>NW_026000005.1:3901154-3982298 GCF_001458135.2 Marmota marmota marmota
GTTTTTTTTTTTTTTTTTTTTTTTTGGTATCCAATTTACTCTGCAACCCACCCTTCTCCTTACCTGGGTTGGAGGCAGGGCAAGGGCCTCTCTGGATACTTACATGTAATTCTCTTTGCTTTATTCACCTTCAGGGTCCTTTCTACCTTGAAGGAGAGTTTTGTTATTTTTTGCTCTTTTTTGAACTAGGAGACTGCTCTGGGGCTGGTGATGTAGCTCAGTGGCAGAGCACCTTTCTAGCATGTGTGAGTTCCTTGATTCAATCACCAGCACACCCCCAATACACACACACACACACACACACAGAGAGAGAGAGACAGAGAGAGACAGAGAGAGAGAGAGAGAGAGAGAGACAGAGACAGAGACAAAGAGACAGAGAAATAAACCTGTTCTGATGTTATCTCCTTTATCTGTAATATTAAATGTTTTTTAGTAAAAACCATTTTCTCAGTCTTCCAGGCTTTGTTGCTTAATATTAAAGGAAAGATTCTGGGATTTAAAAACCAGAAGAACAAGACAAAGAAAACTTTTCTGTCTTTATCTCTTGTTTTGCTCTTGAAATTGAAGACTGAATTATAGACTGTCCTCACTGGAACTGATTTTAACAGTCTATTTTTGGAAGCCAAAACCAAACTCTAAAAACTTTCTGTTTCTGCTCAAACCATAATAATCTTAATCTTCCCAGAAGGAATGAATATGTCTAACTGAACAAGATTGTTTTTTAAGGATACAAAGAATTGCCAAAGGAAAAGCATAGTAATACTTTCAAAAAATGTTATTTCATGATGCAAATATGATTTCCTAACCATGCACAGATAAACAATCAAGAACTAGGTAACCAGAAACAGTGTTTTTTAAGAAAAAGTAGTGTGTATTCCGTTCTAAGCTCTTTTCTCTTCTCCCCTATCTCACAGGACTACTAGAGTCAAATGTTGACGTCCTGTGTTTCCTTGGCTTGTTTTTTTGTGTGGAATCCTTGGTTCATATACATTTGCCTCTCTGCCCTTTGCTCTGGGCTCAGTATTGCTGCCTGTCTGCCATCCTCCACGTCTTGGAGTACAGTTATGGGTCTGCTGAGATTCTCCCTCTCTTTCAGTCCTGGGTCCTGGTGTATAGGTCCTCTGACAAAGCTGGCAGAAAGCCTATTTCCCAGCAGTATTATTATATTATGTGGTTTCTATATTGTCTCCACCCCCTCCCCTGTCTCAGATCCTATCAGTGTCCTCCTTTGTTACAGATTATTCATATCCTTTTTAATTTTTTGAGAGACTAGAACAATATTCACTGTGGGCAGAGTCAGGGACAACCCAGATGGCATTCAATGGGTTCTCCTTAAAGTATCCCCTCTCAATTACAAAATCAACTGACTTCCTGTGATTCAACTAAAATATCTTGATATTCTTTTTCCTGTGTTTTCTATGTATTTGGTACATTCCCTGAGAGGTTTTGACACTGCCTCTTTTCTCTTTGGATTTTAGGTTTTGTTTTAAGAGACCATTTATAGACTCCTCATAAGAATGAACAGAATCTTTTGCGAATATACTTACTGACAGTTTGTCATGACTTGTTAGAATTTGAGGTGAATATACACATGAAGGTATTCTAGAATCCAACTCAAGTGGGCTCAAATGGCAGAGGGGATTTATTGGCCTGTATGACTGGAAGTTGACACGCTACTTGGCTGCAAGGGTGGTGGTTCCAATCAGCTGTTCAACAGATTCCTTTTATTCTCTCTATGCCTCTTGCAAAATTGGCTTTTTCTTAGGTCTGTTTCTATTTTGTTGTCAAAAATGGTTGTGACAGGACTGACATGGCAATGTGCTTCTCCACATGCATCTGTGGAGAAAAGGAGATCATTTCTACTATGTTCTCAGAAAGGAATCCCATCCTCCCGAAACCCTCTTCTTTGAGCTCATTCTCCCAAGATCACTCACCCTCCTACGAGCAACTGTGCCCAGGCAGAGAGATTATGCTCATTAGTTTGAGCTTCAGCCATTTGCCCCACAACTAGTATGCAATGCCCAGGGTAAGTTATGATAACTGAATAAAAATTTGGGAGTGGTGACTAAGAAAAGGGAGTAAATATTGGAAAACTGACCACAATGTCTAGTGCAGTAAATCTACTTATTCAGAAAAGAATAAATGTCTTAGAAGGGAAGAAAAACAGACTAAGTATTTATTTTCACCAAGCTTTGTGCCAGTGCTTCTACACATGTGCTTCTGATGCAGTTGCAGTGTCTGTCTGGCCTACCATCTCCTTTCTTTGAGAGCTCACCTGCTTGGAAGAATAATGGTCTGTTGCAGCCTGTTTGTTGGATAAAGTTGACTGGATCAGGAATAGTTATCTGGTCCAGGTTGTCTTCCTTTCCTGGGAATTTTCAACTGGGATTCAAACTAGTCACTTCTACTGGTTTGTGGGAACAAACATATAACATTAGAATTATGGAGTGTCTAATTTGTATGTGCATAGAAACACAAAGAAAGCTAGTTTGGAGAGAGACAAGAGAACAAAAGAAGTTGTGAGCAGAAACAGAATTAAGGCATTTGGCCCCAAAGAGGAAACAACAGAAAGGCTTGCTAGTTCCTGACCTTCACAGACATAGTTTAGCTGCTCCTTGGGTCCATAATGGATTTTTAAAATGAAATCCAAAGATAAAGAATAATGCAATAGATTCAAGGAAATATTCTTTACCCCTACAACCCTTATCCAACACCTCAGCACCTAAGTGAAGTGCTAGACCCCCTGTGCATGATTTGCTGAAAGATAAGAAGATGGTTCTGTTAGATTGCCCTGCATCATGTACCCTAACTAGGGTAAAAGAAAAGCATTGGAGAGTAGAAATGATTTTTTTTTTTTTAATGGTGCTGGAAATCGATCCCAGGTTCTTTGGCATGCTAGGCAAGCATCTGAACTACATCTTCAACCACAGGCTTCTTTGTGTGAGCTTTGAATGCTCTTTTCCACCTCCTTACCTTGCTATATCCTCAGCTCAAGTCAATGAATGGGGTCTCATGGGCACTGTGAGGATATTTTAAAATCTGTGACCTGGAAATTGAGGGACATTCACAGCAGTGTTTGACTTCAGTCCAAGAAATCTAAAGTCAAAAGGTATAAAGAGAGCTGAGCACTTGGAGCACACTTGAAATCCCAGCTACTCTGGAGGCTAAGACAGGAGGATCACAATTTTGAAACCAGCTTCAGCAATTTAGCAACACTCTGTCTCAGGGAAATGGGGATGTGACTCAGTGACAGAGCAGCCCTGGGTTCAATCCCCAGTAAGACAAACAAACAAACAACACCAGAGGAACCCTGGAGTGGGTTGCATTTTCATTCAAATTGGCCCCTGGCAACAAAATGTGACTCCTTCACATACTACTTCTGCAAGAGTAAACTGACCTGGCATCAATCTTAAAAGGAACCTTTTCCAAAAAAGGGTGATGAGTCAAGGAGCAGTAGTGGGTTTCTCGATGCTCAGAATGGAACTAACCAGAGGAGGGCATGGCCAAGAGCAGGAGAACCACCTTGCAGATTTTCAGTGCCAACAAAAGTGTCTAACTGAGGAAGAGTGTGAGTGCCTCTGCAGTCCAAGTAGCATTGATGTCATAATTTATCAGCCACGTAAGATCCTAGGGCAGACAGAACTGTGGCTTGCACAGTGCAGCAGGAGGCAGAGTTAGGAGCTGCTTGAGAAACTAGCCATGTCCCCCCACCCCACCCCAGGTGTCCATGCTGGAAGTGGGGAAAGCTTAACATTGGATAAGAGTTCTTTTGTTTATTTACTGGAGTGGACTTGAGTTTTGCAATTATTAGGTCAGAGTAGAATGCTTAATGCCAAAACATTGTCTAAATTGTCTAAGAATAAATATAAAAGTTATGGACCCACAAAAGGTTTAATGATGAGAAACAATACATTGTTTTGTTATTATGTTTTATCACCAGGTATTGTATACTCATTTTATCAACTCTGAAAAGTAGATATTTTTTACAGTAGGAACTCATTTCTCCACTCTGTAATTGAGGAAGCGGAGGCTCACAGAAGTCAAGTTTACTAAGGTCCCATTAGCGATAATCAGGAGCACAAGGCTATGAAATGTGTCTGATTCAAATATTCATGCCCTTCTTGTGTGCTGCTGCCATACTTTTGGAACCAACAAAGAAATCTGAGAATTTGAAGTGTACAAGTTTTATCTGTTTGGGGGGAACAGGAGTTTTCATTCTATGGAACTATTAATGCAATGGGATTTTAGGATGAATAGATTTTCATCAAGCTGAGAATAAAGACAGGGAATTCTAGTAGAGAAGTGACTGAATTAAGAGGTTGAGTCTATACAGGGTGAGTCCATGAGCTGTGATAGTCTAATTTGGATACAATTACTCTGAAATCATTTTGGAGCATTGAATGTGTAGTTCTTTAACGTCATTTTCATTTTCATCTCTTCTACAACTGCCTCCTTCTTATTCTCTAAAGGAAAAATGAAGATATCCTTTCCATGTAATTTGAAAAGTAGGGCTGGCATAGTGGCACACACCTGTGAGTAGCAGAGTAGTAATCCCAGTGATTCAGGAGGCTGAGAGAAGAGGATTGCAAATTTGAAGCCAGCCTTGGTGATTTAGTGAGACCTTGTTTAAAAACAAAAAATAAAAAGGACTGGGAATGTAGCTCAGTTGTAAAGGGCCCCTGAGTTAATCCGCAGTACTAAAAATAAATAAATAAATAAATAAATAAATAAATAAATAAATAAATAATTTGGAATGTAGTATTTCTGTGCTAGAATCTTTTATGGTAATCTTTTAGGGGAGAATTGCAAGACCTTTTGAAAACTTAGGTAGATTTGGTTTCAAATCTATTGCTTTTGTAAGAACATACTATTCTGAGTCTCAGCTTCTGAGTAGGACAATTACTCCATAGTACTACAGTGAAAGACAAATAAAATAAGATGACTATGATATATACATGTATATATATATTTTATATATATATATATATTTTACATATGAGTATAAAAAACTGTGTGAACTTATGCAAATCAGAACTGTCATGTCTCTGTCCTACCCCTTTGTGTTTTCAATGACATTTGCTTCCATGTTTGAAATAATGTACTGTGACTTTTTTTTTTTTTAAGGGAGATCAAGGTATTGTTTTTGTTATTTTTGTGCTCCAAATGAAACTTTTAATTTTAGTTACATAAAAAAGATCCTTTTGGTGAGGATAAAAGGACATTTAAACTGAGTCTATAATGTGTGTGTGTGTATCCTGAAAAATTTTAATGGCCTTATTTAAAATGAATAGAAAGGTACTTAAGGAAGGTAGCAGTTGTAGACTTTCTTTTCTTAGGAGAATCAATACTCATAATACTCAAGGTAGAATTGAGAATTAAAAACCACAGTGAGTTTATTTTAAAACATGTAGTCTGTCATCTTTATTTTCCCTTTGGATAACATGGTGTTTATACCCTGAGGTCTATTTATGTTGCCCCAGCTCTTTCGCTGACTTTGAAGCAATCTTCATATGGTTCGAAATCAGAACATCAGGGCTTAGAGAACAAATATTCCAAATGCTCTTTAAGGTCAGAGGGAAAAACAAATGGCCTCAATATCGCCATTTCCCAGCTTGGTGAGGGTGAGTCATGTGTTCCTTGTTCATCTCCCACCATGGACCTTGGCCTTCCTCTAACAGTGGAAGACAGTGCCTGGCACTTAGCTGGTGCTCTACCTATAGTTCCTGGAAAAGGAAATTGCATATAACTATGGAAAGAGTATTACATTCTCACTGAATCCAAGTACTGGGACCTGATCTTGTTGGACTCCCTATTTAACCTCACCTTACCCTGGTCTTCCATAATAATCTGGGAAAATGTTTTTTCTTTCATTACCATGAGTTTGGTGATCAGCAAGAGGGCCTCAAGGCTGCCACCAGCTCTAGCCTGTCCATTGTGTAATATGTCAGGAACTGCACAGGAGTAAACTAATCAGTGATAAGAATAGCCCGAGGAAATAATGATCTTTGTTCTTCAGATTTATAGAATTGAAAAGCATCTCCTGACCAGGCAATTAAGATCAGAAGTGTGTCATCTGACCACAAACCTCCATCTGTGAGGGGCTTATACCAGTATGCTATCACATATCACCTATGTAAACCGCCTCTCAATCAGCCTTCTGGCAAGATGATATCACAGGATGGGAATCCCTGACATTTTCTGTTCATCTAGCTCATTAAAATAAAGTTCTTTACCACCATCTTGCAACTTAACTAATTTGGCTTCCCAGCCTGCCTCAAGCAGATTGAACCTGTGCCTGGTAATGTCACCAAAGTCTGATGAGAAACTCTTTGGCATTCTTAGTGTGGCTCAGGAGAATCAATAATCATAGGCAATACATGAATTAATAAATAAATAAATGAATCCATGCTGCTTTTCTCCCCATAAGTGCTACATGGAGATGCCAAGTATGAGAAGTAGTCACACAGCAAATCTATATGTGCAATTTAAAACATTCTACTCTTCAAACTTCTCTGCAGATTCATTTAAAATCACTATTTCTTCTATTCAGGGCATCATAAAACAGGTAGTACCTCTTGTTCAGCTGGCAGGTCCACAGATAGATTTGATATCAAAGCTCAGTGTCAGTTGGCCACACAACTGAGTATTTCTTCCAAGTATTTCAGGATCCCAGAGAATTTTCACTTACATATAAGTCTGACAGTCCTACAAAAAATAAAAGTATTTACAGAAATCTATTTCTTTTGGTATGATTCCCTAACAAATTAATTTGATTTATATTGTTATCTTCAAAGTTATGTGGTTTAGAGAATGATTCATTGGTAATGAGTAAGCAAAAGGTTAAATAGCCAAAACCAGCTTGGAGGTTTCGTAATTGGGGGGTGAGGAGTGGTTTGTCTGAAGAGGGTATGGCTAGACCTGGCTTCCTGTAGGTTAGATGTAGGAGACACCAGCTGTTTCTGCTTTTTGCCAGGACGGCAATAGGCATTTATATTAGAGCCAGATAACTGGAGCTTCTATAATGAAGGAAAGACAACTCTGTGGAGGAGTGCCATTTGCCTGCTTTCAGATTCTGTCTCCTACAGCCAGTTCTGCTGCTCACTCCACCTAGTTCAGGTGTGATCTAGAACTGAGGTTCCCAGACCCAGTCCTCATGCCCAGGCATGCTCTCCCCCTCCTCAGTGAAGTCCCAGCAGCACTGTGTGATAAATTTTTGATGGAAAGCACATCTGTGGGGCATCATGCCAACCACAGTTAGCATGTTCTTTGGACCTAAGTACTTAATGCATTGAATTGGTAGGCACCCCATATTGAGACATTAGGGAGTCAGAAACAGAGAAAGTTGGGAGACCTGATCTCTAATCAAGAGTTAAGAGGTGTCAGAAACATTGAATTGACAAAAGGGTTAAAAAAGTATTTGCACACTCCACCTTTCTATTGACTGCAAACTTCCTCATTATGCTCTCAGCCATGTAAATATAAGCAGACACCCAGGGTCAGAAGCAAGGCTCCAACTTCTCTGCCATTCATCAATTTATTGCCAGCAAAGTGGCAATAAAGAGTTTTCTATGGTATCTGTTTATGTCTATAGATATATAATAGTTAACTCTAGGGCTGAGTCCACAACAAATTATTATTTTAAAAATTATTATTATGAACATTATTATTTGCAGTTCTGAGGATGGAGCCCAGGGCACTCTACCACTAAGCTATATCCCCAGCCCTTTTCATTTTTTATATTGAGACAGGGTTTTGTAAGTTGCACAGGTATCTTTCTGAGATTGGCCTTGAACTTTTTGATCCTCCTGCCTTAGCCTTCTGAGTAGCTGGTATTACAGGTGTGCACCACTCTGCCCAATTCACAGATTATTTTAAAAGACTTAAAGACATGGGTTTGAACATGCTAGGGTGGCAGATGTGAAGATCTCAAATCCTAATTGAGGAAAGAAATACTGGGAAGAGATACTCACATGAAATCCGTCTCTGCCCAGGTATCCTCTGTTAACCTCACAAGCACTTTGATGACTTATTATTCCATTTATACAACAAAGAAAATAATGCTCATGTTATTGACGTTTTGTGTTTATAAAATATGATGTTCAGATGAAAGAAGTGACTCACAGGTAATGCCAGATAGGATATAAACCATCCCATGGAGTCACAGCTGATACTTTCCAATGTGGTGGAAACTTGATACTTGAAAACTCCCTTGGTAAGAGCCTTGTTTTCATCAGCTGTGCCTTTTCTCTGCAGGTTGTTCCATATTTCTTTCCCCTTTATCACACCTTCAAATGGTTGACATTTATCATCTGGAAGGGGGTCATTGAGCAATGACTTCGGGCAGGCCTGTACAAATATCATTTCTTTTCCACCAGGTAAAGGTCATGTGTGTGTGTTCGTTTAAATGGGCTTATCCTTTCCCTTTCACCATTTGTCAATCAAGAAAACAGACATCAGGAAATTATCTGATTGTGTAATCTCTCCACTACCAACAAATAAGTTCTATTTTGGTCTGTGAGGCTGCTATTTTAAAATGTTTTCTAGGCAATATATGGTAAGTCAAAGAGATCAAAGTAAATCTCTCCACGTAAATTCACACAAGCCTTTATGATAACATACTTCCATGCCCTTGTTCAAATGATGTTTATGCATTATGCCCTTACTTGAGGGAAATTTGATGTCATTGTTTTTGTTAATCATCAGGTGCACAAGGTATTTTTATAGACTGACCTCCTCTGCATTTTAGGTTGTCTGCTTATTAACTTTACTCAAATAAAAATCCATGGAAGCAGGGTTTTTATATCACAAATCTTATTTTCTCAGCATCTGCTATAGGATCTTTCATGTAATTATTGCTCAAAATAGGATGATATGGCTAACTCCGGAAAGTTCATTAGAATAGTCACCTAGAATCTTTCTGTCTGTATGTTTGGGTAAAAAGTAAATAACATTATTGATAGATAAATTCATTGTGAAATTATTATCTTGTTTGTATAGAAATTTAAAATACACTTTGCTGTAAATTAGAGAAATATAATATGACAAGCTTGTCTTTTCTTTAGAATCACTATCATGGGGCTGGGGATGTGGCTCAAGCGGTAGCGCGCTCGCCTGGCATGCATGCGGCCCGGGTTCGATCCTCAGCACCACATACAAAGATGTTGTGTCCGCCGAGAACTAAAAAATAAATTAAAAAAAAAAAAATTCTCTCTCTCTCTCTCTCTCTCTCTCTCTCCCCCACTCTTAAAAAAAAAAAAAAAAAAAAAAAAAAAAAGAATCACTATCATTAATATGGAAATATTTACTTTCTTGGTCAATAAAACACATTAGAGCAACACCAAAAACCTGGAATTTTGAGGAAAATCTGTTAGAGGGAGGATCTTATTCATGAAACTTTTCATACATAATCTTTTCCTGATCATTAAGAGGACAATAATATGATAGTAATAATGTGAGTCTTAAAGTTACTAAAAGTAGATTTTAAGTGTTCTTGTCTCAAGAAAAGTAAAGCTAGTAGGTGAAGTGATGGATATGCTAATTATCTTGATTTAATCATTTCCACAATGTATACATATATTAAAATGTCACATTATAACACATATGTAATTGTTATCTGTCAATTTAAAATATAATTTTAAAAAATAAAAAAATAAGAAAGAATAAACTGATCTTCAATTCAAGCGTATCAGATAAACACCATGGGAAAATGTGTTTCAGTATAATCTTGTTTTTTATATATTTTTTGGTTTTACTCATCTCACTTTATGTTACAATTTCTTTTGCTAATTTTGATTACCATTCACTCCAACTAAGCAATCATGTAATATTTAACATTTTTGCAAGTGTTTTAAAAGCAAATTTAAAAATATTTTAGATGCTATAAGTAAATTGAAATTGTAAGATACAGATTTAAAATATATTATTTTTGAAAATTCCATTTGAATCTTATTTAATTTTATGTTTATTGACTCACTCTGTAATTATTTCTAAAGATCATACTACCAGCTGTTCATATTGTTAAATCTTAAAATAGATTTTTGGGTAAAAGATTGTTTTCTTCAAACCATTTGAATTGGAATGAGTAGTATGAATGGGTTTATCCACTGAATAACTATATTAACTCCTATCAAACACATTCTCACTTCATGAAGCCCATCTGGGTATTATCTGGGACAGGTAGAAATTTCCTTATTCTCAATCACTTAAAAACATGGTAAGTCCCTTTGATGTATTAAATCATAACACACACTCATTTCATTGTTTATGCATAGAATTAATAAATAGTAGTCATCTCAGGGTTAGTCCTAAATAGAATTCATGAAGTTAGATTATCTTCTTCTCAAACTGTCTCTGTTTTGAGTCTGTGCTTCTCTTATATACTTAGGTGATCAAAATCTGATAATTACCCCCTGTATCCCTGAAGAATCTGTCTCTCATGCCCGTCTATCTCCCCTTTACAGGCAAGACTTACTTTGAATCTTTCCTGAACACATCCCTAGTTCTCACACTCACCAGTCAGTGTTGAGTTTTCTGGTGTCTCTTCAACTGACTCCTTCTAGTCTTACCACTGCATTTTGCAAAATGCAAATAATTAAGAGCGAGGTAAGTAAAGGTAAGTATTCTGAACGTTGTGGAGAAAAGAAAGCTACATTCAAGTAATAATTGGGTTGCTAATGTGGCTGTTTTGGGTCTGCTTCTCAGAGGTTGACTTTAACTTTACAACCTGTGAGCAAAAGATATGATAAGGAAGTGCTCCATCGAAAAACCAGTAGGGCCTGAGATGAAGCAGGAAGGGAATGGAAATAAGCTAAACAAGGGGAATTTTTTAGGTCAAATTCTCAGCTCCAGCTTGATCTTACAAGGAACTTTGCAGAGGAAATTACATTTGTGAGTTTTCCAGTCTGGGGAAAAGGAACTGGTCTTTTACTCTCCCACACCAGTAAGTCATTGGCCACATGCTGCCCTGTGGGAGATGTAAAGTCCCTGGCACCTCCAGCTCTGTGAAAGTATTGCCAAAGTAGGTGCAGTAAGCCAGGGACGTTCCTCTGAAGATTACAGCTGTGAACTGCTAGGACAATATACAGAAGCTGGAGGGTGAACACAGGCATCATAAGGAGGATCCAAGGGCATGTGATGTACCACCATTGGTATACACTGCAATTGTGCTTGGCAGGGAGAGCTGTGTATGTGAAGGTTGTGTATGTAGTCAGAATATGGGTCATGGGTTCTTCCTGGAGCTCCAGATCAAGGTATAGAATGATACAAGTACACCAGAAATCTTTCTTATAGTTTATCCCAGTCAACAGACACTTTGTAAAGGTAACTTTTTTTTTTTTTTTTTTTTTAATTTTTCCTGGTGCTAGGGATTGAACCCACAGCCTGGTTCATGCTAGGAAAGCTCTCTGCCCCTGAGTTACATCTCTAGCCCTTTTCATGTTTTATCTATCTATCTCTCTCTCTCTCTATCTATCTATCTATTGAAATGGTCTCACTAAATTTCCCAGGCTGGCGATGAAATTGTGATTCTCCTGACTCAGCTTCCAAGCAGCTGGAATGAAGGGTCTGCACCACTCACCTGGCTTAGCCAGTTTTTAACTAGCTTTGCTTGCTGTTTTAGTCTTATATGAATGAATTACATAATTTGTTATTTTCTATGTCTGGCTTTATTATTCAACATACTGGGAATGTTATAGCATCTTTTTATTCCGTTGGGGTATTCTATTCAAGCTGTTTCACAGTTAATTTTATTTCTGATAAGCATTTGAGTGATTTCTAGTTTGGAGCTCTCATGATTAAAGCTGCTTTAAATTTCTTTTAAGTGTATTAGATATGTTGGGAGACTAGATTTGATTGCCTAGACTACACATATGTTAATCTTTAGCAGATAGTACAATATAGTTTCCCCAAGTGACTTGTAGCATTTTAATTCCCACTAGCAGTGGTATGAAATTTCCATTCCTCTATGTACTCAACAATACTTAGTAGTCTCAGTCTGTGAATTTTAGCCATTATATGTATGTATTTTTTTAAATTGATGATAATGGAAAACTCAATTAAATTTTTTGTAAATTTCACTTAAATCTAGCAACCCCATTTTGAGAAATGCTGACATTAGTGAACAACTACTGTCTCCACACATAAAAAGCGTGTTAAATATTATTATTTATTTATTTAATAAGCTTCCTTTTTATTTATTTACTTTTAAGTCATTTGAATCAGAGTCAACAAGATCTCTCTAATAGACTCCTAGGAATCAAGACCTGTGCCTGAATTTGCTGTATTCAAAGTGAAGTTGCTACAAAATCTATGGCTTACTTATTACATACCTTTAAAAAATTAAAAAAAAATTAGCTATTCTTTAGCCTAGAACTTGCTAGCCCCAGTTTAAGATTGAGGCACGTGGTGGAACTATGTGAAAATATTTTGACATCTCTGTGAAAGTGAAACATAAAAAAATGAATGATTTCAGTGTCAACTGGGGGAAAAACACATTGTAGGTAAAGAAGTGGTAGACTATGAGAATAGTTGTCACTTTCTATAGAATAGAAATTGATGGTAGGAGGGAGGTGCATTGACTGGAGAGAAAACTTTGAGCAGTATGCCTTTCCTCCAATGTCAATGTCATTATATAGAATATCATTTTATGTATGACTTTATCCATTTAAGTGTTGTAGGACTTGGTGGTAGCCAATTAATTGTTAATTTTAATTTAAGCAGTTAGGCTCTAGAATTAGGGGCTACTGTAGAAGACTCCAATGATCTAAAAATAATTAGTATTTTGATGGCAGATTTGCTCAACTACATGATTTCTATATTGATTTTCCCCTCAAAAGAAAAAAAAAAGTCTTGAAAAATAAAATATAAAAATTGCCTAAAAAAAGTTATATATAGCTATAGAAAGCATTTGTCCTCAGTCCTTATCAGCTAACACCTTTCTTGTCAGTTAATGCTTATCAGAGATTTGCAGTAATAACAACCTAGTAAATCCTGGAGAATAGTGGTTGAAAGAATGGTAGTGGAAAATTATCTGAAGGGAAAAGAGAGTTGCTCATAAATCACAGAAAAGAACATAAAAATAAGTTGTTCTCAATTTTCCTAACACCTGACCCTGCTCATTTTAGGACAAACACAAACTATACACAGCTGACATTGGTGAACAACTACTCTTTCCACACATAAAAAGCGTGCTAAGTATTATTATTTATTTATTTAATTGATAAGCTTATTTTTTTATTTATTTCCTTTAAATTGAAAGGCACTATGAGATCAGTGGTCTGGTAAAGTCCATCGATTTCCAATACCTAATTCGTAGAACCATTCAGTAATTAAGAGGAAAAGAATCATGGCAACCTTGTAGATGGTGCTCTCCTGCCCAAGTGGGACCACTGAGGCTCAGCAAAGGACAGCAGGATGTCGCAAGAAAAGCATCCCATCATCCATTTTCATCACTTGCTCTGAATGCTTTTCTGTAGGTGTTTTCCACTAACAGAAAAATCAGAGCCTTTATGATTTTTTTTTATCTTTGTGTACAAATTCTCTCCACTTACAGATGGAGCCAGGCAGCGGGGATTTACCAAGAATAACTTCTAGTGGGTGAGACTCTAGTAAACCAAGAACAATTACTCTAATGTACAATGCCATAAATTCACAAAAATTATGAACAAAATATTCTCTGGCTGCTCTTCTATGGCTGCTGGAATTGCAGAAGTTCTTTCAAAACCAATGAAATAATATAGAAATATTTTAGTAGCTAGTGAATCCATAATACATTCTAAATTAAAAAAATGAACTCAGCGGATTAGAAATTTGAAGGGATTCTTGGAAGGTAAAGACCGGCTAGAAACATCTTGCTGGAGAAATCAGGAAAGAGACAATTACAATATGAAGAGTGTTGGAAAAGGTGCCACACTGTCAGACCAGCATTTCTTAAAGAAACTATAAAGAAACCTCAAGCTGAGATTGAACAAAGCAGAAAGGTGGAGGGGCCCCTGGACAGTTACGGGGCAATTAAGTAGAGTCTTTATTTAAATACCCTATACCCTCAGTACCTAGCAGTGGTTGGTAGCTGCAAGCTTTGTTCCAGGATGAAGTCTACAGTATTGTTTAATATATGAAGTTAGTGATCTTTCCCCTGGAGAATCTCTTATATGAAGCCTGGGGCTGGGGAGAAAGGAAGTAGAGCCCAAGCTTTCTTGAGCCATTCCCATTCTTTCTCTGGATGGGAAGAGAAGGACCAATGCTTCCTTTTTGTCTGCAGGACAAATTTTGGAGAGGGACACTCTGAAGTGTGAGTTCTCACACAGGTACTCTCAGAGTAGGCAGTATACTAAGTGACTTAGCAACAGCAGGGCTGGGGAGCCTCTGGACCCTAAATTAAAGTTATTTGTATACTCTCCAAGTTTTCCCAACTTGACCCTCCCCTAGATATCCAAGGAAGTCTTCAATATTCAGAACTTGTATTCATTAACAGTAAAAGAATTATAATTTCATCTGATACAATATATTTAAGAATAATAGTCTTATTTGGTATGTATGCTCAATCATACATATATAAATTGCAACCCCAAGGCACAAATGTACTGAAGAAATTTAGGATGAAAGTGAGTCATTCAAATTTATTGGAAAAATCCAGAGTTTTTGTGTAGCATCAACAAAGAAACACTACCCACGTGTAGACACACCCTCATGTAACATCATAATACCAAAGATAAAGATAAAATACTAAAAGTTTCTCAAGAGAAATAAATTAGACTGCTGATGGCAGATTGTCTCCCAGCTGAGATCAGTAACTCGATATAGTTGACAGTAGAGAAATAATCAGTGTTCTAAGAAAAAAAAAAAAACATGGAGTTCTTTACCTGGCCATGTGGGAGAGTGGGAGAAAAAAAAGCCCACTGTTAGATATACAAAAACTTAGAAAGTTCAATACCTCTGAATTACTTGATCACTGGTAAAAAAAAAAAAAGGCTTATTGAAAATATAGATTTCAGTAGACACAGCATGAATCCAAGACAAAGAAGTGTGACATAGAAACAACGGCCGGCACATAAAAGGTGATTTCACCATGGTATGTGGGTGAAGACTATGAGCAGGGAAATCCTGAGCACCTTGTTTGTTTGGGGGTGGATGTAGCTAATGAATGTATGTTCTTCTATTACATTAATTATTAGTATGATTAATAATAAGGTGAAAGACAAGGTCTGAATGAAGTCCTGGTAAAGCTTAAGAGAATAGGGGAGAAACCACTGGAAAATTCTGGGAACATAGTTCACAGTGAGTTAAGAATTTAGGGATATTGAGAGAACACTGAATTATGAAAAATGTTCATAAACCTTTGAACCAATTACCTGTGAGCAGCCCCATCCATGTCCTGTGTGCTTGTGCTCAGGTCCTTGCCCCCATTGGCTGACAGGCTATTGAGAAAGCAACAAAACTATAAGATAACCAAGAGGTATGTGGATGAACCACCCAGGGAGTGTGCCTATTAAAGACTTCAATGACTGAGAAATGACCCTTGCCTCATTATAATAGTAAGACACAAAGCCCTGGGTAGAAATTTAAGATGCTAATGAGACATTTGATATAGGAAATAGCAGGATTAGAACATGCAAGGGCAATGCACAGACTCAAGGAAAACTGGTGTGAAATTGCTTAACCCTCCCTGTGTTTATCTCTAGTTTACTCCCCTAGCTGCTGTCCCTCTATAAATGCTAAAACTCCCGGGTGAGATGAGGCAACTCACTCCCTGTCTCTGAGTTGGCCTGTACTCTCAGGGAGTCTGTATTTTCCCTTTGTAATAAATGTTTTGCTCTACTACTCATATCTGGTGCATTCTTAAATTCTTTTCTGCTACCTGGTCAAGAAACTGGAAGATTCGAGTAGAGGTCTTTTCCACTCCTGGAGACATTTTCAGATCCCATGCCACTGGTGACAATACGAGAGGGCATCTTCATTGAGTCCTAAATGAAGAAATGTTTGCTGAGTTGCAAAGTCAGGGTGGAAGCATGCTTCAAGAAAAGTGACCACATGTCAAATGGTACAGCATTGTGGAAGGGCTTGGGTTATTCTAGGTAGAATGTTCAGTGGTTAGAGAGCAAGGTGCAGGGTCTGAGATGTGCCTAGAAAATAAGGATTTTAATTTCCATTCTCTATAAAGTGCCAGGTGATGATCTAAGTTGATTTTCTTATCACACTTTCTTAATTACCTACTCCTATCATTGATTTTGCTCCATGACTCATTATTTGTACTGGAAACTAAGGCTCAGCATATTATAACCTGTTAGAAGTTTCATGTTCTTTCTCAAGAATGAGCCCTTTGCTTCTGAAATAATTATGCATTTATTACACAAGCAGTATAATGAGTCATATGTTAATTACTGTTTTTTAAAAACTAGTTGGTTAGAGAGTCATAAAAGAAAGGTATGTAATATTTCAAATTTTCATGAAGCAGAGGCTAAGGGATGACACTGGCGATCCTAATAATAGGTTGCTGTGAAATAAATATGATCAATAAGCAGCTTTAACTTATTGACTAAACCAGAGTCACTCCCAACTAGCGTGATTAGGAAACAGGGTAACGCCCTTGGACATCTGATATAGGTTTCATGTTCTTACTAAGACATTTACTTTTGCTGCAAGTGACTCATTCTAATCAGTAAGTTATTCTGCTTTTTAATGTTCCATTACTTAATATTACTTGTGGATATAAATAAGCATACATTGTACATGGAAACATAGGCAAACATTCAAGAATAGCTCTTTTTCATAGTCTGCTCAAAGCCAGAGACTGCTAAATTGCAACAGCATGAAGCCCAAAGTTGCAATCACTTTAAGGAGAACTTATTTTGTTTAAATGGAAGTTAAAATTGAGAGAACATATACTTTACAAAGTATTAAATGTGTATATATCATTTACATAGAAGACACAGAAAATGAGCAAGACAGAAGAGGATTTTATAATGATAATAAAAAGGCAAAATGAGAAGTGTTCAAGTATTGACTAAAAATAAATGGTGTGTTGAGGCATAAAATCAGAAGGAATGGGATTTTTTGGCAAAGTATATCTTTCTCTGCAGTGAGGGTATATAAGACAATTGATCATCCTCCACAGAGATGTTTTAATCAAATATAGACTCCTTGAAATAGTAAAAACAGACTCGGTATGAATAGAGTATCTCACTGATGTCTACCTAGCATGAAACTTTCATATGCATATTTAATTTAAATTTATATTCTGTTTTTTTTGAAAAAGAACTTGAAAAGGTTGTCTAATTTCTGTTGGCATCTATATCTGGAGACGGATGAACTAATTTGTGGCTTAGGCAGACATCTGACTTCTATCTCTTCCTCCCTGAATCTAGTCTTTAAATATTTTCCTAAGTATGAGCATGTTATTGAAGGCAAGGAAAGTTAAGTTTCTGAGAGGAAACTTAAATCAGTCAATTACGACTCTTTGGAATATTTCTATCATTACCAGGCTCAAATATTTATGTGTGGTTTTATGTTAAAAAATATTAAATGAGGAAAGAAAATTGGAACCAATATCTAGAGTTGGTTTAAATCGTGTTTGTGCTGTTTGTCAATCCCACAGAATCCAAGTAATGGTTATGAACATTAATTAAAATAACAGATAAATTAAGTATCTCTTACTTCAGATTTGTCTATGTTCCATATAATTCAAGTTAGATTCTACAGAGTGTATCTGCAGGTACAAATGAATTCAGCAGAGATGCCATTAAAATATTTCATGTAAAAGAAAAAAATTCAATAAATAATAAAATTCAATAAAATAATGCTTGTTGATATTATTATGGAACTCAGGTTTTATTCTTGTCACAAATTGTAATTGGAAAAGAATATAGTCATACAATTTGCATAAAAAGATGGTATTTACTCTGAAATTGGATTCTTCTGGAATTAAGTTAATTCTGAACCTTATACAATGTCAACCTTATATACAGAATAGGCCTTTTTTGGACTTTCTCTGGGGAATTTATATTTTCCAGTTTTGCCTTGGGGTTTTCAGAAACTATTTGAAAATATTCAAGCATGAAGGGGAAGCTGGGAGATAAACCAAAACATTGGCAGAAGGTCATTTTGGGGATGGAAAAAGCCCTTAGTGTGAGGCTTGTTAAGTCAGAATTCTCACTGGTCTCCAGAGAAGGTCAGGTAGGCTGACAGCAGTAGCTGGCTCAAATCCATCTGCTCTACTAGTTACATTCGAGTACCCTTTAAAAGGTTTTTCCTGTCCTCTTCAAACATTTAAAATAGTCTCTCCATAAAGGCAGTGCCAAAATGCTTTGTTTGATACTTGCAAAATAAATGAAAGTGTTTAAGAGTCTATTAATAAAATGTCTATTAATAAATGAAAGTGTTTAAGAGTCTATTATTGCTGTGGGTATATACGTGACTGCATGACCAATGTAATTCTGCAACCTGTACACTCAGAAAAATGAGAAATTATATCCCATCTAATTCAAATGTATGGTATGTCAAGATTATTGTACTGTCATGTGCAACTAATTAAAACAAATTTAAAAAAAGAATGTGTCACTTAAAAAAATTTTTTGATGACTATCAAGAATGTGTCAGATGTCAATTATATGGGGGCAATTAGGCACTGACTTAGACTTACAAGATCTCTGCTTTGAAAAATTATCAATTTAAAATCCTGGGGATACCAAGAGAGGGTGATTGCTCCCTTACTGGAGATTAGATGAAATGCTTTGGAGACTGGAACTAGAGATAGATTATTAGTTGCAGAGTTATAGTTTACCTATTTTAATTTTTCAGAATGTTTTGTCTATTCAAGATTCTCTTTTGAAGTTTGTCACCGTGTCATATGCTTATAATTGCAGTTATATAGGAGGCTGAGGCAGAAGGATCACAAGTTTGAGGCCAAAGCCTAAGCAATTTAGTGAGACCATATCTCAAAATAAAAATAAAAAGGGCTGGGGATATAGCTTGGTGGTAGAGCACTCCTGGGTTAAATCCTCAGTAACCAACCCTGCCCCCGCCCACCACCACAATTATTTGCAAAATTTATAAAATTTATAAAGCTCATGTGTAAATCGAAAATATAAATGCTCATTGTAACATCTTTTGAAAGATGTTTTCAAAAATAACAATGAACAGACTTTGAGAGAACTTGTTATTTAGGTCTTCCCCAATTGATAAATATTAATAGTATATATCTCACACTTTGCTTATATAACCTATGGTGTGTAATAGCTTTTGTAATTTGAACATCACCTCTGAGTAGAAAACTTGAAGTTTCTTAAAGCTGAAGGAGTTCATCTTCTACCTAGTTCATTTCCTTTCTCTTTTTCTCCCTCTTGTGTTCACTCACTCTATTTTAATTATGTCATCAATAAAGGTAAGAATATGTTGCATTTACTATATATAGCTTAGGAAAGTATTCAAAAAAGTTAAGCCAAGAAAATCATAGCGATTTTAAAGGAAACTACAAGAAAATAAGATTCTCCTTCTGATGCTTTCACATTATGATTGTCATTCAGATGCATCAAATTGCTTATGCCAGCAAATATGATAAAAGACCTTCTGTGTATCTGTAATTTTGCTCTTTTGGGTGAATGTGAGAAGGTTAGAACAGTGTTCTAACATTGATGAGCATATGTGTGTATTAAGTGAAATAAATTTAATATAGTTTAGGAAATAATGATCTCATCCAAAGCAAGTTGTCCATAATTAAAAGATAAAAGTGTGTTTTCTGAAAAATTACTCTCTTTCAATTTCTTTGACTTAAGAAAGGATATGAAATGTTTATCCAAAACATAATATACACAAAACTCTAAATATACGTTTGTCAGCATATGTTTAATGCATGAGCATATGTGTGTGTTTGTGCATATATATGTATATAATGGGATTACATTATTATTACATATTGTTTAATAATTTGCCTTTTGTACTTAATAATACATTTTATAAAATTTTTAAAAATTACTTGAAAAACATACCAATAATCAGAAATGAGATTTTAGAAGATTTTCTGAATTCAAACTAAGCAAAATTCCATTATAATATCATTTTATTCCATTATATAAAATTGTGAAAATAAAAGAATCTTACAAGTGGATTATATTTTCAGTTGTTTTTTTTTTTGTTTATATTAAGAAAAATATATAAGAAATATATATAAGAAAAATATATCCAGGGCCTACCAGAAGGCCTACTATTCAGGAATCCTTAATAATTCCAGCATAGAAAATAAGGATGAAATCTGAAATAGGTTGCCTACACCTTATTCTTCTCAAGTTAAAACATTATTCATTTATTTACTATATTCATGTATTTTTATCAGTTCTATAAAATAAACCTAAAATCTCCACTCTTGTTCTTGTTCTTTACTGTGAAGTTCTGTGTTTGGAGGATATTTTCTGCCAAGTTTTTTTCAAGAACTAGCCTAAACTTTTTTTCTTTACTTACCCATTTTCCACTCTCTCACTCAGAATAATTACTAAAATTCAATCAATACTTTTTGGTTTTCAAAACTCCATTCTCTGTGGTTTTGATAGTGTTAATCACAACCAACCTAAAGAAATTGTCCTCAACCTTGATTTCCATGTCACTTTTCTTTCCTGGTCTTCTTACCTTTCTGACTGATGATTTTGTGTTTCTATTCTATGCCCTTTTCCACCTTAACATTTAGGTTTCTCATAATCCTGTTTTACCTTCTTTTTATACTTTACATTGTGCTTGAATACATTTATCTAATCTCATGTCTTTAACTGTTTATTTGACAATAACTCATATTTATGTGCATATCTTCAAGCAGATCTTTCTGTTTTGAGTTATAACCCCCTGTATAAAATTGCCAACTCAGTAATAGTGCTAATAATTTTAAAAGTATCCAACAATTACTGTTGACTATACACCCATGTTATAAGGTTAGTGGTAGAATCAGCAAACACTTTTCCTGCTCAGAGTTTCTGTGGGTCAAGAATTCGGTGTAAAGTGGGGATGACTTATCTCTGCTCTCGGGCGGGCCTCAGACAGCTGGAGGTGACTCACATGACTGGGAGCTGGAATTATTGGAGCCTTCTTCACTCACATGTCTCACGGGATTGCTGAGATGACTCAAAGTCTGGGCTCCACTGGTGCTGTTGACTAGAGTCAAAACGTGGCCTCTGCACGTGACTTGGCTTCTCACCGCATGCCATCGGGTTTTTTAGAGAAAAGTATCTCTCAAGGATGCATCTGGAGAAGAGGTGGATAGAGCAGAGCAGGGGTGCTTATTTTATTTTTTTTCACCTTGTTGCCTGGGCCATCTCCTGTGATCAAACAGCTGGGGATAACTAGAATAGCTAGGAATGAGAATGCTCCAGAGGCTTCTTAGCTCACATGTCTGAAAACTGGGCAAGAATGACTCAAAGTCTAGGCTCAGCTGAGGGTGTTCATGGAGTATTTATATGCATCTTCTCTGTGACTTTGGCTTCTTTACAGCCCGGTAGCTGGTTTCTGAGAGGAGGCATTCCCAGATGGAGGGATCAGAGGGAAGTGCTGCAAGAGTGCTAAGAAGAGTTGGTCTGGCCATTTATTTATTTATTTATTTTTTTAAAGAGAGAGTGAGAGAGAGAATTTTTTTGATATTTATTTTTTTAGTTTTCGGTGGACACATCTTTGTTTGTATGTGGTGCTGAGGATCGAACCCGGGCCGCACGCATGCCAGGCGAGCGCGCTACCCCTTGAGCCACATCCCCAGGCCCCAAGGTCTGGCCATTTATGACCCAGCTTCAGTAGTCAGGAAACATTAATCCCCTGTATTCTATTGGTTATGATGAGTCACTGAAGCCAGCCAAGATTCAAGTGGAGGGGAATTTGGTTCCACCTCTTGGTGGGGAAGTAGCAAAGCTGTTAGTAAAGAATATGTGGAATGGGAGATATTGTTGCAACTGTTTTTGCAAAATACCATCTGTTGCAATCAGGCAGTGTGCTAAGCATTTTCTATGAATTATATGTCCAAGTCTTCACTTCATTTCTAAGAAATAGTTGAATTGTTATTCTTATTTTAAAATTAGTTTTCAGTAGTTTTAAGGATGAGAAAATATAAGGAACATTTCTATCTAGATGGTTCACTTTGAGCCTAGAGGAGTTGATATTTTTTACTCTGTCTTAATCCTCATATTCTTTCTCTTGGTGAGCAATACACCCTCATGCCAACTGCTAACTCTAATAATTCTTTCATCTTTCTTTTCCCTTATCAACATCAATTTCATGAAATAGCAACATTCTATCCATCTCCCTCTCATCTTCACCACTGAAACTTTAGTGAAGGCTTTTGTTATCTCTTGAGTGGATTATTATAACATCTTCAGATGTTCTTGTCTTTGACTCTTGATCCTTTCTAGTCTACCTCCGCACAGGCATGACAGCAACCATTCTACAACCCAAATTAAACTAAGATGTTCTCCTTAAATCTCTAGTTCTATTCATAGTTTTCACAGTAAGTCCTTTTTTTTTTGCATGTAATGTCGAGGTGTCTTCCACTAGCTTGGTTGGATGTGAGTGCCATGTACACATTGTGTCAGAGGTGAGGAATGAATGAGTCATGAGGTAGAAATAACTTCCATGTTTTCAGAGGGCAAGTATATGTCACTAGGGATGATCATGACCTTGTCCATACAAAGGACTAGCTTAATAAGATTATCTTCTTAAGAACAGTTGGATGTCTTTCTTTTTGTGAGTTTTAACATGTTGTCTCAATTTAAAAACATAAAACACCATGTATGCAAATAAAAACATATCTGTGACCTAGAGTCAGCCACTGCCCTCCCTCCCAGGCCCACTTTCTGTTTCATATAAACTTTCTGTCTTAGCACCATTAGTTCTATGATTCTTACTTGTGTACATGTGGCTTCTCTCAACTGTAAGCTCTTTGAAGGTTGGGACCTTGTCTTATTTGTGTTCATATCCCGGTGTCTGGCATACAATAGGATGTTCAAGCAATACATATTGAGTGGGTGAATAGTATTTATGAAATCATTTCATAAACCAATGTACCTCTACATAAACTCAATGATCATAATAAATTTAATAATAAATTATTATCTTAGCCAACCTTTCCCCCACTTCCCTTCATTTCCTTTCTCTACTGTCCTTCTTTGTCCTCTTTCCACAACTAAAGCACTCACTATTTATCAGGTGACAGTTTAAAAATGACCAGTGCCCGTCATCTGACAAAGGAAAAAAAAATCTAAAATAGCCAGTTAGGACAGCAAAAAATACAAATAGTTTCAGAGAGCATCTTTGTGTATGATAGTACATTAATTGGTATTTATATGCATGCTAGGAAGTAATTTTAAAAAGGACAAATTATGTTTGATACTTGCTCTTTGAAAGGTAATGAAATTATTGAATATATTGTAAATACATATTAAAATATGTAAAAAAAGAGGGGGAGAGAGATAGAAGGATTTGGTACTCAGACTCTTTGGGAAAATTCATTTATTGGAAAACTTTATGCTTCCTGACAATATTAGAAAGGTGAAGCCTAGTTGGACTTATTTAGTGACTACTAGATGACCAACATCTTATTTCTGTCCATGTTTAAAGATAACATGGAAAAGAATTTGCAGTGTAGAGCAAAGGCAAAAGGAATACATAGAAAATTATTATAGAATAACATAAAACTACATATATTTAAATTGCAGTAGAGGAAAGAAATCAAGTGATTCCTCTTCTCTGGAGAATCTTAGGCACCTTCCTATGTAGGTAGAATTAGAGGATGAGTAGAATTTGGGTAAAAGGAAGAAAGTTAGGATGGCTTCCCAGGAAAGTAGGGGAGGCCACAGAATAGCTGGTAGTGGGTGAAGTGTGGCCTGTCAATGAGTATCACTTAAGTAAGGTGTGTGTTTTAGAGTTAAATTAGGAAGGCCTCATGGCCTATTTTCCTGAAGTTTGCCTTCTTTGCCCATAATATCATTTACCTTGAAGAGAGATTATAGTTATTGCTCATTCTGAAGACAATTTTAAATCTTGGATTAAAAATGATAGAACCTCTTTAAAAAAATAAGAAGAATCAAAAGAAGTCAGCATAGTGGTATACTATTAATTGTAGATTCTCCATTTGTTATTGAAGTCTAATTTGGAATGCAAGATCTTTATGATTAGTGGAATCTGTAATCATGCTAGTCTCTTTTCTTTTATTCTTCTGACATGGCCATGTCATCTTAAGGTCTTTACCTATGGAGCTCATGTATCAGAGCATCTAACTGCTGTAGAGATTCTGGTGGCTTCCACTGACATCTTCAGAGGCCTTTATATTGGAATAGCCCTCATGGTGGCTTCATGATAAAATGCCCAGGCTGTAGGCAAAAGTGCCTAGGTTTGAAATTCCTCTGCCATATCCTAGTTGGATGATCTTGATCAAATTACCTAAACTCTTAAATTTACAATTTCCTCATTTTAAATCAGGTATGAAAATGGCAATAGCATCTTCCTCAAGGGGTTGTTATGAATGAATACAGGCAGAGCACTTGAATATTATCTGCATATTATATGGCAAGTACCACATAAGGGTTAGGTATTACTTTTTATATCTAATAGGGAGAGAATAATGTACATCTAATATTTAGTATAACTATATGCATTGGTCTCTCTGTGTGTATGTAAAAAGCTATATATTTCAGTGCCATATAAACTGCATATTAAATATTTTATATTATTAAATATTTTATATCATTTTAAATTTAAGTTGCATTTTAAGTAATTCTTAGAATAACAATTTTACATTAGAAGGATTCCAAGCAACTTTCAACATAATTTCTCCTCTATTTCCAGAGTAAAGGGACTGGCAAGAAGTATATTATAGAATCTATTCAACAAATAGCTGCTCTGTGAATAAAAAGTTGCAAAATATTAATTAAAAGATAGGTATCTATTATACAAAGTAGAAGTATGTGCTGGATGCTTTGGGATGATAGAAGAATTGCGTTAAAGTGTTCAAGTAGGTCTGCAAAAGCTTTCCAAAAGCAATGGTACTCAGCCGAGTCCTGAAAGCAACACAGGAGTTGGCTTGATGAGGAACAAGAAGCTTAAACGGTCTGGAAAAAAAAAATATATATATATATATATAGTAGTTAAAAGTAATAGCTATCTCTTATAGAGTGGTGATTATATGCTAACCTTGTAATGAACCCTTTTTAGAAATTCACTCACCTAAAACCTTATAAGAAAGAAGAAAGTTCTCTTATTGCTCAAGTTGACTTAGTTAGTAGCAGATCCAGGATTTGAACTCAATACTGCCAAGGATGTTCTCTTAATTGCTGTACTCCAAAAACATTCTCTTAATTTCTGTACTAAGTGAAGTTTTAGATTAATACCTCACTAAAAATCTTGTTTTCATTTTAGATAATCCAAAGAGATTTTACATAATCTTCAGAGAAGTAACTTCTTAATTGGTATTAATTCCGATTTATTTTCTAGGTATTTTTGTAAACCGTTACATAGAATGTTGTAATTTCTAAGCTTCCCTAAGACTGTACAGAGATGAACCCATCACGAGATTTCTTGCTGGTCAGCACAGTTCTCCAGCTAAAAGTGCTTTCACATCCATATCTTCATTTGCTTTTCCCCCTAGTGAGTTTAGAAAACTACTTGAATAATGCATATTACTTTTCATATTCTTTCATCAGAACATTGTGTACTTACATCATGGTTTCTGGTATAGAATAAAAATTTAAAGAAAAAATAAAGAAAAAAGAAAACTTCATTTGTAAATACCTGGAATAATAGCCAATGTCTAAATGTATTCAATGAATCCAAAAGCATATTTAAAATTTTAGTGTTTGTCAAATAAAGCCTTTTGAAAAAGGAAGCAGAGAACTAAAGTTCTTTTTTTTTTCTCTTCAAACAGTTTCATTTTCCAAAATTCTTGCACATATGAAGACCATCTGGTGATGCTATTACCACCAATTGGATATTAGTTGATGTGATGATCAGGCCAGTGTACACCTCTTCCCTGGCCACTAGCCACAAGACCATCCAATGTCTTTCTGAAGAATATCCCTTTGTGCTTTTTCTCCAGTCCTTACATTCGCCTACAACCCTATGATTGATATCAAGTCACAGTGCTGGATACCATTAGGCTTCCACTAATATTTTCCCAGCCATTTCTGTATTCTTCCAAGTGGGAGAATGTAACTGACTCCACCAGGAAATAGAATAGAGGTCAGTGCAGGAGCAATGACTTCCAAGCTGTTTGCTAAATTTAGCTGTTCAATACTTTCCACTCTAATGAAAACTGTGAACTACAATTATAGAATGTTGGAACAGAATGGGAGCTTAAAGGTCATGGAATTCAACTCCCTCATTTCTCTGTTGACGATACGGGGGCCTAGACATAGCTTGTGAGGCCACAGAGCTTGTTAATAGTGGAGATGGGAATTGAACTAAGATCTGCTCAGCCCTGGGGCAATGCTGAACTCACTACACCACAGATGTTCTGCACCTATGATCAGTCTGATCTAATGAGATCTTGAAGCACACAAATAGCTGGTGTTATTGGTTGTGGCTTCCCCTCCACGGCCATTCATCTATGTGGTGGCAGAGTGTGAAAGAGCAGAGGTGTCTGACTTATAAGTTGCTATGGGAGAAATGAAATGATTCTGTACCCAAACCCTGCCCCCAACTTTTAAAACTTCCTGCTTTATGTTCATCAATAATGAATGGCCCATCCCTGCAATACTCAGAGGGAGCTTACATTGCACTTTCAAGCAGCCGGTTAGTGATGTAGTGGATAGAGTCTTTCTTTCAAATCCCAGGGCAGCGGGTCCTTCAAGGCTAGCATTGCATTTTCAATTAGCTGCTGAGTGAATGCTTGGCATGTGTATTAGTGAAGAGGCACACAATTAGCTTATTGTTCCTTTCTGTATTGTGTTGAGAGGATCCAAGGGATTGGTGGGGGAACAGGCAAGCCAGGCATCGCTGTGGATGTTGAAGAAGGAAGTTCCTCAGACCTCTGCATCTTCACTTGCTCAGTCTGGAATTACAGCTATTTGTTACAAAGCACTGTGTGTGGCTTGGTGGAGTGTGCCTGAGGAAACGCATCTTGGATACCACTTGGGGCTAGTCTTTCTGAGTTCTTTACATCTCTGAATAATTCTCATCATTATCATGGAGCCCAACAGCCCCAAGAAGATACAGTTCGCTGTGCCTTTATTCCAGAGTCAGATTGCACCTGAGGCAGCAGAGCAGGTAAGTGGGCTTGGGTGGGGGAAAATTCCTGGATGTAAGATAATATGAACATACATTTTTATTTAGTGAAAGTTATTTTTTTAATCTCTTGAATTTGCCTAACTTTGGGACTTTTAGGATAAATGAATGAAAAATAAGTTGGTTTCTATATGCACTTGAATAAACAATTGGGAAACTGTTGGCTAAAATATAGCATTTCATTTCATACAAAATTAGCACCCATTGGGAAAAATGGTTATATTAGCCATTCAGATTTAGAGCTATCAATATTTGTGTCTGCATATGAAAATAACAGTTTTAACATTTAGAGCAAATTTTAAGACATTTTCAAAATTAGCAACATTTTATTTCATTTTTTAGAAAAAAAAATTGATGTAAAAATGAAAACATTAAATGCCAGAATAATTTTAGATTATAGGTTTGATATTGTTAAGCATGATTTTCATTTAGTACCCCAAACAGTAATTATATGTAATATATAATAAGTAGGATTTGTAGGCATATGTACAATTCTAAAAAGATTGTATTCATATATTACAAATAATACTTCAACATTTCCTAGATTTCTTTTCTCTATCTACTATGGCTGACATCTCTATCTCCTTTCATAATCAGATTTACTTAGACTCTTTATGCAATGGCACCACTTAAAAGATTATTTGTGATAAAACTTCAAATATAGCATACTGTGGGAAGACAAAAGCAAAGGAATCTATGGGGGACGTGCACCTAATTCATTAATTCCTTGAAACCTAAATTGTTCCTTAATCCATGCCCAAACGTTTGATACAAAATCATAAAATAATTATTGAATCTCAGACTTACTCCTAATTGTTTCGACAGTCAAAAGTAGATCTATGTAGACTCAGTCCAGATGAATACGACCTTGAACATGTATCTCTGCTGAATGGAGCATTCCTTCTGTTTTAAACAAGATGCTATTGGTACATTTTATCCTCTATTCTACTTACACATACTTGGGGAAGTCAACTATGAATGTATATGTTAAAGAAATAAAGGACAGCCCAAACAAGAAATTTGATTCATAACATGCTCCTCTAACTCTTCAAATAAGGAAAAAAAAAAACCCCAAACAAACAAATGAACAACAACAAAAAAAAAAACAAAAAAAACCAAACCTCTTAGTTTTAACTGAATTATATCTTCTTCCAAGAGCCATATTCATTCTTTACTTGCTTATTTGTTCTAAAAATATACTAGAAAATAAAAACTTAACTATAGTAATTTAAATTTAAAATACATGCTATTAATTTAACTATGACACTGCTAGAAATTCGAGGTTGCCAAGTTCCTCTTACTGCATTTAAAGATAAAGGAAATGGATCTTGAAAGCATCACTGAAATTATGAGGGTCTTGCCATAAAATGAGCAAGTCATTCTCATACCTTCACTGTATATTAACTTTCAGTTACATCATTGGAATATATACAACTATTTCTTTTCTGTAGAAATGTAACTTTGTACTCAAAGAAGGTGATAGTAATATATGACATCTTAGTAATCTGGCTTTCTATTATTTAAAAAAAATAGTGGGCACGTATTGTGTGCCCTCTGGAAGTATGTTTTTGTATGTTGGGAAAATATGAAGATGGGTATTTTTGTGAGCCACAGGGCAACCAGGGGCCATGTGGGATTTTCACTGACATTAGCTGGGCCTTTGTTGTTCACAGATAAGGAAAAGAAGACCTACACCAGCATCACTTGTGATTCTCAATGAACATAACCCCCCAGGTAAAGAAGCATGATATCTTTGACATTGGTGGGACAGAATGGGGTTGTTTGAAGACTATCAAAGGGCTGTCATTGCCAAAAAGTTGTGATTCAGGATTTCAGTTAGTAGCGCTCTAACAAGCTAACCTATAATATGGATCATTTAATAGATTAATAAAAAATAAAATCAGAGATAACTATTAGAGGGACTATCTCAGTTAACAGCTTGCTTTTTTTCTAGAATGACCCACTGGGGATGATGTGAAATGTACTGTTAGCTTGGTTGTCATGTGTTCAGGTGTTTGTATAGAATCTGGTTCAGTGCTTACTAATGAGGCGGAGTGAGAAGTTGTTTAATTAGATTTCAAAGCTCAAATAACAGCCCTAGAGATACTTGTATTTTTACAGAGTTGGTTTTTAGTTATGTCATGGGGTGGGCCATGAGCCAGCACTGGCTACAGTTTTGCTGCTGATGTCATCTCTGGATAATGCAATTGACAAATAACCAGATCAATTTTCAGCTCTGCCCATTTGAGAGCCATTCTGAAGGTTGCATCCATTTGTTGAGGTTTTATTTCCCATTTCCTGTAAAAAGTAAAGCTGCATTATTATTCCTGATAAAGGACTATGATCGGCAAGGCACAAACATTATTTACGTATTGAGTGGGGTGATTTTAGTCGTGCATTTAAATGCTACCTCTAGAAATATAAGTAGGACCAGAAAGGTCACGGCATTAATTTGTAACCAGGAGGAAGTTGGTGTTGGATTTTTTCGTAGGTATACACAATGAGGGAGGAAATAAAATGAGTTTGAATAGTGGAAATATAATACATCTAATTATAGGTTGTAGTGTGAATGAGCCATTTTAAGAATACCAGATTAAAATTGTCCTTGACTTTGTCAGATTCTTTCTAATTAGAGAAATACATGAGAAGAAAGTAAAATTTTCATAAAATATTCATCATTGAGCCTAAATACAAGAATATTCACTGCCATCGGCAAACATGTCAGCTATTTATTCCTGCTGAAAATACTATTATAACTTGATTCCTTATCTTTGAAGAGCTATGAAGTTTTAAAATCATCTTCAACTATATTATCTTAGTAAATGTACTTTTATTTGGTTGAATAAGAGGTGAAAATGTACTTATAGTTTACAAATAAATACAAATATGTAGACACAATGACTAAATCTTCTCAAGCAGTTTTATAGCTATTTTTCATGGCTGCCTTACCCTCAGTGACAATCATTTCTAACATGTCTTGGAATTTGTTCCCTGTTCAAAGAGTTGCTGCCCACCTTGATTTCTAGATATCCTTCAAACAACTAGAGAAGAACCTCCCTAGTTCTGTAGGCATCACACTGTTTATTTAGGAAAGTCATGGTTATTGTCATGTTCAAAGTCTTTTTTTTTTAAATAATTTTTTAGTTGTCAATGGACCTTTATTTATTTATATGTGGTGCTGAAAATCGAACCCAGTGCGTCACACATGCTAGGCAAGAGCTCTAACACTGAGCTACAGTTCTCTATTCACTCAAAGAGCCCAGGAAATAATTGGGGGTTCTTAGAATAAACTGTAATTAGTGGTGTTTAAAATTCAAATCTTGGAAATATTTCTTTATTGTCCATTAATACAGCAAATTAAATTATTTTTTCATTATATAAATATAATTAACAAGCCATTTTAATTTGTGTGATGATATTATTAAATTAAAGTTATATCTTACAATTTTTTAATCTTTTTAACCTTTCCAGGAGTTTAAATCATTTGAAGGAAAGATTTAATTTTACTTTTGGGTTCATATATGGATTCTCTTCATATTTGGTACAGAATAAATTAAATGGAAAAATATTTTTACACTTACAGATTTATTTGTTTGTTTTATACTCCATCTATGCTGTTCTAAACACACAAATGAGATAGGTGCCCGGCAGGTAGGATTCCAGGGGCCTCAAATTGCCACCCCCATTCCTTCCTAACAAGTGACCTAGAATTCTCGGCAGCAGAAGCAGTATGGAAATAGGTACACAACTTGTTAAGGATATACCATCCTTTGACCTGGATGAGTTCAACTCAAAACAATGGCAACAGGAACTAAAATATTTGAATTGAAGGCATGAGACCTGGGAAAGTCTAATAGCAAAGATTGTGTCTTTGTGGTAGAAACGGCAGAAGCCAACAACTTGCTCCTAGGAATACTTCTGGACAGTCAGATAGAAATAGAAAATACTTGAAGCCTGAGATCTGGGTGTAAGGAATCACCAAAGACAAATGTCACCTTTTTCAAATGTTTCCTTGGGGCTACATGTGTGAATGAACTTTGCAGGAAACTGCTTTTCCTTCTACATTTTCAGTTCCTTTTCTAATCAAGCTTGTCTGTTTCTGAAATCCTTTGTGAAATTCTACCTCAGAGTATCATTGTCTCTTCTTGGCCTGAATGCTGTTTGCTTTCACTCTCTGATAATCTGTAGCTAGTGACGTGGTTCCCATATTTTTATTTAGAGGAATGCAGACATGGGATCTTCTATATGCAGCAATAAATGGCAATGCTACTTTTTGTAACTGATACCCTCATATTTTATAGATTTACTTAACCTTACTTGTCTTGAAGTAGACTTACGAGAGGATGTGTATTTGGCTGCCAATATGTTATGGTTTGGATTATAAATTTTAAAAGTCCAGTATGCTAAAACCTTGGTTGTCAGACTTGGGGATGTGGTGGGAACATCAGACGGTGGTCCCAGTGGAAGGAAGTTGAGTTACTGGGGGTATGCCCTCAGATGGGATATTGGGACATTGGTCTCTCCTTCTCTCTCTTTGCTTTTGGCTACTATGAAGTGAGCAGATTTGCTCTACCACATGCCCCCCACCATGATGGTCAGCCTTACCACAGTCCCACAGCCAGAGGGCCCAGTGACCAAAGTAAATAAATCTTGGCCAAAAGAAATCTTTCCTCCTTATAAGTTGACTATCTCAGAAATTTTGTCACAGTGACAAAAAGATGACTAACACAGAGTATAGAAATATAGAGCTGGAAAAGAACTTCAGGAAATAGTATAATCACACATCTTCATGAAAGACATAAACCAAACCAAGTCTCTGAGACTTGCTCCATTTTATGTATTTCAGAGAAGAATCCATAATTACCTCTGGTTTTCAGTTTCAGGTCTGTCAATTCTAAATATTAGAGAACAGTTTCTTATACCAAACTTCAGTACAAATTCCCCACTTTACAATAACTCTTAATTTATTTCCTTAATAAAAGTTTATTTTCTCACCTTTTAAAATACATGAAAGAATTCCTTCTTTTCTTTTCTTTATTGAACATCTCCAGATCCCCTACAGGCCTTAATGAACAATATCCAAATTCTCCCCCCCACCCTGCCCGCCTTTGGAGCCCAGAGCTGGATACAGTCTTCCAGTAAAATGCCAGGCTGGACCAGGCCTTCTGAATATTAAAGTTTGTGGCATCCGTTCTGTTCCACTTACTGTTAAGTGGAGGCAGTATGGTTTCAATTATACTTAATGGATCTGATGTCTATTAAACATGAGTGAACTGTAAGAGGACTGGAGCTAAATGAAGGTTTGGGTAAGTACCCAGGAGTTCTGGCGTCATTTAAAAGCTTATAGTACATCTAAAATTGGGACTAGAAAGAAATATAACATAAAATGACTTTGGGGATAGTTATTGAACTTCCTATCACAGCCAATTTTGGGGGAGATTAGCTTTCCCTTTGATCCTTTTAGCTACAAATAGTCTTAGAAATTAGAAATAAAAACAAAAGGATATTCTCACATACCTCAGGAACCTAAAAATTAGTTAATATGAGATACAGTAATTAAATACCACATTCTCTCCTTTCAAACTTGATAGTAAATCTAGTCATTAGAGAGAAGTTGGATTTCCAACCACTTGGGTTAGTTAGCTCCTCAAACTGGGAAAGAAGCCACAGTCCATTCTGTAAGTAGCACATGACTTTCTGAATGAGGCACGTATTTCAGGACTCAGTAAATTAACTAATGAGATTTTGAAAGCTCTGGGTTGAGAATCCTTAGATATTATTTATATAATAGCTACAAAATAATGCTGGACTCACACGGAGTTGTTCAAAACATGCAGGCATTCAGAAATTTCTCATGATGCCCTTTTCCATAAACAATGAAATGTCTCTTAGGGTCAATAAAGTGAACATGGAGATTTATGTCCAGTGTCAAGACAGTCACATGAATGTCATCTCTTCTGAGGGAGACCCTCTGTTTTACAAAATGAATGATTGTATGTCAAAAGGCAACTGGACACCTTGCATAGAAGATTCAGGGATCACACTGAAGATTTTCCAGGGCCTCTGAAAGATGGGTAAGACTTTGTCACATCCAGACTATTTATGTTACACCCCCAGGGACCTCTAGTCTAGTCAGTGGCATTCAAGGAAAAGATACTTGCCTATAGCCTACACAGTTAAGTTTAATTTTAAGTTATTTGGGAATGTGGTTGTAATACTTTCTGACACTGACCTTGCTGATTGCTTAGGATTTACTTTACCTTATTACTATTAATTACAGAACAATACAAAGGTTCATGTTTGAAAATCATTTGAGCTAACTGGTGTTAATTTCTAAGAAATTGTCAGAAATACCTATTATTTTTCCCTCAGCATTGATTTCTATGGGTTATTAGATGCCAAGCCATGTTGAATAATTTAAACACAAGTGATGCAACTGATTTTTGGTGATTCATGCATCCTAAAATTGATTGACTTATTTTCCCATAATTATTCAATCTGTGCAGCCAAATTGCCTAATGAATTGGAATAATTGAGTGAAGAATGAAGTAAGCTTCAATTCTTAGTAATGCCAAGGTATGCTCAAGTATAATCTTCAACTTAAATAAAAGGAAAATGAAGGAGCAAATCATAAACTTGTGAAATATTTCCTCTTTATTTTGGCAGGATGATGACTTTTATTCATTTTGAATAATAGCATGTTCCACTCACCTTTTATATGGCTTGTTTAAAAGCTAGAAATGGCTTGGTGAAATGTGACAGAGTGACTGTAATGTTAATTCACTTCATCTTTTTGGGTCTCTGTTTTCCTACAGAGGGGGGATGTAGCAGATAATACTTATAAGGTATTTTGTAAGTTGTAAAGAGGCCCTGGCTTTGGAAGGGGACTGGCCCTAAATCCCAGCTTTGCCAGTTATTGGTGGTGAGACGCTGGGTGTATACTTAGCTTCTCTGGGCTCAATTTCTTCCTTTCTTAAAACAGAATATAGAGGTAGAAGAGAACGCCTCTCACTGTGCCTGCTGCCAAGTAGATACTGACAACCTGCAGTTCCCCTGTGTCATGATACCCCAGCCAAGAAGAGCGGGGCTCCTCCTAAAAGCTGCATTTCTTACTAGAAGATAGTCCTACTCTATTCCAATCCTAACTGTGTTAGGCAGTGGCAGACAGAGTTACATTAGACTGGAATAGTTGATAAGAAAAATTATGTACAATACATTCTGATTCTTCAGTGCAATTATGGAATCATTATGCATCTTATATGGTGGTATTGGTTCAACTGAGTATGTCTTGCTTGCAAATATAATTTTCATAGAATATGAGTCTTTCTTTAAAATAAAAATACTGATGTCTACCGAGCTATGAATGAATAATTGCAGACCTGTGTTTAATCAAAAATTAAATTTAAGTTTTAATAGTATGTCAAAAGAAAAAAGGTTGAATATTGAGAATACAAATCCTTTAGAGACAGCTGCCAAACACTCTGGCTCCTCACTTCTGATTCCACTCCATTTGTTCTCACTTGCCTTCATACATCATCTCTATGCTATATTCTGGTTGAGCTTTCTTCCTTTGGTTCCTTGAAGTAGTTCTCCTATGCCAACTCTTAAGAAAGTCAAAACTGACTCATTTACATAAATCAATCTCTATCTTTCTCTTATTTAGATGAGAGGGCAAGACTCACTTAAATCATAAAAGTGTTCCCTAATTAACTGACCCATTGTATAACTCTGCTATTCCAATACTCCCCTTCCACCTTCTACTCTTAAGGTTATTTATTGATTTATACTAGCTGATTGGGACACTCAATTCAGTTCAGTACATATTTATTGAGTCCTTATTCCTAAATCCTCTATGAACATGTGGTCAAGATAACAGAGAATAACTTGCCTGGATGAACCATGAAAAAATAGTAATAATATAAATCTGAACTACTAAAACCACGGTGAAATTAATCACAGTCAAGGCATAGGGGCATCATTATGCTCACTATTCCATAAAGTGCTTATGATACTTTGTTTTTAATCTTTTGGCTTTGATATTTTAAGGATTAGAATCAAAGCTAAATTTTTATTATTATTCCAAACTATAAATAGAGTAGATATTAAATACCCATGAATTATTACATTAAATGGACTTTTAAAAAATCCTGAAAGTTATTCTGTCAAACTTTTTTGGCACCTACTCTGAATATAGTTTTACTATTTTCAGGGGGCAAAATAGATAAGCCTCCATCCACTTTGTCATGGAGAAACTTACATGAGACATATTTTACAATTTGACACAATGTATTTTGATAACAAAACCCAAAGTACATGACAAAAATATATATGCAATTGTATGTATCAAAAATACAAAATGTTTTTCACTTCAGTATAGAATGTCTACTATAGAATTTTTTAAAGGATTAAACTACCGTTTAAAATAAAGTACAGCACACAGGACATGTATTTGACTTTCAAACATTTATCAATGTTTCCATTGATAAATGGAAACTATGATCTTGGGGAAACAGATAAGTTGTAGTTAGGAGTTGACATTTGGGGATTGGATCTCTTATTCCTGAATGTGAATCTAGAGTGGCTGCTTACTGGCCAAGTTACCCCAGGAAAATGACTTATTTTCCTAGGATCTGATAAGCTCAGTAAACTGGGCTTGTGAGTCTCCAAAATGCATGTTGTTTTCAACAGCAATATATTTCATTAAGTGTAGTAAGTAGGAAGAAGGCTCATCTGAGTCCATTGAAAAAATGTATATATTTTTGAGTCTGTATACTAACCAACACAGGTGACATCATTGTCAGCTGTTCTGGGCTGTTCAACTGCACGTTCAAATTTAAACCTGAGAAGGTTCCTAACACTCTTTCTAATTGCTTCTGTTTGATGGTCATTTTCACAAAATAGTAAATTAGTGGAGCTTTGAGAAAAACAAAATCTATCCAAGCTCTGCAATCAATAGAGTTATTGCCTTTCTCCTACCACCTGAAAGCCAATGTCTAATTAAAATGCATCATCCATCTTTGAAAACAACTTCTGAATTCTTATCTCAGCATTTCTGTAAATGGGGTTCCCCACTCTTTTAATCACAGAACCACACAGCCTTGGAATCATCTCTGACTCCTCTATTTCTAACTTGCCTCGTGCATTTACCAATGTTCTTTCTGCTGGCTGTACTCTACAAGTGAAACTTGACCCTTTTTACTTTTATTGTGTCTTCTGGGTCCACAACAGTCTTTAAGGATCTCAGATCACATAGTAACTTCCAAATTAGTTTTTCATGATTGTAACACTGGGAGTTGGTTTTGTTTAAGGAAACTTACACTTAGAATCAGTGAGCATGGATTTAAGTCATGACATGATTGTTGAAGCAAGCCTCAGCTTCTTCCTCCATGAAGCAAAGGTCTTGGTAGCTCCAACACTGGTTGTATTGCTGTAATCAAGTGAGAAGATATGTGTAAGCAACATTGCTGATACTTTCAGCAAACAAAATTACACCATGGGTGATATACTATGGCACTTTACTTTTCATAGTTGATTTGTCATCTCTAATTTATATCCTATAATTTATATGTCCTACCTTTTAGTTATGATAAGGAACATGGAATCTTCTCATGAAGAGTTCATATATTTCATCATCATCTATACATTATTCTCATTTCTTCTTTTAAACAAATCATTTCAGACTGACTTTTATATGAGTCAGTCTGTAGAATCTTGATTACCTAAATTGTTGACAATTGCCCTAAAGCTGAGACTTGAATAAAACAAAATAAATTTAAAAAGGAAGGTGAAATAATTTGGTTAGATTATGACTTACATTACCACTTTATTATCTTTTAATTTTTGACTGAGAACTTACAAAGCAGAACACAAGAACTTGACCATTTGCCATATGAACCTTCCTGTTGAAGAAAATTTTGCAAAAAGATTTTATTTAGATCAAGTAGGGACAGGCTTAGGCTGTATTTGCTTCCTGAATCATTGTAAGGATTAACCACTCTTTAATCTCCAAGGAGTCTAAACATTTCCCACTTGCCCCCAGTGATTGAAAGATTTTTCAAGAAATAATGCCAGAGAACCACTTGGCATGACATTTCAATGAAGGAAAACTGTATAAAAGATTAAGCTGAAATGGCTCCTCTCAAATTCTACCACAGGTAATTTTATTTGGTGAATAGCCCAGAGTTTTTGCTTCACTCAACCAATAAAGGGCACTTTTTAACTTAGGTCCTGGAGATGGCTGCAGATATTTTCCATCTGTGTCTATAGTCATAGCCATTGTTGGAATCCAGGAAAATACTACTTTTACTTTTTATAAGCTATAGTAATAGAAAAAGGAACATATGTAAAATATATTTTGAAGTACATGTACAATGCAAAAGATAAAAAAATACCTCTAATCTACAAGTAAAAGAAAAATACACAAGCTCAAAGGCAAATTTAAAGGGGCTTATAGTAATATATCTGACTTTGGGTTGTTTTTCGTTTGTCCCACAATGTATCTCCTCAACAACTATTTAACTATTAACTATATTAACTTCCATTTTAAAAGAGGAGGGATGATAGGGGAGTTGCTCAAAGTCAAAGAAGCTAGAAAGTTAGAACATCTGAATAATTATTGTCTATCCAAGGGATCAATGGACTATTTAGATGCTTTTCTCACAAGAATATATTAATGTTATGTTAATAATATTCTTCTTTCTATAAATATGCAACATCATACATATTCTTGTACTTTGTTAATGAAGGTAACCACCGTAAGTTAGTTCCTTGTTGTGGCGTGGCCATATGCGAGTCTGTTTGGTATTCCCAGGATAAGGTTCTTTTTTATTCTGAAGTAAGTTTACTCTGAAGTGGTAATTCTATACTTTTTTTCTTTTCTTTGTAATTTTCTAGTGAAGGGGACATTTTAGAGTTGTTAATACTGTATGTTTTATTATACAGGCAAAATTTTTAAAAATCAGATAACCAAACTGAAAAAAAAATCTTATTCACTATTCCCTTCTTAGAGTTGGAGAATTATTTATTCATTTCCCTGCTTGCCTACCTACATATTAATGTATTGAAAAATAATTGTCTTGACTTAAAATATTAATTAGAAGGCTAAGACCTCTGTGGTCTAGTTGGCCAGAGCAGAAATGATTGTGATCACGTTGGAATGTCATCTTCCTTTCCCAACTTTCATCTTTCTTATCCTAACAGACTCAAATCAAATTCACTTTCTTCCATAAAACTTTTATGAACCATGACTTTTATGGAAGTCACTGGATCCATTAACATGTTTATTCCAACTGATTATCCAATGTCTTTCTGTCACCTACTAATGCTCTGAAGGAATGGGTCATAGAATTAGTAAATTTTAATATGGGTAGGAAGAAGAAAGATTTTGTCATACAGCCCTTCTGTTTTTTTCTGCCTTTGGTTAAGTCCTTTCTAAATGGCAGAACTGAAGAACAAGGCTATGAGGTCCAGGAAGGGGCAAGTGGGTATGAAGGACCCTCACTGGGGAAGCAAAGTAGAGACCATTAAAACTAACCTGATCGTTCCTCAAGGCTTATTCTTGCCCTTTCATTTCACAAGAAACTGTAAGTGCTGATGTGTAACCCACTGGATGATTGTGAACTGCTTTACTGAGTATTTATGGAAATAACTTAAAGTGGCCTTTGAAGGACAATGCACAGGATCAATGGAGTCCTTTGAATCATTTCAGCAAGGATGACTTTTAGTAGAGGAGGACTTGCTTCTTTGTTTCAGTAGAGACAAGCTGTGAGTTAAGGACTACAGGTAATTACTGACTGAGATGCATAGAGGAGAGTTCACTGTGATGATTTCGGAACATCTTGAGTTTTGGAGGACAATTTGAAGCCTAAATAAAATTTAATGACCAATTCTATACTTTTACAGTCCTTAAATTATTCACATCATATTCTAAAGTGTCAATAAAATATTGATGATATAAAATTGAATATGTGACCATTTAGACGCTTTCTTACAAGAATATAGGAACTCAAGAGTTCAATACCATCCAATAGTAACAGTCTCTCTCCCATTAAAAGGTCATATACTTTCCTTCTATCTTTATTATGTATGAGCCAAGTAAATAGGGGCTGGGTTTTCTTTTTATTTCCTTTGAATTGCAAAATAAATTTTATTTTTTAAGGAAATATTTTGCCCAGTAATTCTTAAATTATTTCTCTTCCTCCCTCCCTCCCTCCCTCCCTTCCTTCCTTCCTTCCTTCCTTTNCCCTCCCTTTCTTTCTTTCTTTCTTTTTTTTTTGTCAATAAGCTATTAGGAATAGTTAACAGCCTTGTAAACAATACTGAAAACTGGACAGTCCATTACATACCAAAAGCATTTACAGTTACACAGCTTACCCAAGCACTCATTTTGTTGTTTTGTTGTTAAGATTTTTATGTAAACAGAACTTAATGATTATAAGAGAAAAAAATTTAGAGTGATCTGGTAAAAACTGGTGAAAGCACTCAATTTTTATGCAAGGAAACCACAGAAACAACTTACTCCGGCTCAATGAATTATTTGTAAGTATATATATGTATATTAATGGCTTCATTTCACAACATTCCAGCTGCTTTATTTTTTTCTGACTACGTCTGATAAGATTGTGTTCTAAGTACTCCTGATATCTAGATAATTATTAACATGCCTGTCACTGTGGGCCTGCTGCTGTTATATTGCATAACAATGATCTCATTGCACACACCAGCCCAGTTTCCTTATTTCTAACTTAGTATAACATTCTTCTTGGCACTTTTTCCAGACTTATTGCAAACCACTTTCTATGGAGATAATTTTTTTCCTTTTAATATTAATTTTTTTCTGTGTAAGCAGCTAGAGTTTGGAATCACCTCATTATTTTTAAAGCGAAAGGTCTACAACATGAAAGACTTTAGAAACAAACTTCATGTGAAAAAATAACTTTATTAGCATGAAAGAAATTCAAAACTGTGACACAGAGTGTGAAGAAATAGAATGATTTCCCACTCCAAATTGTAAACTCTAAGGAATACATGTGAACTGAAATGGAAACAAAATAAGACAAAACAATTAAAAAATAAAAAGTAAACAACATTTCTTCATGTTACTAAATTTATATTGGGATTAGTAATAATTATTATATAAGAATTAGCAAAATTCTCTGTGCTTAAAGTAGAATACTGGGATTTGGGGTTTTTATTAATAATCTTGATTGAATATTTGAAAAAGAAAAAATGTAACTAGAACAAATACATCAAAATGATATTTAAAAGAACTAAAAGACAAAAGATTACTGATTTTAAGATATTGTTTATTAATATACTTCATGATATAGACTAATTTACATGCTTTAAAAACTCCAAATACAAATGACAAATATTATATAACAATCTCATTAAAAACCACCAAACATTTGGTAGAATGAAAAATATATATTAAAAAACTGTGTGTATAAGATGACCCCAAGTATCTATATATCATAATTCTTACCTTCCTCTTCCTTAACTTGTAAAATCACACTATTCAGAGTAATGGTAAAATAAAATCAAAATAAAAGTAGGGGAAAAAAGAAAAGCTAAATCTAAAAAAAAAAAAAAGAAAAAAAAACCCTACCATTAATAATTATGTTGGGACCAGATCAATCTGTATTCTCTCTCATCTCTAAGCAAACATCAGGGGCTTTGGGGGCAGGGGTGGGTGGGGGAGTTAGTTAGTCATTCCTGAAAAACTCATATTAGAGACCCAGGCTCACTGCAGCATATAGCAGCTACATATTTGAAACACTGCATCAGAAAGGCATATGCAAATTGAGATCCTTCACAAGTTCTTCCCTCATATTTTCCTAGCAGCTCTCCTGTATATCATTGCCTTTGCTCACTTTTTGCTCCTATGATACTGAGATTTCCAAATTCTCTAGATCTGCTTTGTTCTCAGCCTGCACTCACAACACTGGCCAGACTGGCTACTTGTTCTTTAATCATTTCCAACCTAAATCTCTGAATACACATTGTTTTCCTACCTAGAAGGCCTTCACTACAATGATTTTACTAACTACTTGCATTTTTTTAGATACTCAGATACATTTTCTTCATTCCTTATTTTGTACACGGACATACCAAGAAATATATTTTCTAGCAGTTCATAGCTGAAAAATACTACTAAGTACAGTTAAGAAAAGCTTTAAATCCCCAAACTTTCTGTATTATACCACAGGTAGACATAAATCACTTCTGTGGCATTTCCAAACTAATAAGCTCGGTGGTGAACCTCTATGACTTTGTTGAATTGTAACTGTGTGTGTGTGTGTGTGTAATGAGAGAAAAAGAGAGAGAGAAACTGAACTCTACCATTTGGACTTTTCACAAGTTTAATTAATTATTGTAAAACAAATGCTCAGTAGCTACCCTGACTTCTAGTAAAATCATCCTGTTTTCATTAATTTTTGTTTTACAGGATGATTGTTTACAAGCAAAGAAAGAACACAGTGAAACTGGTAAAAACCAAAATTTATTTTCTATTTTGATCTCAACTCTATGCAGGCAGGATTACCTTTTCTAAGAATTTCAACTTATGATTAATCAGATTCCACATGACCATTTCCAGTGATGAGGATCTTAGCTCTTTTTGAAGCATAAATGTTTTGATGGGACAATAAAATTGTTAGAAAGATATCCTTATTTCTAGTTAAAACACCCTTTCTGAATCTTTTAATTGTTGATCTTGGTCTGTCCTAAAGGATCTTAAAAATGTGCAATCCTTCTGGAGTTGACAATTTTTCTCACCTACAGGGACGGATAACTCATTTTCTCTCAGTTCTCTCTTACCTAAAATGTTCAGTTACACTTGTCTTTTCAATTATATGTTTTTAATTATCTCACCATTCTTCTCCCTAGGGATACTCAGATTTTTAGCACAGCATCCAAATTTCACACATTCACCAAAGAGTTCTTATGCATCTACTATGGGTCAAGTTGTGTGCTAAGCACAAGGATTTACAATGAAATGTATGTAGTTGGTGACCGAAGTATAAGATCCTTTAGAAACATTTTAACCCAGTCAGCAAAGACTTAATGGGGGAAGGAAACTTATGCTAAAACCTGAGAAGGAAGACTATTCAAGACCAAGGGCAAAGTAAGGGCAATGGCCCAGAAACTCCACAGAGCATTACAGACTCTAGGACCTGAAAGTAGTACGGTGTGACATCAGGACAGGGTGGAGATTGGCAGGTGCCATGTTGGAGGGCACTGTGAGCATTTTTTAAAGAGTTGGGATTAGGAACCACAAAATTGTTTTAAGCAGGATAGTCCATATTTTCAGATATTCTTCTTAAAATGTCTCTGTTGTGGCAGATAAAGAATGGAAGAAAGGAAAAAAGTCTTTGTACATGAAAAATTAGTGAATTTGATTTATTGGATGAACAAAAGGGAAGTGATAAGGCTATAGATTTGGAGGCTTTTCCTAACAAGGCGAAGCTCTTGTGGGGAGGGTGGGAGATGGTGGTGAATTCAGAATGGAACACATTACTCTGGATGTGGTGGGTAAGAAAGCTCTCATTCTACTTTCACATAAAATATTCATAACATTCCGAGAAGTAATACTTCAATAATGGAGCCACTAGTATTAAAACCCTCTCTACTAGAGCCGTTTTAGAGGTAAGCACAGTGTACTTATCTTCAAAAAGATATGTTTACGTGGTGGAAATTATTGCACTGATAATGTTATTAATATATCTATTATAGGCTCAATATATAACTACCTGAAAAATAATTACTGCTTTTAATCATTAAAAGAAATACAATTAGATGTATAAATCATTAGTCAAGCAATTATGATTCACTGTTCTGTTCACATCTACTGAATATGCCAAATTACTAACATGCTACCAGACAATTTAGAGCAAATGGTATAAATTATTCTGCCTCCATGATACTGGAGAATATTACCTACTTACCTCCAAGAAATAGCTAATCCCAAATTGTATGATCTCAGTTTAATATATCCACTCATTCAAAGACCAAGGGGGAACAAACTTATTCTTTTTTGACGAGTTTTTTTTTTTTCATTTTCAATTTTAAGCAAAATGAGTATGTGTGGCTGAATAAGTTATGTATGTGTGGGTCTTGGAAGTTTTGAAGATTTGTAAATCAGAAACAGCAAGTCATCTCAATCTGTAATAAGGACATTCATTGTAGCCCATGCAAGCATACGTGTTTCATATCATCTCTATTATTCATACTATTATTTTCAGATCTGATTAACTACTTCATTTTGTCATTTTCTTGTTCTTGATCTCAATCTCAGAATAAAATATTTCTAGCAGTGTAGTGTGGTATAATAAGAAGATATAACCTTTGGAGCCTAAAAGAACTAGCCTTGAATGCCACTTACTAGTTTGAGTTCTGACACTTTAGGGAAGTCTCCAATCCTCTATGAGCTTCAGTTTACTCACATATAAAATATATTTAATGATATGGTTTTGGAGGTGAAGATAATGAATGAATTGTTTGACATTATAGCATCACAGTATTAGAACCAATGATAATAATAGTAAGTGAAATATTAATATTGTGAAAACTATTAAAACAAAGAATGTTCTCTTTTCTCAACTGGAAATTCTACCAATCTAGTTTTATATTTGTTAATTATATTTGATGATTTTATGAATCAGGGAATGAAGTGTCCCAAAGATCAATGATTGAAATTTTAAACCAGCTACTTAAAAAAATCACTAAAAATAATTTTGGAACTAATTTCTATTATTGTTGCCTATGATTTTACTAAATAAAATAGACAACGATGTCTGGAAGTGATGCTTTGATTAAAAGAGATCAAAGACAGACTGATCTTCACTAGAACACTAAAGACTCTTTAAAAAGCGTTGCCTTTTAATTTCTTTGTCAGAAGATAAGGATTAAATGAAATACTTTAAAAGTGGATTCAAGGTTAATCAGATAGACACAATGGCCCAGAACATCAGTGGAGCAGGACTGAAAAAATGCAAGCCTGATATTTTAATCAGTTTGCTTATAATTACTGGTGACACACATTGGTTCTCAGGAATGAAAGGTAAGTGCCGATGAACATGGTTACAATTATAAGCAAAATTACATGCACCAACTTTTGAAACATTTTCTTTAAAAGTTCTACACACCTTTTCTGGCTTATCTGTTCTTTGGTTAACAATGGCCTTGAGTTTTAAGCAGTTTCCTCTTGTAAAGCAGATGTGCTGAAATGTTTGTGAAGCCATGAGCCCTCAGGAGTGAGACACGAAGAAATGGAAACCCCACCCTGTACATGAGCCATTATGGAAATATCTTAGGTGCTACAAAAAGCAAGAAGCTTAACGTCTTGAGCAATGATTAAAATGAAAACCATGGACATTGTAACGTCAAGAATACTTGAGTTTCCATTGTGTTGATTTTCAAAATGAGGATGTAGGAGCAGTATTTCTTTGTTTGATAGGTTATTACTTATATTCTTGAATTTTAGTTATGAATTTTTTCCCCATACTTTATGAAGAGGCAGTGGGGGAATAATTTTAAAAAGCAAAAACAAAAACACCAAACTGCTTACTGGTCAGGAAATTTTAATATTAATTTCTGTCAAGATCTAGCTATATAAAAGGGGCTAATCACTTTATGGCTTTCAGTTGCATTTTCTGAATCCATGACATAAAGAACTTTGATGAGATGACATCCTTGGTTTTTTCCACCCTGTGTTTAAATTTTAATAATTTTACAGTTACTGTTACCCACTAACATACTTCTATCTATACAGATATTTTAACAAGCTTTATAACTGATTGTGTATGAATTGATTACTGTCATTCTTTGATGGAACAGTATGGCTTATTGCTTTTAGAAAACATTAATAACAACATTAACACTACTAATTTCATAGCTACAGTTCTTTCTACATTAAAATGCCAATTAATGTTCAATTAAAATTTGCTTTAATTATGAAGCTTTATAGAGGTCTCTTAAATGTCCATTCCCAAATATGCCTATATATATATATTGTCTTATCTGGAGTTCTGTGTTTTTTTAAAAAATATGTCATATTGAGAAATATGGTGGTGATTCAAAAGAGAACTAGACAATAAGGGATCTTGTCATGACTTCCACTAATCAAGTGATACTGGTAAAGCCATTTTCCTCCAGGCCTGAGGACTATATAGTTTTGTCTAGATCTATAAAAAAAGTGTGGGGCCTGAAAATAATTACTAGATTAGCATATGTAAAAATAAACCAATGTCTTTGTATAAATCTATGAAGTATAATGTCAGCTAATTATTGGCAACTTGAACATTGTAGTTATAAAAAATGTTCCATTTAGTGTTAGAAATGAGTGCATTATGACAATCTTGATGCAATGTGGGAGGGGCCCTCCAAATCACTGTCCTTGGTAAATGCACATGGGTCAAGACTGATCAACAATGCTTCCAGAGGATGCTCTCCATCTAGCATTTTATGGTTTTATTAATTCCTTTTAAATCCTGCTTTGGTTGTAATTTGTGACAGTTTGCAGTAAAAGAAAACAGGAAATAGCTTTACTTTGTAGGTAGTAGACATGCTATAAGGGTTCTGGTACTAAGATGGATATGGGTTTATGTCTCAGGTTACTACTTAGTCACCTAAGGATCCTGCAGAAGTGGCATAATTTTCCTGAAACAGTTTCTTCATCTGGAAACTAGTGCAGGGCTTTTCACCTTATGTGAATATCAAATGAGGATTAAATAAAATAATAAAACAGTTATTGGCACATGGTAGTTATTCAGTGAAATGTTTCCTTTGCCCTTTCATTTTCAACATAAAAGTCAATTTAACTCACATTTTTATGCAGTCATGTGAAATTTGAAAGAGAAATATATTCCTAGTCATTTGTAGCTGAAACGTAGTGATATTACAGCTTCTATAAACCATAGGCATAATTTAGTCAGACTACACATCTAATTTTGTCTTTGCTTCTGATAACTAACTGTAAGAAGAGTCTGGGCTCTTGATTATATGGTCAGTTATTCTTATCCTTCTATTATCTTCTTGAAAGCAGTTAGACATCTGTTTAAGTTTTGTGTCATTTTTATAGGCTAGGCCCTAAAATAATAAGTTTGTGTGATTCATAGCCAAATTTCCAGTTACAGAACTAAAGTTTTAATCTCACTTTCATCCATGATCCAAAAGGAATCTTTCCTTGTCATCACAAACACATGATAGCATATAGTTTACCCATCTTTAAAGAGGATGAGCCATCTTTGAAGTCCTTGCCAAATTCTTGGGAGGCCAACAGGTTTTATTATAAGTTTCCACTAAAGGCAGACATTCCAAGTGAATCAACAGCACCTTTAGGGCAATTTAGTTATTCATAAATTTATTTAGTATAAATTTAACAATAAATTAATAAATTAATTAAGAAAAATCTCCATTCCTGAGAACATATACATATGTATATGAATGTATATACATATATGTGTATGTTTGTATGTATGTTTATACACACACACACACACACACACATCTTGGATAGTCTAAATTTATATCTGAACTATTTAACCATTTTCCAGTCACCTTTCCATATTGTAGAAATCAGTATCATCAAAATTGTTCCTCAGTTCATTCTACATTTTAAAAATGCAGTTAAAAATTTTTTAAAGTTGTCTACAAAATTTATACTGATTTCTCTTTGCTCAGTTTTTGCTAATGCAGTTTAGGCTTACTTATAAACAAAAATGAGTGCCTTTAGAAAGAGTTCAGGTAAGGTTCTTTCCAACCAAGACATTCCTAGAATAAAGTTCAGTGCATTCAACTTGGTCATAAAGTTCTAAATAGCAATTTTGTGTGTTGTTCCTTTTTGAATTTGTACTTCAGAGAGCAAAACCCTGCCCTTGCACATTAAAATGTTATCATCTAAAGAAGATAGAATAGAATCAAGATCAATGTTCATTTGCTCATTCATGCAGTCAGTTAATAGGTAGCAAGTGCTGACTGCATGTTATAGGCAGTAGTGAGAAAACAAGTCCCCACTCTTTTGGGGACTTTAAACTGCAGTGGGAACTAGTAAGAGAAGGAATTATTCATCAATATTATCTCTAACATGAAAATTTTTGTGAGTTTGTGTTCTGTTAACAACAAAATATATCAAAATGCATAAATTGTGCTGTTTAAAATACATCCATATACTTACAATGTATTTAATAGGCATTTGCTACAGATTATTATTTTCATAGAAACAATTATACAGCAAACAACATTAGTCTCAGAGGAGATTTCTAGGGTGAATCAACAAAGGGAGAAAAATCACACTTTTTTGTTTTGCATTGCAAAACAGTGTGCTATTTATTGATGAATGGTCATTATTCTACCAATATCAGTTAAAAGGACCTGGTTATAATTCAGGTTAAGTTCATTTATTGACACTTTATGTCCATTCAGAGTAATCAATAATAACCATTTGTATTGATTTCCCTCACATTTTATCTTTGTGATCTTATCTTCTTAAATATTTAAAGAAAAATAGTGGACAGGAATGTGAAAAAATGACTTCTTGTTATATATAGCTTCTAGTTATGATGATCTATCTAAACTAAACCAAAACAAAAATACTGAGCGTGTAATTACTGAGACCAGCTTCTGTGCTAAGTGTGTTGGGATAAAGCAGGTCTCATGGAGTAGATTAGAGAGCATGCAAACTCGTTTAAGGAAACAACAAGGAAATCAGAACAGTTAAACTGAACAAGCAATATAAAGGAGTTTCAATAAGATAGAAGGTGACTCATTGTTTTAAAAAGGTGCCAGCAGTAAATGCTGTCAGAGTTCACAGAGTGTGAAGTTGAAGATTCATTTTTCTTTTTCGAATTGGTTTTATGGAAGAGTTGGAATTTCATTCTAGGTATAGTTTGGAAAATCATGGAGATAAGACATGTAAAGTTCAGACAGTTCAGGTCAGAGTTCAGCAGATGGTTAACATAGATCAATGAGAACTTAGGTAGATGGGGACCACTGTGTGAAGAGGCCTGGATAGGTAACTCTGAGTTTGTCTTGCAAAGTAGAAATTATCGGCCTTGTATGAGCTAGAGCATGATGTGATGAGGCTCAGCATGAATCATGCAATTTGGGATGAGGAATAGCATAAAGGTCAGTCAGGAGAGCAATGGAACAGTGTAGGGATGAGCAATAAGGATCTAAACAGGGGTGACGAAGCAATGGATCATAAAAAAATAATTTGTGAAGCATTGAGCAAAATGAATTGCTTGACTGCTTGAATTGTTGATTACTTGAGCTGAGGAAGTTGAGAGAGAAAGGCCTGAATCAGAGCCTACACAGGTGAGAAGGGAAACCTAGACGAGGGAAAGGGAAATAATTTTGTGACAAAGTGAAGTTAGTCCTATGTATACATGTAACAGTTTTATATCCACTTTATATCACATTAAACCTTATAAAGCCCTTGCAGCACATGCATCGCTGAGATATTATTGTATTTATGACTATATGCTGTGATAAAATGCTGTACACAAAACTCAATTTAAAATACAAACCAAATGATAAAGAGTGATTCCTTTAAGAACTAAAATTGTATATCATCATAGATGAAGCCTGACATTTGTTGGAGAAGTGATCTCACAATAGTTTCTGAAGTTCCTTTTGTGGTAGCTGTTACCTGCTCATGTGAGCTCTCTAGCCTCATGTGAAGTGTTTTCTCTCATCAGATATTTTTGGGATCCCTTGGGTGGAGTATCACATTTTTGCCATTTCCTATTATTTTTACTTCTCTATCAGGCACAACTGCTCCCACTTTGAGTTTGTGGTCACCCTCAGTGCTGAACCTCCAGATGACTCATGGTAAATGCTGTTTTGTCAAAAATGACTCTGATTGGTTCTAACACATCAGAAGAGTCCCAAAATAAATACTTACCGTCAAGTCTAATAGTATGGTGAAGGGTCTCACTCACTTTCTAATTATAGCCCTTTCACCCATTTTCAATGGGAAAATGAATTCAGAGCAGGTAAGTAATGAACCTCATTGGCTCCACAAATCAGTGGCAATACAGAACTTGAGTTCAGATCCATCTGACTACAAACCCTGTGCTCTTACCCTGAATTGTTTTATGCTTTTATTAGTGCACTACAGTTATACATAAAAGTGAGGTTAACTTCTGAATTTTTATAAATTGCTCCAGTTTCATAAGACAACATTTAAATAACTCCTAGGGATCAGATCCAGACATTTATCACATCAACAAAACATATTAATTAGAAATACCTGAACTGAAGCCAAGCTTAGTAACTAAGTTGGTAATATTCTCTTCAAGTTAGGCAGTGGCCTTTAGATTCATCTCTCAAATAGCAACTGAGGAACATCAGATTTATTAAAGAAATGAGATGCTTAAGAAATCAGTTCCTTGAAAATATGAGTATTTGAAACTGGTTTAAACAAGTTAGGTATTGGTTTGGTATTTAATATCGAAGCTTCATGGGAAACATAATTAGTTTTCAGATTAGACCATGAGATTTTAGACACTCTGAGGAAAGATTTAAAAGATTAAAATGTCCTGTGTGCATTTACAGTAGCATTATTTTGATTTTTGATTTGGCAAATTGTTTAAAACATAAATATTGCTGTGTGATTTCTGATAGGAAAGATCTGAGGTAAATAGACTATACATTTTTATTCCTACATTATTATTGCATAGAATTAGAAGAAAGAAGAGGAATATCTTAAGGAAGTTATTAGACATGTTCCTGAATGGTGGATTTGAAGGGCAAGGTTTGAGGAAGACTATACAACCTGTCCCTTCTCTCTTTCTCTCTCTGAGAGCCACAGGAGGATTCATCTTGTTGCGGGGTGGGGGGGGGAGAAGAGCAAGTCAATGTTTAGAAAAACCTTGGGTAGAACAAATAGTCCCCAGGCTGCTCTCTCTGAGCACTTCTCAATGTGTAGTGTCTCCCACCTCTTGAATTCTTTCCTACTTTCTTTCCATAAGAGCTCTTAGTCCTTATCCTCTCTGGTACCTTATCCTCTCCCTCCCCACAGTCTTCCTTTCTTCTGCCTGAATATTCATTAGCATGAATAGAGTCAATTTCTTTCTAAGAGAGCTTGTTTTTTGACCATTTACAGCCTTCCTTTCTTTCTGACTGTTTATGACTCAGCTCCTCAAATGTTGGTCTGGCCTTGTTTTCAGATTCTCAGCAGTCACTCAAGCCACTTCAGCTTGGTTTTCACCAATCACTCTCTAAAGTCACTTTTTCTGAGTACATTTGTGCCTTCTCTGTGCCTGTCTGGATCTCTTACTGGCCTTTTGAAAATGCTGATGATTCCTTCCTTGATACTCTCTCCACCTTTGATTTTTGTGATTCCATGCCCTCCTTGTCCCAACAGCCTGTGTGACTTCTCAATATTGTTGGCTAGTGGCTTCTTCTCCCTCCTACCCTCAACAAGTGGTGCTTTCCCTGGATCCAGATGTTCAGTCCTTACACTGCTGCAGAGTTGGTGTGACAAACCCCATGTCTCTCATAATTTCCCACTCTACTTTGCATTTTCTTATCCTTTACAGATATAAATGATAATTATTTCCTATGTTAAATATGAAGAACTATATGTTTTTGCCTTCATTAAGCTTAAGGTATTTTAAACCTGTTTTTCAGTTGAACTAACTAAATTTAGCAAGAATAGCCTAGGGGAGTATAATTATTGCCGGTCTTTAAATTGAAGTTTCTAAATCTTCCACTTCTCTTACATAAAAAAATACTTTAATTTGCATTTGAATGGAAAGTACTTTTGTATACAATGTCACTTTTACTTCTTCCTCTGGTGCTATAAGGTAGGTAGACCATGAGTTCTTATAACTTCTGTTTTAAAGATAAGAAATCTATTATTAGAAACTTAAATGATTTCCTTTGTTGAGGGATACCAGAGCTGCTTCTTAAACGCAACTGTTTGGAAGCAAATTTACTTTTCTTTCTACTTACTATTCTGGGCCATGGAAATGTTGCTTTATAATTATCCATGAGTTATTTCATGAAGGTGTGCTTTGAATAGTGCAATGAATATGTTTATAGGGTGAGATTGTTCTACATATGGTGGAGAACCAGTTAAAGCCTGTTGACTATATTCCCATTTTAAAATAACTAGCTATTACAAAATCTACAGTTTCTGAAACATTTTGCAGTTAGTTTTATAAATGGAAATTTATAATTTAAATTATTTTCATAACTTGCACAAGTTTTATGAAATGTTTCTCTCACATGAACTTTAATTTTGCTCCAAAACTCATAGTTACACACAGCATATTTTGAAATAAACTTTTAAAACTCAGCCTTTTGAGTACCTTTATATTGTAAGCACAATAGAATTATAGATTTATTCTGACAATTTTCTGGCAGTGGAGTACATATTTTTTGTTCTAATAAAATCAGTACAGACTCATAATTTTCTAATTAGTGAAAGTCAAGTGTCTGGAGTAAAGTGCATCCTAGAAGCCAGCATGGACCTGAGAAAGGAAACAGGTGAGCTTAAAAAAATGATAACAGAAGCTTTTGTAATAATTTTAAGATATTTATAATTCACATTAGGATAATCCAAGTACATAATTATCATGCAGATATATGGGCTGAGGTTATAAGGACACTATTTTTACATAATGTAAAGTATTACATTATCATAATCAAAGTCTCCACTATGAGAAAGGATGAGTTGGAATGTAAATGTATCTTTTGTAACTCAAGGTGAATCCAGATGATTTTTTTTTTCATATGTAGTAGGAAAGAGTCCACCATTGTTTAGGGAAACAGAGGGGAGGCACCCTTATGAGGTTTCTTCCAAGTATAAGAACCTGTTAACCTGGCCACTATCACCAAACGTTGAATGAATATTTGGTGCTTTATAAAGATTTTAGAATCTTTAATAAGGAAAAGAAGATATTAGTCACTTCCGTTTGCCCTTTTAAACTACTCCTGAAAATAAGAAATATCAGACTGGAGGGAACTAATAAGGTAAAAGGAAGATAGTTAAAGAACAGTTGGTAATCTCAAGGAGACAATTGCCCCTTCCCACTCAAGACAGGACACGGTCATTGTAAACAAATGAAGGATCACTTTAGACATCAGGGCTTCTCACCTGCACAAGGTAAGTGCTCAGTAATTACCTGTAAGTGAGGAAATCAGGAACAGCAAGAATTATATGGGTCACAGAATTAGAAGGCAAGACAGTTTCTAAAAGTGGTTTTCAATGAATAACTTCGAGGTAGATGTTGCTTTGAATCTTTTCTGAAATTGTATATTTTCTTAAGAAGTACTGAACAGAATTAATATCCATTCTTAGCTAATTGATGCTATTATTTAAATTAAACAAATAATTTAACCATTTTATCCCATCATCCCAGAGGTGGAACAAATTTAAATAAGGTATATCATATATAATTTAATTATATTATATAATTGTATTATATTTTAATAGTTAATAATATTTATAACAATTAATATTAACTAATATAATAAGATATAAACACCAGATTGTTTTCTAACCAGTGCATTTCCATTCATTTTCTTGTATGATTCACAGGTTTGAAAACTTAAGACTTAATGTATTAAAGGAATCTCCACGTTTAGGAGATAAATTAATAATTTTTTTTATTGAGATGGCCTTTGCACTCAAGTTAATTTACATTTTCAATTAAATTCAGGATTTATGGAGCACAGGCTAACCTCTGTGCTAAGCTCTGGGGGTAAATCAGAGATAAAATCAACTCATAAGTCTGGGTAAAGACAGTTTAGTGAAGCTGATATTGATTCTGGAGTCTCCCTCCTCAGTTCTTCATAAAAAAAAATTCAAAAATAGTAAAATCACCAAGAAAATAAAAAGATAAAAAACTAGCAGCACCAAAAGGAGTAGAAGACTAAAATTCCATGCTGCTTTTAAAAAGCAGAAGAAAAAAAAACGTGATTTGGTTCCAATTTACAGTGGCTACTTACTCTTACTCCATCCCTAGCCCCACAAGCAGTACAACATGATCCTATGAAATCTATGTAAAATGTTGAATGTGAAAAAACTTCTACTAAGGGAAAACCAGTGCAAATACTAGGTGAGAAATTAAAACTGAAAACTACTATAGAATCTCAAGATTTTAATAGAAGCTTGAAAATCATTAGAGATTTAATAAGTGTACTTTCTTATGAATAAAATGTATTGCTAACATGTAGACTGGAACTCTAATGCAGGGCATTTGATAGTGCATTGAAGAAATACCAGAACAAGATCTGTGGAGCAATCCTCCACCCCTCCCTAAGAGATATTCTTATTATGCAAAGTGCTATAAAAATACTTAGTCCTCAATTATAACTGTCAAGAAAGTAAATATGTCAGATATAAAGTGGGAATGGGATAAAAAAGAGTGATACATAGTTTCTCATATCAAAATGAAAAGAAATAGATGGCAAATTTGTAAAAATATCACAGAGGAAATAAAAACTACAAAGGAATTTGCTAAAGATAGATGAAGAAGTCAGTGTACAAACATATTCAAGGAGTGGAAAAAAATTTACTCATCAATACTTAAAGATACAAAAATACTTTGCAGGGGGGCGTCCAAGATAGTGGGCCAGAGGGAATCCCTCAGCATCAGAGTAGGTCTCCCAACTACTCACCCACACAGGACTACCCAAGGTACCCAATCAGGACCATCAGCATCAGCACCTACACAGAACATTCGGCCACCCACTCAAGCAGAAATCCCAGACTCCACTCCCACACAGGACACATGGCAGCTACCCACATGCAGGATCTCTGGGCCACTCCCAGGTGGAATCCCCATCTACCTAAGTGGGACTCCCCCAGTGGCTGCCATCTTGGAACTCTGCGGCAACAGAGATAGCCCCCTACACCATAGCCTGCCTGCACCTAGGAACTTCACAGAGGCTCTGAAGATAGCCACAGCCATATGCTGCCTCGATCTTGGGTCACCTTCAACATCATTGTTAGTGAGGGCAACTACCAGTTTGGAACTCCAGCTGACCAGGTACTCAGTTTCTAACTCCTCTGTCTCCCCAGCAGCAGCTAGCCTGGCACAGTGACTGCCCAACATAAAAACAGCTCTCAGCGGGGCAGGTGTACAGCGTGCCCAAAGCGCCACACACAAGAGCCCTGGAGAGGAAGGCCCCTTATTAGGAAGCAGTAAGAGAGAGGGATGAGTGTGATACTTTTAAAGACTAACACAGAGACCAGGAACTGGGAGGTTTTCAGATGAGACAAGGAGATAAGACCAGGCCCTCACATCATACAAGCAGGCCCAGAAAGGGATACTTGAGGTGCAATCTCCCTTCAGGGACTGGCAGGTGCCACACCCCACTTCTAAGAGTCCTCCACCCAGGACTAGCCCTCCCTCCCTGGTTTCCTTCACCATTCTGAGGGCAGAGATACCAACTAACAACAGCAACCCCACCTATTGGATGAGAAGGGAAACAGTAAAGATACTGATCTTGAACCCAAACAATCCTCCTTTCTTCCTTTGAGAATTCTTTTCTTCTTCTCCCTCTCTAATCTCTCGCCCTCATATCCCCAACATATGTGAAACCAAGTAATTTGCATGGATTAGAATATTGAGGACTGGGATGACTGAATAGTATATTACAGTTGTGTTGTATATATATTTTTTATCCAATTTTACTATTTTTAACATTTTTTATTTTTCTTAATATACATATGTGTTTGTTCTATATACTCTAATGTCTTCTCACTTGTCTACCCAAAATTATGTCCTCTTTATTCTTCTGCTACTAATCTTCTTCTTTAGATTTCTCTTTCACACTTCCTAAGATATAATAACTCTATATCCTCACTTCCTATTTCCTCAGCACATCTTCCTACACCTCACCCCAAGTTCTTTGTCCACCACTAGAAAGTGTAAACCCTTATACAAACCTACTGATTATATTGTAGACAATAATTGAATTCACCATTTCTGTACATTGTGACCAAACTATAAATGTCTTAATAGCAACTATTTGTTTTGGGGGTTGTATGTTGTTTATATTGGGATCTGTTAACATTGTTCTTCCCCTCAAAGGAGAGGTATTGGAACCCTACAGGGGCACTATAAGCCTTAGGGTAAAAACGCTAATACCTCAGATCCACAGTGCTAGAAGGGAAGACACACAAGCAACATGAAAAGACAAGGGAAGAAAGTGCCCCCAAACAAATCAAGATACCACATTATTAGAATCCATGGCCAGAAAAGCAGATGAAATTACAGAGAAGGAGTTCAGGGTGTACATAATTAAAATGTTCTGTGAATTAAAGGATGATATAAGGAAGCAAATACAGGCAGAAAAAGATCATTTTGACAAAGAGCTACATAAACAAATACAGGAAGCAAAAGACTACTTCAATAGGGAGACAGAGGTTCTAAAGAAAAACCAAACAGAAATCCTTGAAATGAAAGAAACAATAAATCAAATTAAAAGTTCAATTGAAAGCATCACCAACAGATAAGACCACTTGGAAGATAGGACGTAACACAATGAAGACAAATACATAATCTTGAAAATAATGTAGACCACACAGTGAAAAATGGTAAGAAACCATGAGCAGAACATTCAATGAATATGGGACAAAAATAAATAAAGATATTGTGTCCATGTATAACTAAAAAATGGGATAGCATAAAAAGACCAAATTTAAGAGTTATTGGGACAGAGGAAGCATAGACTTCCAAATCAAAGGAATGAATAATATATTCAATGAAATAATATCAGAAAATTTTCCAAACATGAAGAACAAATTGGAAAACCAAATTCAAGAAGCTTATAGGATGCCAGATGTACAAAATCACAACAGATTCACACCAAGGCACATTATAATGAAAATGCTTAACATACAGAATAAGGAGAGAATATTAAAAGCCATGAGAGAGAGGAATCAGATTACATATAGGGGGAAACCAACTAGGTTATGTGGAGATTTTTCAACCCAGACTCTCAAAGCTAGAAGATCCTGGAACAACATATATCAAGTTCTGAAAGAAAATGGATGCCAACCAAGAATCTTTTATACAGAAAATCAAGCTTTAGATTTGATGATAAAATAAAAACCTTCCATGATAAACGAAAGTTAGAAAAATTACAGCTAGAAAACCTGCACTACAGAATATCATTGGCAAAGAATTCCATGAAGAAGAAATGAAAAACAACAATGAAAATCAGAAGAGGGAGGTATTACACTAAAGGAAAAACTAATCAAAGGAGAAACCAAGTCAAGTTAAATAACAAAAATGGCTGGGAATACTAATCATGTCTCAATAATAACCCTGTCTGTTAATGGCCTAAACTCACCAATCAAAAGACATAGGCTAGCTGATTGGATTAAAAGAAGAAGAAGAAGAAGAATAAGAAGACCCAACAATCTGATGCCTCCAAGAGACTCATCTCATAGGAAAAGACCTCAACAGACTAAAGGTGAAGGGTTGGGAAAAATCATACCACTCACATGGACTGCGGAAGCAAGCAGCAGTTTCCATCCTTGTGTTAAATAGACTTTATGCTAAAGTTAATCAAAAGGGATAAAGGAGATAATTTCATACTGCTCAAGGGAACATATACCAACAAGACAGAACAATTATAAAAACATATGCCCCAAACAATGAAGCATCTATGTTCATCAAACAAACTCTTCTCAAATTCAAGGGTCAATTTGACCACAACACAATAATTCTGGGTGACTTTGACATACCTCTTTCACCATTTTATAGATCTTCCAAACAAAAGCTGAACAAAGAAACTATAGAACTCAATAATACAATAAATAACTTATACTTAACTGACATAATTAGAATATTTCATCCTTCAATGAGCTAATACACTTTTTTCTTAGCAGCACATGGATCCTTGTTTAAAAAAGACCACATATTATACCACAAAGCAACTATTAGCAAATTGAATAGAGATACTACCCTTCATCTATCAGATCATAATGGAATGAAATTAGAAATGAATGATAAAACAAGAAATAAAAGCTACTGTAACACCTGGAGACTAAATCATATGCTATTGAATGAACAATGGGTTGCAAAAGACATCAAGGAAGGGATTAAATAATTCTTACAGGTAAATGAGAACACTGATACAACATATTGAAATCTCTGGGACACTATGAAGGTAGTACTAAGAGGAAAGTTCATTGCATGGAGTTCATTCCTTAAAAGAAGAAAAAGTCAACAAATAAATGACATAACATTACATCTCAAAGCCCTAGAAAAGGAAGAACAAATCAACACCAAAGGAATAGAAGACAGGAAATAATTAAAATCAGAGCTGAAATCAATGAAATTTAAACAAAAGAAATAATTGAAAAAATTGACAAAACAAAAAGTTGGTTCTAAACTGTGGAACCAACCTAAATGCCCTTAAGTAGATGAATGGATAAAGAAGATGTGGTATATATATACACAATGGAATATTGCTCAGCAATAAAAGAGAATAAAATCATGGCATCTGCAGGTAAATGGATGGAGTTGGAGAATATAATGCTAAATGAAGTTAGCCAATCCCCCCCAAAAAAACAAATGCTGAATGTTTTCTCTGATATAAGGAAGCTGATTGTTAGTGGTGTTGGGAGGGGGAGCATGGAAGGATTAGATGAACTCTAAATAGGGCAAAGGAGTGGGATGGGAAGGGAGGGAGCATGGGGGTAAAAAAAATGGTGGAATGAGATGGACATTATTACCCTAAGTACATGTATGAAGACACAAGTCGTGTGAATATACTTTATATATAACCAGAGATATGAAAAAGTGTGCTCTATATGTGTAATATGAATTGTAATGTATTCATGTGTCATATGTAACAAATTCGAGTAAAACAATAAAAAAAATTTAGAAACACAATGAACATCATGATCCCATAGGTACAACTTAAGATGATAAAAATAGAGGATAAAATAAAAGGGAGACAATAAATCAAAATAATACCACTGTAGAACCCATGAATAAATTACAAAACAAACTTGAAACATAAAAGGCAATCTGAAAGTGGAATTACTAACATGGTTCAAAAGCTTAAAATAATTAGGGCTAATATAAAGGGTTAAGACAGACAAAGGAAAAAAAGATGATAAAGACGTAAGAAATGATTGATCTCACTCTTCCTAACAAAAGAAATAAACAAACTGAAAACTTAATTTATAGTAACAAAATTTTAATTTAAATCATACAAATTTTAAAATAGTGGGAGACAGGACTGAAAATAGGAAGGACATCTGATGATCCAATAAAAACATGCATAGTGTAACTAAGGTACCATTTGAGTCTTAAATTATTAAAATTCAATAATAACTAATTCTTCAGATATATAAACATAAAAAAGTTTTTCCTTCTTGCAATAGATAAATTAGATAGTAGAAGCAATATCTACATGGCTCTAATGGAAAGTGTAACCCAACATATTTACAATAGCCAAATTATTTTTGTATATCAAAGTATAGATATTCTCAAATGTGCAGGAATTCAGAAAAGTTTTTATTTGAGGCTTTCTAAAAAAATAATAAAATCCAGATAAATTAAACAAACAAACAGAAAAAGACCTTGGATGAAGAAACTATAATCCAAGATTGTTTATCGGCACCTATCCATTCATAAAATTAAGACCAGACAACTAAGTTGTGTAAGAGAATGTCAATTACAAATCCCAGAATATGAGAATTAAAACCAAAGAGGGAAAAATCAAAGGTTAGGGAAGAAGAGATTTTATAATCCAGTCAATAATGACTATAAAATATTAGTAAAATAATGCTCTCTATTAATATTTATTTTAAAATTAGGGTGGTTTTCAAAAAGCTATTACCTTTTGATACAGAAATATATATATTTGAATTTCACCAGCATCTGAAATTTTACATTAGTACCTTTTTCTCCTATTAAATTGTAGAAATATTAGAATATTTTAAAGCTAAATTTTAAATTAAAATTAACATTAAAAATAATGTGGGTTGGGGAGGTGACTTAGTGATAGAGCACTTGCCAAGAATGAGCAAGGCCCTGGGTTTGGTCCTAGTAATAATGATGACAACAATAATATTAATAATAGTAATAAGTATCCTATTCTATTCTTCTAAAAATACTTACATAAAGAGAACTATCTGGGCACAGTTTCAACTGATTATGCTGATTTTATTTAGGTGAAAATATATCTGGGTTGTCTTCATAGTCATTATTTTTTCACTCGAATTCTAACAAGTGAGCATTATTTTTATGTTAGGAGAAAAGTTATTACATTCATTAAGTTGCTTAACATTCAGATAAAAATATTTAGAGGCAAAACTATAAAATTGAAGAATATTTACCTAGCTCAGTTATGGCCTAGAAGATTCATATTTATGACTTTAACTACTTCTTTAAGAATTTTGTTAAGAATTCAGCAACATATTAATAGAGAAATCAAAAAGCTTCCTGCCCTTACTTAGTTGTAATTGGTATTATAATTGGCTCATTCCGTATTTTTTATCAAATAATCATATTTTAATTTCATTGCAATGTGAACACTGATAAAGTTCTTTGACCGCATGTTTAATCCTCCTGTGACCAAGATCCAGTGACATTTGTCTTAGAAACTTCACACTTTATTAAATGACCATGAGTAATTCTATTATTTAAGTAAATATTCCTAGGAAGTTTCATTTAAAAAAAATGATGTTGACTTAGGAAACCTGTATGATTTAAAAAAAAAAAATTGGGCTATATAACTATGTCTTGGATTTTCCACATTCCACATGAAGGACCAGTCTTAAACTCTGGAGGTTGCCGGTGAGCGTTAAAAATTTCCTGTTAGTTGAGGAAGCCCTTTGGAGGTCAGTTTAAAGTTGTTTGTTTTGCATTGATAGAAGGCACATTTTTCTTACTTAACACATTTAAATTTGTGGTTACAGTGATGCAATATACCCATAGGTCATAAGCCTGTGAAAACTGGACTCCTGAAATGTTCATCATTCAGCCAAAATTCAAAGCAGCCATCCCTTTCAAATGGGGCTAATTCAACCTGGTGAGGAGGATAATATGCTGGTTTAATCAGAGCTCAACACCAACTATTGCATTTTCTTTCTAGATAGTCTCTGATCAACTTCTTCACTTCTTTCAAGCCCTTGCTCAAATGTCAATCTCTCTATGAGACCTTTACTCATTATCTTATTTAAATTTTCAAACCTATTACCCTGCTATGCTGGTTCTTTTTTTCCCCAATACTTTTTACCATGTAGCATGCCACTAATAAATTAACCTTTCTATTGTGTTTACTGTTATTTTATATCTCTATTGCTATGAGGGAGGTTGGAGGAACCAACCAGTGACTATACGAAGATAATTTTTTTTCAGTTTTGTTTTCCTAATGTGGCTTAGAAAAGTTTCTGGCACACAGTGGGCCCCAGTGGGCTCCACCAAATGCCTAACTTTTAACAAATTCATTACTATTATGTTCAGTGTCTCAACTCTACTGCAAGGTAGTAGTCAGAAGTTAGACTGCCAGGGATTAGGTTCTGGATCTACTACATATTAACTGCTTCAGTCAGGCTACATAAATAAAGTCTGTGCTTCAATTCTGTCACCTGTGAATGTTTGTAATGATATTACCTATGGTGTGGTCTAGAGTGGCACGGCAGCATGAATAATAATCAACATATTAGGTGCTCAGTAAATATTCATGCTCCTTCCTTAAGTTGTCAATGTATTTTTCAAGCCTCTTATTTTAAAAACAAAACTTACCCTGCATTTGCTAGGCATTATTTCATCTTCTGTCCTTCAGAGACAACTTTTTGAGAGTTATTGTGAACTTCTCAATTCCCATTTCTTCTTGGCTTGATGAAGACTGACTTTGTCTCGAACGTCATTCTTCTCCAACTGCTCTTTAAAAAGTTACCAATTATTCATCCAATAATTGCCAAATGCAGTGGTCATTTTTAAGTCCTGGATCTTGTTGTTATATTTAACACTTTTAGCTATATCAGTCTTCTTGTGATTCTTTCCTTCCTTAATTTTGTTACACTCTCCTTGCCTTGACAGATTCTCTTGCTCTGTCTTTAATTTTCCAATCATATAAATGGTGATCTTTCCAGGCCTTAGAATTCTGTTCTTACTTTCTTTATTTTACATACTCTCACAGTCTAATACTTGCAGTCATATACTAATGACTTGTAAATTGGTGTTTTGAATTGAATATATTGCCTGATTTTTAGATGTCTGTGCTTAAAAATTACCTGGACATTTTTGGGGTATCTCAGAGGTGTATCAAACTTAGTATTATTAAGAGTGAATTTATCATCTCTTTTTACTTCCTCAGACCTGCTCCTTGTCATGTATTAATTTAACACCAAACCAATCCCCAATTACTACCAATTTTATCTCTTAAATATTTCTCAAATATAGCCTACATCTCCACCGTTAAGCCTTCCAATCTCCATTATTTTATAATAACCATATCTGTCTCATTGTGTGAACTTGGATCTTCACCCTCCTTTTCAACAGATTCCTAAAATATACACTTGTTTCTACTTAAACCTCTTAAATATTCCACCTAAAAGTGCAGACAAAGGTCCGTGCACATTTGTATGATATTGAAGGCTCATGACAAATTCACTCTCAAATCTGTTCAAAATCATTCTGAACTACTTCTAGGTACCAGGTCACAGCACTCTATTTTAATAATGTGTCTTGCTATACATGCTGTTCTCTTTTCTTCCAAGGATCTTCCCTAACTCCTATGTCAAGGTTCATATTTAGAATTAGGAAGGCTTTTAGAACTGATGCTAACATGTGCTTTCTTTAGGTGTGCTTTGGCCTCAGGAACACACCATAATACACTTCATTAACTTATTCATTCAAAGAAACATTTTTGAGTGCCCACTAGGTCTAGGAAAATGTGCTACTTTGGAAAGAGGCAAAAATCTCTTCCACTTAAAGCATGCTCTTTAGGAAGAGAAGAGAGACATTAATAAGTCATACATAAATGATTAGTGTATGATAACCATGATAAATGCTATATAGAATTAAAAGTTGTCATCAGGGCCTATAACAAGACAAAGGTAGCCAAGTCTAGAAGGTCAAAGAGTGCTTCTTCATGAAGTTGATATTTGAATTATAAAATGAGGGAGACATATATTGTATTAATTTTTTGAAGTAGAACATGTGTGAAAGCCCTGAGGTGGGAAGAGAATGATGCTTTTAAGACAGAAGGCGGCCACTGAGGATGGAGAGCAGAGAAAAGCATTCAGCATATTATATTGAAATTGTTTCTGTACAGATAGATTATGAACTTTTGAGAGCAGAGCTAGTGTGATTGATTACTCATGTATTGTAATACTTGAATCGTAAGCAAGAGAAATCAAATCTGGCCAATTTAAATAAGTGGTTCAAATTGGAAACATATAAGAAAATCATAGACTTTGAAGTAGATTTTGTGATCAAAAGATAAATTGCAGTCTCTCCAAACATATCTCCAAAGAAATAGTATAATTTCTCAGAAGTTATCAGGTTTCTGTTGGAAAAGAAAATGAAATGCCAGGCCACCAAAATCAAGGAATGTGAGCATCACTTGCCACGGTTGTTGTTACACATCAGGAATATAATGAAAGTTAATTGGGTTAAACAGTAGTCCTCAGACATCTTTAAAGTACTAATTGTTTTTTTTAAAAAAAAATATTTTTAGTTGTAGTTGGACACAATACCTTATTTTATTTATTCATTTTTTTTAATGTGGTGCTGAGGATCAAACCCAGCGCCCCGCACGTACCAGGTGAGTGCTCTACCGCAGAGCCCCAGCCCCAGCCCATGAAGTACTAATTCTTACACTATCTTGTGATTTATTTATTTTAGAGGGAGGGTGGTTCTGGCTTTTCTTGAGAGAAAGGACTGTATCTGATTTTGCTTTGTATTCTCAGCACCTATTCCAATGCTTGACACCTAGATTTTGGTCAATACATATTACATGAGGTAACGAGAAGTGACTATGTGCCCATGTCCACATCTGGTAAACAGCTCAGTAACCTGGCTGTCCACCTGCTCTTCATTTTTCCAGCATGCTGCTTCCTCCCATCCTCAGCAATGAGCAGGGTGCCAATTTGCAAAGTTTATGGCATGAATGGATCAATGAGTGATGACATGGTTGTTATTATACAAAGTTGGATTTTAAGTTCAAAGGCCTAAGTAAAATACATTTCCACAATATTTCATCAGCTCCTTATAACTATTAAACTTGTTCTTATTTTTCAAAGAATAAGCTTCTAACTAGTCAAATAAATGACTAAAAAAATTGCCACTAGGGATTATTTATATTTTTACGTATTTTTTTTTTCTGCATAGATATTGCCTCTTGGCATTTTGCTGACAATTATAGGTACCTAAAGCAGAGGAAAACCTTAATTTGTTTTTGACTAGTCCAGAATGATGTGACTATAGAGAACCATGCCATATTAACTTATTTTATTGTTCTTTTAGGCACTGTTTTAGTGTGTTGTTTGCTTAGTCACACACAAGAATTGTGACTAAGAGGTGCATGGAAAAACAGACTCTCCAAAACAAGACCTTTCAAGAAACAGAGTTAGGAGAGGGAACTACAAATTCAACTTAAATCGGCTTTGGAGTTTTTTGGTAGTATTAGAACTCCTTCCTTCTTTTATCATCTGTAACTCTCTCTAGTCAGTTTCTTCTTCCTGAATTTTACCATTCACTGTTTTATTTGCCTCTTTGATGCCAATAAATTGAGGCTAACGGTGACTAGGCAATAGTGTTAGGCAATAGTTAAAAAGATTAAATAGAATAATCTGTGTTAAAATACTTAGAATAGTCCTGATATAAAACAAGTACCTATTAAGTAGTAGTTGTGGATTATTGCTATTATTATCTCCTCATTTCCATATGCATACTTAAAGTCCATAAACATTTTGTACATGAAATTACTACACATTTCTATTTTGTCCTTCTCTTATATCAGCATGTTTTAATAGAAATAAAGCATTATGCATTTAGTTTTCAGAAACAACACAAAGATGAAAGAAGTATCAACACAAGAATTTCAAAGAGCTAGGGGTTTGTGAGAATTATATTAGAGAAGTTAAATACCAGAACAAATTGAGGCTTGAAAATAAAATACCATCAAACAGCCAGGCGCGGTGGTGCATGCCTATAATCCCAGTGGCTCAGGAGGTTGAGGCAGGAGGATCCAGAGTTCAAAGTCAACCTCAGAAAAAGTGAGGTGCTAAGCAACTCAGTGAGACACTGTCTCTAATAAAATACAAAATATGTGCTGGGAATGTGGCTCAGTGGTGAGTGCCTCTGAGTTCAACCTCTGGCACCACCTCCCCCCAAAAATACCACAAAACATACACATAGCTTTTAAATCTATTAGAAGCAAGAAGAAGAATATGCCCAGTTGCTTTTGATGCTATAATCTTAGCTTAAAAACAAACAAAACCCCCATAAAGACAGGGGACTTCAATTTATAAATTTCTTTCATTATTTTTTCTACAAGATTTTTTTTTCCTCCAGGTGAGTATGTACTATGGCATTATTAAGAAATTTGAAGCTCAGTTCAGTAATAAAATAAGAGAGCTTTTTCCTGCTGTAGGTTCAGGTTTCCAGACTCAGAAAAAAATATATCACAAAAGAACAAAAGAACAGCAATTATGATGAAAAAGCTATTGATGTCAGCATTTAAATATACAAGTAAAAAGTGAGCTGCAAGAAGGATATAGGTAATCCTGATGTTTATGGCCAAGAAAAACATTGAATATAGAAATTGTCAACTGCTCCTGACATGGTTGATCATGCCTGTCATCTTAGCAGCTCAGGAGGCTGAGGCAGGAGGATTGTGAGTTCAAAACCAGCCTCAGCAATTTAGCAAAGCCCTAAAGCAACTTAGTGAGACCCTGTTTCTAAATAAAATATTAAAAAGGGCTAGGGATATGGCTCAGTTTTAAGAGCCCCTGAGTTTGTTTTAGTCAGTTTTTTCACTGCTGGGCCTAAAAGAACTCAACCAGAACAACTGAAGAGGAAGAAAGGCTTGTTTAGGAATCACAGTTTTAGAAGTCTTAGTTCATGTAAGGCTGGCTCCATTCCTTGAAGCCGCTCACCTGGTGATCAGGAAGCAGAGCAGAGAGACTGCACTCTCCAGATACAAAATGTGTACCCTAAAGCCACGCCCTCAATTCCCACCTCCTCCTGCTACCCCCTACCACTTCAGTTGCCACTCAGTTAATCCCTATAAGGGGATTAATTCACTGATGGGGTTAAGACTCTCACAATCCAATCATTTATTCTGCAAACCTTCTTGCATTGTCTCACACATGAGCTTTTAGGGAACACCTCACATCCAAACCATAACAGGGTTCTGTTATCATTATCAAGGTCAATTTTGAAGCAAAATTTATTACATATATCTGTGATCTAAAATGTTGATTCTAAGACATGAGTAGGTTCATTAAAAACTAATCATTTTCTCACAACTTTGTTTCTACTCTTTTATTAGAGTATTAATTAATTGATCAAGATACTGCTAAAACCATATGCATATCAGTAAAGTATTTGGCAAATATTACCTGATATCTATATATTTGAATTGGAAAATAATCTTGAATTATAATACATTCAAGTAATTCATGAGTCTTTGTTGTTGTTGTTTTTTTTTTCCATAGAAGGGAATGAACCCAGGAGTGTTCTATCATTGAGCTAAAAACTCCTAGCTCTTTTAATTTTTTTATTTTGAGATAGGGTCTCTCTAAGTTGTCCAGGCTAGACTTGACCTTTTGATTCTCCTGCCTTAGCTTCCCAAAGTACTGGTATTACAGGCAGGTGCCACCATGCCGTCTCAATTCATAAGTTTTGAATTAGCCATTCCTAAGGATCAGTGGATAAAAATGGATCTGTATTAAGTGATCTTAGTGGCTTGCTCTTCTGTCTTGGTATTTGCCTCTTCCCTAGATTTTTAAAATATTTTATATGAATAGCTCCAAGTGAAATTCTGTTTATGTCATGAAGCTGGAAAGATGTGTGTAGGCATTGAGTGGCAGAATCAGTTATCCCAAAAAGCTGTTTAGATAGAGAAACACTTCAAGATTAAGTATACCAGGGAAAAATGTAAGATGTTATATTTAACAATATATGGTTGAATTTCACAAAAAAAGGAAGCAAAGGAATTTGGGTGAATCAGATCCATGGATTTGGATAAGCAATAGGTTGTGTGATCCTAATGTGTTTGGCATCTGATATAGTTATGCCAATAAACTGTCATCTGGAATGTGGTTCTTGGTTCTAAGAATCAGCTTTGAAAGGTTGTCAAATGACAGCCATAACAAGATGTGGGAAAAAGCTCCAAGAAGCAGATTTTATCACTAAACAGAAAATAATTTTCTAATGGTTACATTTCAGAGGAGTACTGGGGATTGAACCCAGGGGTACTTTACCACTGAGCTACATTCCCAGTCCCTCCCCCAACCTTTTAAAAAAATTTTAAAAATTTTTTTAAACAGAGTCTCACCAAGTTGCTAGGGTATTGCTAAGTTGCTGAGTCTGGCCTCAAACTATAATCCTCCAGCCTTAGCCTCACTTGCTGGGATTACAGATGTGCCATTGTGCCTGGCTGCAGTGGTTAAGATTTGACAATATATTGTCTACAAAGTCACTTCTCTTTTTTGTAACTATTTAAACTGATATTGAAGATCTGTTTGTTAAGACACACAAAAAGGATTCTTGCTTTGAGTAGTAATGCAGGGTAGATTTTTTTTTAAGTTCTTCCACACAATTCCAAGTTCATATATTCTTTGTTTATAATATTGAAAAATTTACTTCTCTAACAAGTATTAATATCCTTTTGTGTTACTCCTATTAAGAAGAATCAATGTTTACACTAGGAGTAGAAATAAGAATTAGTTACTAGCCTGCCTCAAATTCCTTTCTTGGCATCTTAGATGATTTCACTGTCATTTTGATTGAAAGAGTTCTTGAGGTGATCTGCAAAAGATGATTCTCAGACAAGCTTGCTGTCAGACTTCTCATGTTGCCTATTTTAACTCTTCCAATTTTATAGGGGTTTTTGTCCTATTTTGAAATATTTATAGCACATGTCCAGTATTTAAATTGAGATAAAGTGACACAGTAAAGATTTACAAAAAGTAATAGTTACATTTTATCTAATGTTCTCTAAAATTTCTAAAATTAGAATGTCAACCATCATTGTTAGATAGAACTTTCTACAAAGCTTTTCTTTTATTAAAAATCGTCCCAAACATAGCCATTTGGGTATATAAATTGTATCAGTCTTAGAAAATGTAATAGATGAAGTTTTAAAGAAGAGAAGAAAAAAGTCATCATAAATAAACCACACTGGTCATGTAACTTATTTTCTTTCATATGTTTTTATGGCTGTCTTTCTTCCTGTCAGGCAATAAATTGTCTTAGTATTTGCTCTCTCCTCCAGACTGATAACAACTGGCTGGATTTCTTATGTCTTGGGCAGTTTCTTAGTGCTTGTATAATTTATGATGTATTTGTCTGTATCCCTTTGATATAATGTGTGGTTATTGCATGTGTGACTATATCCTATTTTTCTCATTACTGTGTGAACTTCTAATAGTTGGAGTTAGTGACACTTCTCCATTTTCTATACGTGAGAACTTCCTCCACTTACCTGTCAGCATACACTGTATTTAGTACCACATTTCACTCATGTTCAGCTGTGATAATTGTACTATGTACCTGTATTCACTGAAAAGGATTTGCTGAAAACAAGAACTGAGTAAGTCAGTGAAGAAAGAAAGGATTCTTTATCAAGGCCACGGCTGTGGAATGATGGTTTAATTATGTCTAGACATCAGAGAAACACAGAATGTCTTGCTAGATCTGCCCACCTGAAGAACAAGAGGCTGAAGACCTCATCTACTGGCTTCAGTCCTCCACTAGTTGAAAATTGTCCTTAGGAGCATTAACTCCACCTGTGGTTAGTTCTCCTAGAGCCAGAGAATGCCCTAGAAAGAGCAGGTGGCATGAAGATGAAGTTGGCTGCAGAGAAAAAGAGCACGTAGTCTTCTGCTACAGTAATGGAATTATAATGTCCTGTGCTTTGATCTGAAATGTTGTGGTCAGTTCTCACCAACTACTAAGAGAGAACAACATCAAATGTTCAAACTATCAGGATACATGATATGGAAACCAAGTCACATGAAAAAGGTACTGAGGAAGCTGAAGCTATTAGCTTAGGAGTGGGAGGGAGAATAGACAGGTTCAGTCAGCTGCAGGTGAATCAGAGCTTTCCTGGGACTGCTTCCTGCAGTTGAGTGAAATCCGGGTAGGCTGACTGGATGTGATGTAGGATCTTGGAAGCTCTGGGTACAACACATACTTTTAAAACTTAAACAAGAATATTCATTTAAAATTTTTCTCCTCAATTTTAAAAGTATGTTTGTAACTCCAAACAATGAACCACCAGAGAAGGAGAAAAGAGAATGTTAAAAGATAATAGCCAAATATTAGAAAAGCAAAAGAATATACAACTCAGCAATTTTTCCCTTTGGTATTTGTAGAGTTATATTTAGATAAATGCAAAATGCATTTGGTCAACCACTTTATAGTCAGATTCAAAAGTGTGTGGAAGTAAATTTGAGCCATCTGTTCCCAAATTATTTTCTTAAACCGCTAACATTTTACTTTATAAGAACTGATTTCCAAGGAGTCTTATGATACCTCTAAACTCCTCTGCCAAACCTACTCCAAATATCTGAAATATGGCTATTCTGTACTGAACTTCCTCAAATATATTGCTTTTCAGAAATTAAACAATAAGCAAAAGAATATCTGTTACAGTGCTATTCATGTTGTAATTGAACATAGAAAATAGAGAAAGATCTACATAGTAACTATTCTTGAATAGATTCCCAGATGAGCTAAATAATGAGCTAAATAATCTACCTAGAGAGCAAGCTATGTGTAAGCAGTTTACGTATGTGCCACTTTTTTAAACATAGAGTGATTGACCCAGGATGAATTCATGCCTACTCTGAAGAGTGACTTGAGTCACATAGGTTCACATTAAGTTCCCCACTTATCCCTGGACTACCCCCTGTCTACTCCCAGGAAGGTCTTCTGCAGACTATTGCTTTTGTTGCTCCTGACCAGGATTGCTAGCAAGGCTGCTGCTCCTAGCCCCTAATGTGCAGCTGCACTTTCATGCCTGGGAGTGACTATATCTGGACTTTGCCCACTTGGATAATTAATAATTAGCTCAAAATCAACAATTCCAGGAGTACTCAAAATCTGAACCAAACACTAGATATGATCTGTGTCTTTGGTCACAGGTTCCCCCACCCCTGCCCATATCTAGCCAGTGTCCAGGTCCAGTCCTTTCTTTCTTCTTACACATCTCTCTAACTTGGTTCAAACCATCATCATCCGTCATATAAATGCAATCCTTTCCTAATGGACCCATCTACGTCTATGATGGGTTTTTCCAATCCATCCTCCTCATCACTGCCAGGATGGTCCTTCTGAGAGAAATCTGATCATGCTTCTTACTGCTTAAAACCCTTCAGTGGTTTCCCATCACTTTAGAATAAAGCCCACATTTCTGAATATAGTTTCAAAGCCCTAAATTACCCAGTTTTTAAAAAGTCTTTAATTTTTTCTTTCTAAATTCACCCCCTTGGCATTCTATAGTCCAAATATTTGAGTTTATTCCAATTGCTAAAATATTGTCAAATTTCTCACACTCCAGAGACATTCCCACAAGCTATTTCTTCTGATTAAAATCTATTTTCTTCCCTGTCTTATCCCATATAACTTTCTTGTCCATCAACCTCCTCACTTCACACATCTTTTCTAGTTGCCTCCGCAGCAATTTCATAGATTTCTCTTCCCCAAGAAATCTGTCTGTCCCTGCCAAGGATGTTAGATGTCCTTGACATGGATGCTTCTTCCACATTCTGTGCTTCTTCTGTTACACCCCGACAGTCACACTGTAGGTACTTTCTTTCTTAGCTGTCCGTCTCTTTTAATACAGTTTTAGCTGTATTAATACAGTTTAAACTTCTAGGAGAATTGGACTCCCGGTCATAGTGCCCAGCATGTAGTATGTGTGCAATAAACTATTGTTAAAATAGTGGGCAAAATTTCAATACATGATAACACACTTACATACAAAATTAAGACTACCACAGGTATTAACTTAAAAATGGCATTTATAGGGATCACCATTCATAAGGAAACATGTTTTAGTTTTAAGACTTATACAGATAAAAGGCTATTTTCCTTCTCTGTCTCTACACATACACATACAACATTATGTATCATAATAAATATATTTTATGTATCATATTACATGTAATGTCACATTATATATAATGTAATATTTTGCTTTATATATAATATTATATATATATATATATATATATATATATAAAATTCTATCATTTCTATTTGAATTGAGTGCCACACATATTGAACTGATTACAACACTTTGTCCTCTAATAGTTCTTCCATGTAACTGCTATACATAATCATTATTTTTTAGAACACACAGTACAATCTTCAAGAAAATTACATTGGAGACAAGAAAATTGAGAACCTGATTAATGGTTAAGATTTTTAGGATAGATAAAAATACCAAAAGTTAGAATCTAAACCCAATTGCACAGATATTTAAACTTTTAATCTTAAAAAGTCAATGAATAGGCCTGGGGTTGTGGTTCAGTGGTACAGTGATTGCCTAGCATGCTTGAGGCACTGGTTTCAATCCCCAATATCACATAAAAAAAAAAAACTATATCAACAAAATAAAGATATTGTGTCCATCTACTAAAAATATTTTTTTTAAAAATTCAATGAAGATGAGGGAAGATGGCGGTGAGGGGAGTGCATTGCCCCCGTGTGCTGCGTCACTGTGTGGGAGTATGACAAGTCAGGACGGCTAAAGGCTATCTTGTTAGGAATTTCCAGCAATAGTGAGGTGCTCCGGAACCTGGAGGAAGGATTTCCATCGCACGAGGATCGGCTACGGGGACTCAAACGCGAGAGGTTTGTCGCACGGAGGGTAACACTGCTTATTCAGCAAATCGCCCCGCAGCTAGAGTCTGCAGCGCGCGCTGGGAAACGAGGAGATAGCGACGCAGGGATACAGCGCTGCAGTTTCTGCCAGCCGTGCAAGCACCATACTCAGGGCTGAATTCTGGGTTCGAGACGGGGGAAGGAAGTGGTCCATCTCAGTTCTCCACACCGGTCAGACCACAGAGGAGGCCAGCAGCCACCATGTTGGAAAGCTGACGTCACCATCCCTGTTTTCGACTGACCGCAGCTCATTCAGCCATAGAACAGGTAATTTCAGGCTGCCATTCGCCTGCGGCTTGCAGACAGATTGCTAGGGTTCAGTGTCTGGGTGCTTCTTAGAACCTGATCTTATCGGAGCGAACACCGAGCGCAGGGCGGCCGAGTTCCGGCTCCCGGAACCGCCCTAGCCCAGGGCTGCGGAGCCTGCGGAGGCTGCTTCTTGGACCCTGCTCCTATCAGAGCATACACCAAGCACTAAGCGGCCGAATTCCGGCTACCGGAACTGAGCCCGCGGGGACTGCTTCTTGGAGCCTACCCTTATAGGAGCTTACACCGAGCATGGAGCGGCCGAGTTCCAGCTCCCAGAACTTTCCTGGCCCGGGGCTAGGAGCCCGCGGAAACTGCTTCTCGGTCCGGGTCCTGCTGAGGGCCGGTCAGGACTCACCCGTTGCTTTGGTTGCCCGGCAAGGGGAACGAAATGCTGCCATTCGCATAGGATACCAACATGGCAGAGATCTGATGTCATCAGAAAGCGGCGGAGGAGAGAACTTCATCAATACCAGCGGCGACAGAAACAGTTGGTCTCCTGGTAGGGGGGGTGAGGCACAGACACCCGAGTCTCCTCAATTTGTCGTCGAGCCAGAGGGGAGGAGCCGGGCCGCCGCCAGCGCCCGGAGCAGGCCCAGCGGCTCGCCAGCGTGGTGACCGCGTGACCCCAATTGGAGAGGGGGCGGAGCGGAGCCGCCACCCGCACCCGCAAGGTGGGCAGACCCGCGACCCAGTGGTACATGGGCGTGGTAGGAGGGGCAGGGCAGAGCCGCCGTTCGCGCTTGCAAGGTAAACAGACCTGTGACAGCCTGGCGGGTCAGGCCCAGTGGCCTGCCAGTGTGGTACACACGTCACCCCAACTGGAGTAGGGGCAGAGCAGATCCTTCTCCCACGCCCGGATCAGGCCCTGCCGGTGTGGTGGTCACGTGACCCCAATTGGAGTGGGGGCGGAGCGGAACCGCCACCCGTGCCCGCAGGGTGAGCAGACCAGTGATCAAACTGCAGATCAGACCCAGGGGTCCGCAGGCGTGGTAGGAGGGGCAGGGCAGATCCGCCGCCCGCGCCTCCAAGGTAGGCAGACCTACAACAGACCGGCGGATCAGGCCCAGGAGCCTGCCGGCGTGGTACAAACACCACCCTAATTGGAGTAGTGGCAGAGCAGAGTCGCCGCCCGTGCCAGGAACAGGCCCAGCGTCCTGCAGGCGGGGTAGTCACGACACCCCAATTGGAGTAGGGGCAGAGCAGAGCCTCCACCCGTGCCCGAAAGGTGGGCAGATCTGCGACCGACCAGCGGGACAGGCCCAGTGGCCTGCCGGTACGACAGACACGTCACCCCATTTGGAGTAGGGGCAGAGTAGAGCCGCCGCCCGCGCCTGCAGGGTAGGCAAACCTGCAACCGACCGGCGGATCAGGCCCGGTGGCCTGCCGGCGTGGTACACTCGTCACCCCAATTGGAGTAGGGGCAGAACAGAGCCGCCGCCAGCTCCCAGAACAGGCCCAGTGACCTGCCGGCGTGGTAGCCACGACACCCCAATTGGAATAAGGAGAGAGCAGAGCCGCCGCCCGCACCTGCAGGAAAGATACGCAAGCAGTATGAAAAGACAAGGAAAGAAAGGACCACAAGCAATGCAGGTCAACGCAACTTTAGAAGAGGTAACAGCTGCAGCAGATGGAATGTCAGATAAAGAATTCAGGATATACATGCTTCAGATGATCTGGAGTATCAAGGAAGACATTAAACAGCAAAATCAGACAATGAAAGATCACTTCGACAATGAATTACGCAAACAAATCCAGGAAGCAAAGGATCAACTATACAGGGAGATAGAGGTTATAAAAAACAAACAAACAGAAATCCTAGAAATGCAGGAAGCAATAAACCAACTTAAAAACTCAATGGAGAATACTACCAGCAGAGTAGAACACTTAGAAGATAGAACATCAGACAATGAAGACAAAGTATTTCAACTGGAAAAGAACATAGACAGCTCAGCAAGACTGTTAAGAAACCATGAGCAGAACATCCAAGAAATATGGGATAACATTAAGAGACCAAACTTAAGAGTCATTGGGATACAGGAAGGTACAGAGCTCCAAACCAAAGGAATGAGCAGTCTATTCAATGAAATAATACGAGAAAACTTCCCAGACTTGAAGAATGAGACAGAATCCCAAATCCTAGAAGCCTACAGGACGCCGAATGTGCAAAATCATAAGAGATCCACACCTAGACACATTATAATGAAGATGCCCAACATACAGAATAAGGAGAGAATTTTAAAAGCTACAAGAGAAAGGAAGCAGATTACATTTAGGGGTAAGCCAATCAGGATAACAGCTGATCTTTCAACACAGACTCTGAAAGCTAGAAGATCCTGGAATAACATATTTCAAACACTGAAAGAAAATGGGTTCCAACCAAGAATTGTGTATCCAGCGAAATTAAGCTTCAGGATGGAAGATGAAATTAAAACCTTCCACGATAAACAAAAGTTTAAAGAATTCGCAGCTAGAAAACCATCTCTTCAAAACATCCTCGCCAAAGCATTACAGGAAGAGGAAATGGAAAATAACAATGAAAACCAACAGTGGGAGGTAGGACAGTAAAGGGGGGGAAAATAATCAAAGAGGAAAACAAACCATGTTTAGTAACAGAAATAAACAAATATGGCTGGAAGAACAACCCATATCTCAATAATAACCCTAAATGTTAATGGCTTAAACTCACCAATTAAGAGACACAGGCTAGTAGAATGGATCACAAAACAAGACCCAACAATATGCTGCCTACAGGAGACGCATTTGATAGGAAAAGACATACATAGGCTGAAGGTGAAAGGTTGGGAAAAATCATATCACTCATATGGACTTCGGAAACAAGCAGGAGTGTCCATACTCATATCAAATAAAATAGATTTCAAGCCAAAGTTAATCAAAAGGGATAAAGAGGGACACTACATACTGCTTAAGGGAACCATACACCAACAAGACATAACAATCATAAATATTTATGCCCCAAACAATGGTGCAGCTATGTTCGTCAAACAAACTCTTCTCAAGTTCAAGAGTCTAATAGACCACCATACCATAATCATGGGAGACTTCAACACACCTCTCTCGCCACTGGACAGATCTTCCAAACAAAAGTTGAATAAGGAAACTATAGAACTCAATAACACTATTAATAACCTAGACCTAATTGACATATATAGAGTATACCACCCAACATCAAGCAGTTACACTTTTTTCTCAGCAGCACATGGATCCTTCTCAAAAATAGATCATATATTATGTCACAGGGCAACTCTTAGACAATATAAAGGAGTAGAGATAATACCATGCATCTTATCTGATCATAATGGAATGAAACTGAAAATCAACGATAAAAGAAGGAAGGAAAAAGCATACATCACTTGGAGAATGAACAATAGGTTACTGAATGATCAATGGGTTATAGAAGACATCAAGGAGGAAATTAAAAAATTCTTAGAGATAAATGAAAACACAGACACAACATATCGGAATCTATGGGACACATTGAAAGCAGTTCTAAGAGGAAAATTCATTGCTTGGAGTTCATTCCTTAAAAAAAGAAAAAACCAACAAATAAATGATCTCATACTTCATCTCAAAATCCTTGAAAAAGAAGAGCAAAACAACAGCAAAAGAAGTAGAAGGCAAGAAATAATTAAAATCAGAGCTGAAATTAATGAAATCGAAACAAAAGAAACAATTGAAAAAATTGACAAAACTAAAAGTTGGTTCTTTGAAAAAATAAACAAAATCGACAGACCCTTAGCGATGCTAGCGAAGAGAAGAAGAGAGAGAACTCAAATTACTAGCATACGGGATGAAAAAGGCAATATCACAACAGACACTTCAGAAATACAGAAGATAATCAAAAACTATTTTGAATCCTTATACTCCAATAAATTAGAAGATAGTGAAGGCATAGATAAATTTCTTAAGTCATATGATCTGCCCAGATTGAGTCAGGAGGATATAGACAACCTAAACAGACCAATATCAATTGAGGAAATAGAAGAAACCATCAAAAGACTACCAACTAAGAAAAGCCCAGGACCGGATGGGTATACAGCAGAGTTTTACAAAACCTTTAAAGAGGAACTAATACCAATACTTTTCAAGCTACTTCAGGAAATAGAAAAAGAGGGAGAACTTCCAAATTCATTCTACGAGGCCAACATCACCCTGATACCTAAACCAGACAAAGACACTTCAAAGAAAGAAAACTACAGACCAATATCTCTAATGAACCTAGATGCAAAAATCCTCAATAAAATTCTGGCGAATCGGATACAAAAACATATCAAAAAAATTGTACACCATGATCAAGTAGGATTCATCCCTGGGATGCAAGGCTGGTTCAATATACGGAAATCAATAAATGTTATTCACCACATCAATAGACTTAAAAATAAGAACCATATGATCATCTCGATAGATGCGGAAAAAGCATTCGACAAAGTACAGCATCCCTTTATGTTCAAAACTCTAGAAAAACTAGGGATAACAGGAACATACCTCAATATTGTAAAAGCAATCTATGCTAAGCCTCAGGCTAGCATCATTCTGAATGGAGAAAAACTGAAGGCATTCCCTCTAAAATCTGGAACAAGACAGGGATGCCCTCTCTCTCCACTTCTGTTCAACATAGTTCTCGAAACACTGGCCAGAGCAATTAGACAGACGAAAGAAATTAAAGGCATCAAAATAGGAAAAGAAGAACTTAAATTATCACTATTTGCAGATGATATGATTCTATACCTAGCAGACCCAAAAGGCTCTACAAAGAAACTATTAGAGCTAATAAATGAATTCAGCAAAGTGGCAGGATATAAAATCAACACGCATAAATCAAAGGCATTCCTGTATATCAGCGACAAATCCTCTGAAATGGAAATGAGGACAACCACTCCATTCACAATATCTTCAAAAAAAATAAAATACTTGGGAATCAACCTAACAAAAGAGGTGAAAGACTTATACAATGAAAACTACAGAACCCTAAAGAGAGAAATAGAAGAAGATCTTAGAAGATGGAAAAATATACCCTGTTCATGGATAGGCAGAACTAACATCATCAAAATGGCGATATTACCAAAAGTTCTCTATAGGTTTAATGCAATGCCAATCAAAATCCCAACGGCATTTCTTGTAGAAATAGAGAAAGCAATCATGAAATTCATATGGAAAAATAAAAGACCCAGAATAGCAAAAACAATGCTAAGCAGGAAGTGTGAATCAGGCGGTATAGCGATACCAGACTTCAAACTATACTACAGAGCAATAGTAACAAAAACAGCATGGTACTGGTACCAAAACAGGCGGGTGGACCAATGGTACAGAATAGAGGACACAGAAACCAATCCACAAAACTACAACTATCTTATATTTGATAAAGGGGCTAAAAGCATGCAATGGAGGAAGGATAGCATCTTCAACAAATGGTGCTGGGAAAACTGGAAATCCATATGCAACAAAATGAAACTGAATCCCTTTCTCTCGCCATGCACAAAAGTTAATTCAAAATGGATCAAGGAGCTTGATATCAAATCAGAGACACGCCGTCTGATAGAAGAAAAAGTTGGCTACGATCTACATACTGTGGGGTCGGGCTCCAAATTCCTCAATAGGACACCCATAGCACAAAAGTTAATAACTAGAATCAACAAATGGGACTTACTCAAACTAAAAAGTTTTTTCTCAGCAAAAGAAACAATAAGAGAGGTAAATAGGGAGCCTACACCCTGGGAACAAATCTTTACTCCTCACACTTCAGATAGAGCCCTAATATCCAGAGTATACAAAGAACTCAAAAAATTAGACAATAAGAGAACAAACAACCCAATCAACAAATGGGCCAAGGACCTGAACAGACACTTCTCAGAGGAGGACATACAGTCAATCAACAAGTACATGAAAAAATGCTCACCATCTCTAGCTGTCAGAGAAATGCAAATCAAAACCACCCTAAGATACCATCTCACTCCAGTAAGATTGGCAGCCATTATGAAGTCAAACAACAACAAGTGCTGGCGAGGATGTGGGGAAAAGGGTACACTTGTACATTGCTGGTGGGACTGCAAATTGGTGCAGCCAATTTGGAAAGCAGTATGGAGATTTCTTGGAAAGCTGGGAATGGAGCCACCATTTGACCCAGCTATTCCCCTTCTTGGTCTATTCCCTAAAGACCTAAAAAGAGCATGCTACAGGGACACTGCTACATCGATGTTCATAGCAGCACAATTCACAATAGCAAGACTGTGGAACCAACCTAGATGCCCTTCAATAGACGAATGGATAAAAAAAATGTGGCATTTATACACAATGGAGTATTACTCTGCATTAAAAAATGACAAAATCATAGAATTTACAGGGAAATGGATGGCATTAGAGCAGATTATGCTAAGTGAAGCTAGCCAATCCCTAAAAAACAAATGCCAAATGTCTTCTTTGATATAAGGAGAGTAACTAAGAACAGAGTAGGGACGAAGAGCAGGAGAAGAAGATTAACATTTAACAGGGATGAGAGGTGGGAGGGAAAGGGAGAGAGAAGGGAAATTGCATGGTAATGGAAGGAGACCCTCAGGGTTATACAGTGGAGGAGGTAGAGAGAGAGGAGGGGAGGGGAGGGGAGAGGTGGGGAGGGGGGAGGGTGGAGGATGGGAAAGGCAGCGGAGCACAACAGACACTAGGATGGCAATTTGTAAATCAATGGATGTGTAACTGATGTGATTCTGCAATCTGTGTATGGGGTGAAGGTGGGAGTTCATAACCCACTTGAATCAAAGTGTGGAATATGATATGTCAAGAAATTTGTAATGTTTTGAACAACCCACAATAAAAAATTTAAAAAAAAAATTGTGCTGTATACGTGTAATAAGAATTATAATGCATTCCATTGTCATTTATTTTTTTTAAAAAATCAATAAAAAATTATCAAAAAAAATAATAAAATTAAAATTTTTAAAATGTTAAAAAAAATAAAAAATAAAAATTCAATGAATAGAGTATCAGTTTTTTGAGGCATGTTACTTATAATGTCAAATGAATATTTATTACAGATAACCAGGTGACAAAAACTAACTCTTTCTGTTTTGTCCAAGTCTAAAAAAGATCATGCAAAGTGACATAGAATTTTGAGCATACAGTACAGGTCCAATGATCTTTCTTCTGGTTAGTAATGGAAACATCTGCCATCTATGATAACATGCTTTCAGTTGATAAATCTATTAAATATTACCACCTTGTTTATGGGTACCTGAATGTATTTATTGTGTAGAGTGATATTATATAATTTTTAGGAATATATCTTCCATCTATAACCAAAAAATGGGCATTTGTGGCTTGTTATAGAGAATTCTAGTTAAAAGGATAGTGTCATTGTGTTTCATGTGAGTTTACTATCGTTTACTTGTAATACTCAGGTAAAAAAAAATCTTTTTGTTTTTTTTTGAAATTCACAGTGGTCCTGTTAACATAGGCCAAAATGCAAAGACATCTGGATAAAAAATGTTTATCAATGGGAGATATCAAATAGCACAATTAAGAAATAATAATATGATTTAAGCGATTCTTTGACAGTTTGATCAAGGTAGAGAAGCTCCAAAATTTATAAGACTTCATAAGAATACAATGAACCCCATTTTACATTTTATTATATATATTGAGGGTATGTGGCATGATGTTTTGATATCCTTATCTTTATATACATAAACATAGTAAAACAATTACTACAGTCAAGCTAATTAGTGTACTCTCTCATGTAATTTCATTCCCTGTTTTCATTCACTCTTCCTTTCTTTTTTCTCTTTCATCATTTTTCATTCTTCCACCTACCTACCTTGCTCCCTCCTTCCTTCCTTCTTTCCTTCCTTTCTTGTTTATAGTGTTGTAGTCTCTTTTTCCCTGCTCTGACTAAAGGACATGGCCAGAACAACTGTAAAGGAGGAAAAGCTTATTTGAGGTTCACAGTTTCAGAGGTCTCAGTCCATAGATGGCCAGCTCCATTCCTTAGGGCTTCTGGTCAGGCTGAACATCATGGCTGAAGAGTGTGGCAGAGGGAAGCTGCTACATGATTATCAGGGAGTAGAGACAGGTCTCCACTTTCTAGATACAAAGTATATACCCGAAAGCCACGCCCCAATTCCCCACCCCCTCCAGCCACACCCTACTGCTTCAGTTACCACTCAGTTAATTCCAATGTGAGGATTAATTTACTGACTGGGTTAAGACTCGCCCAACCCAATCATTTCTCCTCTAAACCTTGTCTCCCCTGTGAGATTTTGTGGTATACCTCACATCCAAACCATAGCAATAAGGGTAGCAAAAATCTAGTCCCTTGGCAAATGACCAGTATACAGTACAATATTATTAACCCTATTCCTCATGTAGCACATTAATTCTTCAGATTTATTCATTCCACATAACTGCAACTTTGTACTCTTTACCTATCTCTTCCCATTTCCTCCACTCTGCCCCTAATAACCACCCTGTGCAACCTAATTTTAAAATTATCTTGGCCTCACAGTTTTTAATGTATGAATTTTGACCCCCATATTAGTCATCAAAACATTAAATAGCAATTCAAATAATAAACATATACATCATAATTCTAAGTTGGGTGTTCACTACATGTAATTAATTTTGGATATATAAAAATATTTTTTGCTGAGAGCCACGGCCGAGTCTGTATGGCCCCTGGCATTTTGCCAACAGTATTGATTGACAGGTGAGGCATTACTATCCGCCTCTGCCGCAACTTTTGAGTTCTCGCACTATTTTGGAGTTCTCATGGGGATTTCCGGGGATTCCCGGAGAGTTCCCATTGGTTGGGGAAATGCAGGAGGAGGGATTTCCGGGAGAGATATTTCCGGCTGGGGGTTCCTGAACAAGCCTCGTGGCGTTCGGGAGGATTCCCCTGGAGCTGTGTGAAGTGTTTTCCTGCAGTTAAAAAATAAAGTTTGTTCCTGCTTCAGTGGCTCGTGATTTGTGCCCAGCCAGACTGCGGCATTTGGTGGCCCGTACGGGGAACGTCTGAAGCTTCGGGGTAAGTGAAATTGCTTGCCCCTAAGGGAAGGCGAGAGAATGGGTGACCATTTTAAAAAACAATGTGTTCTTGTTTTGATTTGTTTTGTGTTTGTTTCAAGCTGCCTATCCCTAGAATTTTCTCAGGCAGATTGGGAAAAATGGTTGGCTCAAGGTTTGAAGTTGTTCACCCCTGAGGAAGAGATAGAAATAGACCACAAATGCACATGTCAAGAAAATAGGAAAATTGATACAACGATTTTTTGTTCCGTTTTTGTTTCATTCTGTTTCGGTTTTGTTTTGTGTTATCTTATTGGGTTGTGTTATCTTTATAACAGATTAGAAATTAGTAAAAAACAAACTGAAAGAGTGTTAAGTAAATTGTTAGAGGTTCAGACCATGGAGAAAGACATTTTAGATCAAGCAAAAGAGAAGGTCTCTCAAGCTAGTCAGACAGAGGAAGAAAATTTAAAGGAAGAAAGCTTAGAGGAGAAACAGCTATTAGGGAAAAAGCTACAACAGGAGGCTGCTACTAACACCGTTCTAT
>NW_026000005.1:3985122-4029410 GCF_001458135.2 Marmota marmota marmota
ACTGGTGCAAAGGCCTATCCACAAGTATGGCTGTATGCTGGACCGGTAGTCAGTGACGGGTATGATCCAATTGCAGTGGTACCAACCTAAGACAGGAGGCTGACGCCTAGAGGTCAGTTCATCCGATGACGGGTAAGGACCATATGTTGAATTGGACTGCCTAACAGGCACGGTCCCTAAGACACATTGCTTGTTGTTTAATTAAACAAAAAGGGGGAGATGCTGAGAGCCACGGCCGAGTCTGTATGGCCCCTGGCATTTTGCCAACAGTATTGATTGACAGGTGAGGCATTACTATCCGCCTCTGCCGCAACTTTTCAGTTCTCGCACTATTTTGGAGTTCTCGTCAGGATTTCCGGGGATTCCCTGAGAGTTCCCATTGGTTGGGGAAATGCAGGAGGAGGGATTTCCGGGAGAGATATTTCCGGCTGGGGGTTCCTGGACAAGCCTCCTTGCATTCGGGAGGATTCCCCTGGAGCTGTGTGAAGTGTTTTCCTGCAGTTTAAAAATAAAGTTTGTTCCTGCTTCAGTGGCTCGTGATTTGTGCCCAGCCAGACTGCGGCAATTTTTGGAGTGAACTTTTGTATATCATTATCTTCTCTAGAAATGAAAACCTATTACATATGTTCTGGCTGACTGATGCAAGTCACAAGGCAGCTTTAATAAGTCACCAACAGTATTAGCAACCAGTGTGAAGAAGGAAGTATAGCGCTTCTATAAAGGGAAAGAGAACTAAATATTCCAGATATTGGTAATTAGCTAATGCTCTTCTAGATCTAGTGCCTCTCAGCTTCATCTCTAAAGCGATTTCCTATTGTTATCATCCAAATTGTTAACCTTTGAATAATTTCTGCATGCTCACCTCAATCATCTCCCTTCCTTTTTTTATACCTTTACTTTATTTTTATGTGGTGCTGAGGATAAAACCCAGTGCCTCACATGTGAAAGGCAAGTGCTCTGCCACTCAGCCACAATCCCAGACTCATGTCCCTTCCTTTTACTTACAAGGAAACTAGTCATAGGACTTCATTTGGGAACTCTGCTAAGAATTTTGTGATGGGCTGGGGATGTGGCTCAAGCGGTAGCGCGCTCGCCTGGCATGCGTGCGGCCCGGGTTCGATCCTCAGCACCACATACAAACAGAGATGTTGTGTCTGCCAAAAACTAAAAAATAAATGTTAAAATTCTCTCTCTCTCTTTAAAAAAATAAATAATAGTGGTATTTTCTAAAAAATAAAAAAAGAATTTTGTGATATTTAAGGTAATATAAAACAAAATTTTAATAATATAAAATGACTAAAACTAAATCATCAAAATCTCACCTGTTTAAAGGAAACTATAGATCAAAATGACATAAAATGCACTATTGCGAAGGTGTTAAGGGCTTATTAAATAATTACTTTTCATTTTCCAACATTGCCTGATAAATATTTTAAAATTTATCCATAAAACTAATGTAAAAACTATGTTTTATAATCAGTTCTCTAGGTAGTTCTCTGAGAAGGACACAGATTAAAAAAAAACAAACAAACCTGAATTACTGTAATATGCAGGCTGTTTGAACTGATGTCATCCCCACGAAGAGAAAACCCATTTACTAAGCAAATCAACTTATTTTCCTGGAGAAAATGTGGCAAATTCCAACTCAAAGTAGGCAGAAAACATTTCCCAGTGATTGAAAATTGAAACCAGTAAGATGATGCAACAGCTTTTTGGCCTTCATCTAAAATGGCTATGTGGTAGGGTAAGATATATTTTATAAGAGAAACTAAGTTCATAAAAATTGAGAATGCTAATGAAAAACAGACTTGAGGTTTCAAAGGATCTGCTTTTTCTGCTCTTTTACTGTGCTTGGAAGTGGCAGCAGAAATTATGAAATACGAGCAGAAAAGTAGTTTGGAGGGCTAGGGCTATAACTCCATGGTGGTGCTTCCTTAGTAAACCAACATATCCATCTTGGTTTTCTTTATCATTTCATTCATTATTCCTTCCTTGCACCCAGCTTTCAGGGTCTTCCCCTAAAATAAGCCATTGTGGGAGGAGGCTCTGAGAGATAAAAATATATTAAATGATATGATTATGTTTCTACTTTCATCAATTAAAAATGGAAAGCTATAAATAATATTGAAAGAAAATACAGCTGTGTGAATCTTGGCACAACAGGGTGAAGTTATTTTTACTGTTTTCTTCTTTTCCCATGTCCCCCTTCCCAGGGCATATAAAATTCATTGCTCTGATGGTTTCAATTTGGGATTCAGTTTTGACTATATCTAAGAGCTCAGAGAAAAACACAGCTGAAACCACTGCCTGATGACTTAAGTTGAAGTCCCAACCAGACTGGCCTCCAGCAGAGCCCAGCAGGCTCTCAGCAGAATGGCTGAGGTCCAGCCCTCCTGTTGGAAAGTGGGAGAGTGGTGCATTAGGAAGAGAGGCTTCACTATAGCTGCTTTAGGAGGTTTTGCACAGCGCTATTACATTTAGCCCTGCTGTAAAGAAAAGTTGGGTATTTTAGTCATCTACCACCTTTAAGATATACATGATAAATTTCTTTGGCATGTTAAACAGACAATCTATGCTAGAATGCTAAAACCACAAGGAGATACCAAATCTAAATGCAAAAGGAAGGACTGAGCTATGCACAGTAATTTCTTTCATTTGTATTTGATTTATTTCAATTCAGTTCTGAGGGATCCTAGGTCAGCGATTACTCTTAGATTTAGTAGATTTAAAGCCCTCTGTGGAATTTTCATCTTAGACTGTCTCTTCCTTGTATTGTTTAACTGTGGATGATCTCAGAAGATAGATATGATTCAAAGATTTCTGGAAAAAGGCTCTACCTTCAAGTATGTTTGATATGAATGTAGAGAATCCACTGAAATGGGATACTTTATATTTCATTGCAGTTTTCACAGATCTGATGGTAAATTCCTTTTGAGACTGTCAAAGATAGCACCAATGTCCTCATGATTAAACTTTTAGGGCATCTCCAAAAGATGACTATAAATTGTTTTTCTCTGTTCCTACTTTTCTATTAGAACAGAATTAAGTTTTCCCCATAAATCGTGCTAGAAAAGATTAAAAAGAAAAGCTGGTGGAAATACACAAAAGAGTTAAGATAGTATCCTGTTTTGCTGACAAGGTAGATAGAGGGTTGGAATATAAAACTAAAAGATATCCTGAGCATTCTTAACAGTGCTGTGTGGAAAAAGTTACAGTCACATTTTCTTATCAGAAATATTTCAGAAATTGCCCTAATCAGACTTGAAGGGAAATTAGAGTTACAGAGTAATTATAAAATGCCTTACTGTCCACCTACCATGGAAGGTTAGCTTCCACTCCTCTATTCCACTCGCCAGATGTAGACTTTCCCCTAATTCATAAGAAAAGCATTACCTAGCTGGTTATGACATGCCACCCTTGTGGGTCAAGTAAAGATTTATGTTGATGAAGAGAAAAGATTGACTATAATATTTTAAATGACAAACTAGACGAGGAGCATGATTTGATGATTTGATCCTTCACCTTTATATTGGAAAGTTAATTTGAATATAGACTTCTGGGTTCAGGCCTTTAAATGTTATCCCATTGTCTTTTGGTTTGGATGATTTTATTGGTACCCTTGTAGAAAGGATCACTTGTTTTATTTTAACTTTTTTAAAGGTTTTCTCTTTTGTCTTTGGCCTTCTAGAGTTTGTTATAATAAGCCTTTGTGCAAATTTTCTTTTCTCCTGTCCTTTTCTCCCTCATCCTGTTTGGGGTTTATCAGGCTTCTTGTATTAGTCATCTGATGGTTTCTTGTTTGGTTTACTTCTTAGCTATTATTTTTCTATTCTTTCCTTCCTCTATGTTTAGGACTCTAATTTATCCTTATTTCATACCTTGTGACTGTGTCTCAAATGTCTCTATTCTCAGTTTTATTTTTTCTGTTCTTTGTACTTCAGGTTGAATAATTCTACTTACCTTTGTTTTTCATGCACTAACTGAATTACATCCTCTGCTATGCCCTTAAAACAAGTCATTGCATTAAGTTTAGATCTTGTCTGTTGAAGTTCGTGAAGTTGTTTTTCTTCATAGTTTCTATTTCCTTGTTTAAATTATGTATCTTTTAGTCTATGTTCTATGTTTCTCTCTATTTTTACTAATATAGCATATTATTAATATATCCTTTGACTACTAATGTTAATATCTGAATTTCCTATGGGTCTGCCTCCATTTTCTTTAGTTATCAGTATTGTCTTTTTGTGCCTAAAATTTTTTGTTGACAATTGGACATTTATATTTAAGAAATTTTTAAAGGCCTCTAAATGTTTACATTTTGTAAAAGTGTTTAAAGGTTTATCCTTTCCGGTGCTTAGCAGATATAGTAAGGAAATGATCAGTTAATCAAGTCAGAGGAGTCCAGATTTCAGTTTTAATATGACTCACTTGACCTAAATTTTGTACCTGTTCCAGACCTTTCAATTAATGGTCTGTAGATCTTTGAATTTTTTGGAACTTATTATTTTAAGAGATTTTTATAATATTTATTCACTTCTCAAAAAATCTTAAGGTAGGGACAAATTGTATATTTGACACTCCTTAATTTTATCACTCTAGTATCAACAACTGCCACAATCTCTTCTGGGTTCTCTATTCTCCTGTTATTGCCTCTGCCTGAGGCCAAATTTGAATTGTGAACCTTTCACTCTGGAATGTCTCTGATCTCTGCAGTTTTCTTTGCTTCTGCAAGTCTTAATGCCTTTGACAATTTTGCTTTTCTAGCTCTGATAAATGATGTCACCAACCACGCTACTCTAAACAGAATCTCAAAATTTAATCCTAAGGCAAGTTCTTATTTGTTGTTCTGTTTTTCCTGTTTGTTTTCCTGGTTCTGTGAATCAGTCTTTAACAACTATTCTCTGCCCAGGATCTGAGCAATTGTGTCCCTCAATCTTAGTAAATTGATTCCATGAAAATTGATCTGCACCAATTCTGGTCTTCAGGACTGAATTATCCCTCCAAACCCCATCCCATCTGCTGACTTTTTAAATTTGGTCTTTTGGATACAAAATTACTGCCTGTATAGCTCACTCCACACCCTGCAAGCCTCTGCTTATCTATGCATGTAGTCTGCTCCTGTGTTGGCTCAGATGCTGCCCTCACCTGGTTCTCTGATCACACTTTAGTAGTAAGTCATGCAGTGACCCCACAGTCCTGCTTAATTATTTGATTCTTCCAGATGTTTGCTAAGTTAAATGCTAATCTTATCTCAGTCATATCTGTTCACTTGTCATAGTTAAACCAATCCTTAAACTTTATCAATACAGTGGCAAGTAAAGCACCTGCACCACTGAGAAGCTTCAAAAAAATTTTTTTTTAAATACAAGATTTCTTTCCAACTTTATCAGTTTTGTGTAGTTTGCTTAAATTTCCTGATGAGTGAGAACACACTAGACTACAATTTCAACCAGATTGTATTACAGCAGATAAATATTTTTTCTTGGCTGACTTGAAAAAGAGGGAGTCAAAAGCATTATCTCCTAAAGTTTCAAAGACACTTCTTATAAAGAAGGGAATACACACTGTTGTCAAACAGAACCCAAACCAAAGCAGCTAAGCTTTTCATAATCCAGCAAAACACAAAAGATGGATGTAAAAATAACATGGTCTCACCTGAACCCTTTGGATATCACTGAGGAAGTTGAGGGGGGAAAGGGGTAGCATTTCTTTTTAGCGCTTGATCAACAGTATTAGAGAGAGAGAGAGAGAGAGAGAGAGAGAGAGAAAGAGAGAAATGGGGAAAGGATATCTGCATAATTAAGGATTTTATTCTGCACTCATTAGTATTCTCTGTGTAAAATGTACTGATAGTGCCTCCTGAAGGAAGACAAATTTAAATGCTGACTAGTGTTTAGTCTAAAATCATATTGCTTATTCACTTGTTAGTAGTAGATTAAGGGGGATAAAAAGGAAAAGAATCCGTCTCTGGTAATACTTATTATTTAGCTTGAAGATTGTAGTTAAATAAAGGCTTTTTCCGTGCAAAGTTATCCAGGAGGAAATGATAATATTCACAAGGTTCAGTCATGACTTTTCTTAAACACAAAAAATTGCCGCTACATTCGCTGCAGTATTTCCATTGATAAACACACACATACAAAAACAAAACAAAACAAAAAATCAAGAAATTATCACCATACTTAGTAAACTTACATGGTCTCATTTTTCAACTCAAACTTTGGTGTGAAAGCCCATGGAATTTTTATGGTTGTGCTAGATGAATTTCACTGACTTAGAAAACACTTCATGATATTTTTTTAACCATGAATTTTTCTAGCCAATAAGAATGCATTTTAATAGCAAAATAATGCATTCTCATCCCACGAAGACATTTAAACCAATGGTTTTTTATTATAAAGGTATATATGAAATGTTTTATAGTCAGTGGGGATTGATGTTTAATATTTTATAAAATCTATAAAAATTGTGATAGTACAATCAAGAATACCAAATATCTTTCTTATATTTTTGAGAAAATTGTGAAACATCAATTGTAGATTGGTGATTTTTTTTTTTTAGGACAAAACTATACTAGAAGTTTATATCTCTAAAAAGTAATGTATATAAGAATGCCATGTGAAAAATATCACAAAGGTTTTGCAGATATGACAAAAAACAGTGAACATATTTTGTACAAAGGGAATCATGTAACATGTGGTCTTTTGTACCTGGCCTCTTTCACTGAGCACAGTATTTACTTAGATTGATGATTTTAAATGATAAACTTTGTAGGACTTAAAAAGTATGAAATGACACTGCAGCTAATAAAAATGTTCGCAATATAAATAAAAAATTTAGCTTTTCTTTCCACTTATAGCTCTGGGTAATTTAGGAAATTCATCAAATCTCTTTCCCAGGGTTAATTTTAAAGGATAAAATGAAAATAAACGGTCAGAGAAGAGAAGTATTAATGAAAACAAATCTACAGTCTTTGCCATGGAAAGAAAGGAATACTGGAAATATCAATTTCTTTCTTCCTGTGAGAGCAGACACACTCAGCTCTCTCAGCTGAATTCAGTTTATATAGTGCCAATGGAACAAGCTCCTTGACAAGTGGAAAAGTCATGTGATTTCTTGTCCTCACACACAGTGATGGCTCAATTCTGTCCTCTTTCAGTGAGTTCTACCGATCTGGTCATGGCTGGCCACACTACCTTGGTGGACACTCACCAAGATGACATGCATGAGATCATAGAATCTGCCTGTCCCTCTGCTACTTCAAACTGCCCTTTTGTAAATTCAAGGAAAGAAACCATCCACTGCATTTTAGGATTAGTATTTCTGTTTCATCTTCTTGGATGAAATTAACTGAAATCACAGAATACACAGTTTTTATTAACATCTTCTATTATGTTCACTAAAATAAAATAACCGTGATATGTTAACAAATGACTATAATATACTGAATTCCTTTTGGCTAATAAGAGTAGTTCTCAAATGAATGGACTGGGAAAAGGCCAAGTCTGAATTCTAAATAGCGTTTACATAGTAATATGTATCTCATTTTCAAAACTCCTCCAAAATTCAGAGTATGGAGGAAATAGAAAGTATTTTGAAACCATGAAAAACAGCCTTGTTATAAAACAAATCACTGTATTTAACAAAAATCTTTAATATGTGTGAATAACCTAAGCCACTCAAGAAAAATACTAATGAAAGAAACTAACAATTTCATTTTTAGACTGGGATAAAAATTAGAACTTTGGAAACAATATCTGGAGTTTCCTCAATCTTTCACTCCATTTTGGGGTGTATAATCTATTTTATGATGAAATACATGTTCAACTAGGATGTTTATGAAAGGTAAGAAAAATTCTTTCATTTCACTTTGTACAAGTGGTCTTACTTTTATTATTTTTTTTTAAAGAGAGAGAGAGAGAGAGAGAGAGAGAGAGAGAGAGAGAGAGAGAATTTTATTTATTTTTTAGTTTTTCGGCAGACACCACATCTTTGTATGTGGTGCTGAGGATTGAACCCGGGCAGCACGCATGCCAGGCAAGCGCGCTACTGCTTGAACCACATCCCCAGCCCCAACTTTTATTTTTAAATACTCTGGAATGTATACACATTTGTTCATTGTATTCATCAAGGAAATAAAGTAGAACTCGATATTTTCAAATCCTTAAAAATGTTCATATTTTGTCCTTTGATAAATAAAATTTAGAAAACCACTTGTGGTAAGCTCAGTGTCTTTGTCTTCTGGAATTTTTCTCAGAAATTTGACTTCATACTTAGAATAAAATGTGAGATATTTTCCCATGGTGATTAACTATCTATCTCTCTCTCTCTCTCTCTCTCTCTCTCTCTCTTAACCCTTCTTAACCCTTGTGTTTTTCTTTAAAGGAGATGTCCTGAAAGTTTATGGTCTAGATGTGGACTTGTCTTTATCAACTTCTTTGTTACCTCGTTTTAATTAGATGATCTATGTAGCTTTCTAATTTTGGAAAATATTCTAACTTTCCTTCTACTCCCTCATTCTCTATATATTCATTATATCGCACTTTTATATATTTTTTGGACTTTCCATCAATGCTTTGTTTTTCCCGACTTTTGCTTCACATGTCTTATGTCTTCATCTTTTTGGATGTGGGTAAATTTCTCATAGTATTATTAATTTGTTACTTTCCTATTAAATTATGCCCAATCTAGTTTTTTCCCTCTGTTTGTTTTTACCTTTGGTTTAAAAATAATTAAAGATGCATAGAAAGTTGCAGAGATAGAAATATTTTTTCAATTTTTTTTTCTCTCTGGCTACAGAACTTTCATTTGCCATTCTTTATGGGAGGTCTGCTAGTGAAAAATCTGTTTTCTTTTGCCTGAGGATATCTTTATTTCTCTATGATTCCTCAAGTAAAAATTCACTGGGCATAGAGTCCTACAGTTTTGAAAATATTGTGCAACTTCCTTCTGGCCTCATGATTTCAAATGAGAAATTACTAATCTATGAAGTGCTTGGAAAAGCAACTCATGAAACTGACTTTGTTCTTAATGAAGTTCATCATTACCACTGGATGATTGTGAAAGTGCCATTTGGATGCTTCTAATAAATAGACCTGGGGAAAACGGCATTATCTCATTATCACTGGGTGACGGTGTCAGCCCAGGATCCACTTGGCATCTGTTGGTATCATGACAATGGGCCTCATTACTTCTGGAGTTCCCAATTGGTCTGTGGTAATTCCCAAGTAGAGTCAAGGGAAAAGGGGTGCCTCCTCACAGCTGTGTGAACATGGAAATTTAGGTTTCCTACTCTCTCCTTGCTGACAGCATCAGCAGTGAGGCCCCATGTTTGCACCCCAGTTCCATATCTGAAATAGATGTCATTGTCTAAAACTGGGTTTTCTTGCTGTGTTGTCCCTTTTCTGGTCCTTTGGTTAGAGACAATAGGTTTAACTTCTGAGCTTCAACTACTTCTGTTTGTTCTTTTTAGCATTTCCAGATTTCTAGCTTCTCCAGCATTCAGTCCAGCATAGAGGAGTCAAAACAAATAAACCAACATCCCAGGGCACTCACTGCTCAGGTCCCAAAGACCCTTCTCCCCTCTCTTCTTCTCTTTGCCCTTTATAATCTTTCTCTATATTTATCTATTTCCCAAGATTTTTGGCTATGCTTAGTACACCATAAAGTTTTTCAACTTTATTGAGTCTTTTATTTCCATGACTGAATTTTGTATTTCTAATTGTTTTCTTTTGTATCTATCTGCTCTTGTTTTACTTTAGTCTCCTTTTACTTGTACATTTTCTGTTTCAATATACTTACTTTACTTACTTCTATAGTTATTTGTGGGTCCCAAATATACTTATGTTAAAGAAACTTTCAAATTGCTCTGAAGTTTTCATTTTGTCTGCAGAAAATCAGTATTTCAATTGCTTTTTAGGCAATATTCCTAAATTTTTCTTCTTGTGCTTTGAAATTTTAATTTAATTTTAATTTTCATCTTGGGTGGATTCTTTTTTTTTTTTTTTATGCTTACCCTTTCTTGTTAATGTCCTGGAGTCTTGGTTTGATACTACACCTTTTAACCTGGAATGAGGACTTTTTAAAAGAAATTTTATTTGTTCTCTTTAGTTATACATGACAGAAGAATGTATTTTGACATCACATATACATGGAGATAATGTCTTATTTTTGTGGTTGTACATGATGTGGAGTATAAACACAGGAAAGTTATGTCCAATTCATTCTACTGTCTTTCCAATTCTGCTCCCACTCCAATCCAGTGAACCTCCACTCCTCATTCCCCCTGCACTTGCCTATTGTGAGTCAGCATCTGCATACCTGAGAGAACATTCAGATTTTGTTTTTGTGGCATTGGCTTATTTTACTTAGCATTATGGTAGTCTCCAGTTCCATCCATTTACTGCCAAATGCCATAATTTCATTCTTCTTTATAATTGAGTAATATTCCATTGCGTATATGTACCATGTTTTCTTCATCCATTCTTCTATTGAAGGGCACCTAGGTTGGTTCCATAGCTTGAGTTTTGTGAATTGAGCTGCTATAAACATTGATGTGGCTGTGTCACTATAATATGCTGATTTTAAGTCCTTTTAGCATTTCCAGATTTCTAGCTTCTCCAGCTAGCGGTGGGATAACTGGGTCAAATGCGGCTTCATTCCAAGTTTTCTGAGGAATCTCCATACTGCTTTCCAGAGTGGTTGTACCCAGGAGTACATCTAAAAGATAAACTCATGGAAATACAGTCATCTCATACTACATAAAGGCACCAAAAACATACATTGAAGAATAGATAACCTCTTCAACAAATGGTGCTGGGAAAACTGAAATTCTTATGTAAAAAAAATGAAATTAGATGCCCATCTTTAACCCTGCACAAAACTCATTTCAAAATGAATTAAGGAACTAGGCATTAAACCAGAGACCCTGTGTCTACTAGAAGATAAAGTAGGCCCAAATCTCCACCACGTTGGCTTAAGAACTGATTTCCTCAACAAGACTCTGCAAGCGCAAGAAGTAAAAACAAGAACCAATTGTATTCTTGCAAATTGCCATTCTGACTGGAGTGAGATGGAATCTCAGTGTAGTTTTAATTTGCATTTCTGAAACCACTAAAGATGACGAACATTTTTTCGTATATTTATTGACTGATTGTATCTGTTCTGCTGTGAAGTATCTGTTCAGTTCCTTTGCCCATTTTTTGGGGGGATAGGGGATACTGGCAAATGAATGATGATATTTTATTTACTGATTAAAAGTGGAGAGAGGTAGAACAAACTGTGAAAGAAAATCCTACTGTCATCTATTTAATTATACATACCCACCACCTTACATTTGTTCCTCATATCCAGAATGCTGCTTTCCTCATACTCAGTACTGTTGTCCATTAATCTCCAAGACATACAAAGAACTCAAAAAATTTAACACCAAAAAAACCCAATCAATAAATGGGCAAAGGAATTGAACAGGCACTTCATAGAAAAAGAAATATGAATGATCAAATATATTAAAAATTGTTCAACATCACTAACAGAGAAATGCAAATTAAAACTACACAGAAATTTCATTTCACTCTAGTCAGAATAGCAATTATCAAGAATACAAGAAACAATAAATGTTGGCAAGGATGGGGGGAAAAGATACACTCATACATTGCTGGTGGGATTGTCTCTGTGTCTTTTATTCTGTACCATTGGTCTTCATGTCTGCTTTGGTGCCAATATCACGCTATTTTTGTTACTATAGGCTCTGTCGTATGATATAAGGTTGGATTGTGATGCTTCCTGCTTCAGTTTTGTCACTAAGCATTGTTTTGGCTATTCTGGGTCTCTTATTTTTCCAAATGAATTTTGTGACTGCTTTTTCTATTTCTATGAAGAACGTCATCAGAACCTTAATAGAACTTGCACTAAATCTGTATAGCTGTTTTTGGTAGTATGGACATTTTGACAAAATTAATTCTGCCTCTCCAAGAACATGGGAGATCTTTCCATCTTCTAAGGTCTTCTTCAATTTCTTTTTTTAGAGTTCTGTAGTTTTCATTACAGAGGTCTTTCACCTCTTTTGATGGAATGAGGTCCTGTTCCATGATGATAGCGGAAGAAAACTTAAGCAGTCTTGAAGTGCATGATGGTTTGCCCTAACACTTTGGTTATCTCCTGTCTCCCTGGGGACACAGATCAGTGCTTTTTCCCAATGCAAGTGACAGAGACCTTGTTTTTGTCCTGTCCTTCACATGAAGTCAGTCTCCTTACAAATGTGGGGGATAGAACTTTTGGTTGCTTTTGCCTGCTTCTGGATCTAAAGTCTCATGGGCCTGTGATTCCTTACCTGATTACTGCATTTTGCTCTTCTTGTGTTTATAGTCCTTAGAGATGTTTGATTACTTTAGACTGTGGAGTTATCATTTTAGTCATTTCTTTTTATATTTACCCTGTCATTACTCTTGCGTTTGAAGAGAGGAATCTTCACAGCATCAATTTACAACACTATTTTTATTGGAAGTTCTCCAATTTCCTCCAAACTGACTTTTTCCTTCACATTTCCAAAATAACTGCTAAAAATAAAGGCTCAAGTGATCCTCCGTTATCTAAATTCATCAGAAGTCTGCATTTTTTGAGTTTATTCTAAGAAATTGGCTCTCTCCTTACCAAAGAATTCTATATATGGATCTGTGCTCTTCTGCAGTCAATGTCCTGAATAAATCATTCATTTCCAGGATTTTAGTAATTGTCTGAGACTGACTTTTATAAAAGAATATATTAAATTTGACTTGACCACTTATTTTTAATTTCTTTTATATATTTTGTTCTAGAGCCAGATACTCCCCCCCCAACCCCCATCTCAAGAAATCAGAAGACCAAAGTAACATCCTTGCTTTTCCTCTAAAAATTCCTTTTTCAGTCAGTAAGGCAATATTTATGAGAATTTGAGTGTCTGTAGAATTGCCTTGGGTCTAGTGAGACAATTTTTAAAAATAGAAGTCATGGCTTCTGCTTTAACAAATTCATAAATCAACTATTAATTCACTAGAAATATCTACCACATCCTGTGAACCAATAGTTGTCCTCCTACTGGATTTTGAAATAGCAAACAGACAGTCTTGTTTTGTGAAAAATGGGTAGTTAGAGACATCTATTTGACAAGCTGTAATAGTGTGCCAACTGTGATAATATACTAAAAGCTATGGAAGAGAATCAAAACAGAGGCTTCACAGGTCATCTGGGAAGATAACACACTAATGGCCATAGTACAGAGTATGTGATGATGAGTTCTATGGGCCAGGCATAGAGAGTACAGTGGGTGTTGGGTGGGAAACTGGGGGCAGGATGAATTCCAGTTAGAAATGGGGGAGCCAGGAATCAGGAAAGATTTCCAAGAGGAGTTGCCATCTGAACAGAACCCTGGGGGACAACAGTACTGAGTATGAGGAAATCAGCATTCTGGATAAGAGGAACAAATGTAAGGTGGTGGGTATGTATAATTAAATACATGACATAGGATTTTCTTTCACTGTCTGTCCCACCTCTCTCTACTTTTAATCAGTAAATAAAATATCATTATTATCATTGGACTTATTCAGAAATCATTTTTCCATTCACAATTTGCTTAAATCAGCTTTCAACAACTTCACACTGAACTTTAAAATCTTTCTTATAAATTTATTCCTACATTTTCCTTTATCTCTTTCACTGGGCCAATATGACATTTTAAAAACGATATTGTTCTTGTGATCTTATTTTTAGTTACATTACTTAGTTTCTAACTCCCTGGCATTCCTAAAATGATACACAGAATTCTGATAGCAATGACAGAAACAAAGTATGTTCTTGGGGTAATTTTTATTTGCATTTAGGGATTTTGCATTTTTCTTCTTGCTCAAGTTTTTATTAATAGATTTAATTATGTGAACAATTTAAGATCTACAGAAAAATGTAATGGGCATACTGAGTCCCATATATCATCCTCTTACACAGTTTTCCTATTATCAACGTCTTACATTAGTCACAAAAGTGTTATATTGTTATGAATAAGGACTTAATATTGATATATCATTATTAATTGAAATCTATCATTTATTCAGATTCCCACTTGTTCTTATTTATTGATTTGTTTATTTATTTTGTATAGCAATGGGTATTGAGCCCAGGGACACTTTACCATGGAGTTACATCACTAGCCCTTTGAATTTTTTTACTTTGAGCGAGGGACTCACTAAGTGGCCCCAGGCTGACCTTGAATTTTCAATCCTTCTGCCTCAGCCTCACGAGTAGCTGGGGTTACAGGTGTGTGCATGGTTCAGATTCCCTTAGTTCTTATCTAATGTCCTTTACCTGTTACCTATCTAAGACTCCATCTACTATACTGTCACATTTATTGTGTCTCCTTAGGCAGCTCTGGAGTAAGATAATTTCTTAGGTTTGTTTTTATTGTCCTTGACAGTTTAGAGGAATATGGATCAGGTATATTGTATAATATTCCTTTGTCTGAGGTAAGGAGCCATCTTTATGACTTCATAGCAAGGGTTTGTGCTATCACCATGATTTATAACTGGTGATGTTGACCTTGGTCCCCTGGTGGGATTAATGCTTGCCAAGTTTCCTTACTATGATGAAGGTCCTTGTTCACCTCTCCCCCTTTCCATACTGTACTCTTTGGACGGACATAGCTCTATTCAGTCTGAACTTAAGGAGTGGGAAATTGTTCCTGTCATTGTCCCACATTTTTGTTCCTTGAAACAAGCTTATGAGAAAATAAGGAACACAGAGAAAGAGTTCTTGTACATCCTCCCCCATGTCACATGGAAGGAATACCCTGCAGTTCAAGAAGATCAAGTAATTTTGTGTGGTCATGACAGATGAGTGGAAGACCATGTTAGAAATTACATGTGCTCTCCTGCGCTTTGGTCAAAATACAAATTTTTCTACCAACCTCAACCCTGGCTTTCTAGGTGTTCCTTATTTTTATATCTCTTTACATTCTGCTACTTTCTTGTTTGCAGTTCTCTCTCTTTTATAGTTCAGAAACTTGTTGAGAGCCACAGCCGAAGGGGCCCCAGCAAACTTCCAGCTGCCGGCTGATGATTGGCTCACAGCGGCCCCAGCAACATCTAGCTGATTGGCTCCTCTGCGGTGATGCTCATTGGGCTGTTTCCCTGCCCTTTCAGACCACGGAGCTGCTCATTGGGGGACTTTTTTGGCTCCGCCTACGTGACCCAGCCAATCGGCCTCCAGAGCAGGAGGATTGTGGGAGAGAGAGAGAAGCTTGTGTGGGAGAGAGAGGCTTGTGGAAAGCCAGTGGTGGCAGTTGAGGCTCTGAGGATTTTTCCTGAGAGGCTCTTTTGTTTGGCGTGTGTGGTTCTAAAAATAAAGTTAGTTTCTTTTGACAAGTGGCTCCCGATTGTGCCCAGCCAGACTGTGGCAGAAACTTGAAAAAAAATTGTCTTTGTCTTCCCTGTTTCCTACTCCTAAACATCATTTACATAGTAGTTACTTAATTTTTTGTTATAACTAGATTTCAAAAGTCTGATCAGATCTCACTGATGTATCTAGACCATCAGATGATTGGTGTATGCAGTTTGTGTGTGTTTTCATATAGATCCTGAATTTGTTCTGTTCCTTTCATGAATTTAAATACATTATGAATTTCTAGCTAATTATCATTCAAAACATTTTAGAACCATTCATAGCCCTATCTCCATCTTCAATGATGGTATATTCCTTCAAAATGGTATATTCCTTCATTCTTAGATGACAGACATTTTTCTCCCAAGGCAAGGAATTTCTTCTTTCAGATCAAATGCCTCTTGAAAGAGGGGACAATATGAATAAGACAAATCTGAAGTAGGTACAACAGACTCAGATTTGTAGTTTTTAATTATGGGTAATAAATTAACACATCTCTCATCTGTTAAAAAACTAATTTTGTTCAACCCTACTCCAAAATAGTATTATTTTTCTGTTTCATGAAAAAGCTAAACGTATTTGAACCCTGGGATCTATCCTTATATTTCACATGGAATCCAATATTCCTGGACACTTTTTCAGCTAGACAGTGGGTCATCATTTGAGGCCCTGGAGACATTATAAACACCATTTGATGTCCTAGTGCAGAGTTGGTGAGACCTTGCATGTGCTCTTGGCAATTCATACTTTTGAATCAATCGGGGTATAATTTCTCATTTTTCTGATTGTATAGATTGCAGAATCACATTGGTCATATCATCACCTATATAGAAACAGCAATCATAATTTCTTGTTAGGGTCTGTAAACAAGTCAAGATGGCGCCTGGCATTTTGCCAGAGGGAGTGGTTTGTGAAGTAACACCAGCGAGACATTAAGTGTGGAGATTTCTTATTGGTTGACTGCTGTATCTAGTTTATGTTAATTAAGATAAGCTGTGTGTAATGTATATATACCCCTCCTGTCCTACAATAAAGGGCTCCCACTCCTGCTGTATCAATCTACACAAGTTGCTCGTCACCCCCAGTTCTTTTGCTGCAGCCGGACTGCAGCAATTTCTATTCTATTCTGCTGCCCTTCCTATCCCCCCTTACCCTCCCCTCCCCTCCCATCACTTCTCTCTATCCAATCTAACTTGCATGTGCTCTTATGGTATTCGTTTTTGGTGACAATGTTCATGGTACAAATTAGAGAGAACATTGTGTTTATGTCTGCATGTCATCCCAGTAAGTGTGCCCTATGAGCTTGTAGTATGGGTGTGTTTATGTGAGGTGCTCAGGAGGCAAAAAGACTGGCTATTCAATTTAATAGTAATCTGGTAAAGGAAGGAGAAATGCACTTCAAACAATAGATCTCAAGAAAATTATGATCTTTTGGGGGCTTTCGTTGTATTTTTATCTAAGTCATTTTGACTTGAAAGTCATTTTGTTTTTACTCTTCAATATCATGATAAGAATATAGAATTGTTTTCTCAGTCCTTATTTTCATGACATAACTAGTTGATGTATGTCAACAACATAAAAATAACAACCTTTTTTTGTTGAATTATGCAGTCAATGAAGTTCTTCTCATTTCTTTGGAAAGACACTATTCTATGTGTGCTCAAATTAGAAACTAGAAAAAGTGAAAAGCTGAATGACTGGATCCTGTTTTATCACTAAAACAGTCAGAGGTCCTTTGAATTTTGAAGACCAAATACTAAGAAACCACAATGGCATTTGACAATCTAATTGGTCCTAATGCATGCATTGTTACAATGGATCACATTTGATATTTAATTAAATGTGGTAACAAAAGTTCTCACATTGAGAGAACTGTTCAATATGCGTAACTATCTAATAATGAGCCAGCTATTTGCAGTGTTTCATCAAACAATTATGATTTTTGTCCTAAATCAATAGCTTTCTGTCTGCCCTTCCCTATATAAAGGTGGTAAAATTCATCAGAAATTTCTGAAACTTCAAAATCTAGTAACCAAGATATCAGATTAGAATACATAGTATTTCCATTCTAGCTGTTTGGATATTTTTGGGTCTTACTACATGAATACAAACTTTATACCTGGTTGGATTTATATAATTTTTTTTTACTACATGTAGGCTGTTTTAGTCAGCTTTTCATCCCTGAGATCAAAAGACCTGGAAAGAAAAATGTAGAGGAGGAGACATTTATCTGGGGCTCATGATTTCAGAAATCTCAGTACATAAGTGGCTGACTCCATTGCTCTGGGCCTGAGGTGAGGCAGGGCATCATGGCAGAAGGTCGCGGAGGAGAAAAGCAGCTCACAATATGGCCACCAGAAAGCAGAGAGACCTCCGCTCACCAGTAACAAAATATAAACCCCAAAGTCATGTCGTCAGTGACCTGCCTCTTGTAGCCACTCTCCACCTGCCTACAATTACTGCCCAGCTAATCCATATTCATGGATTAATGCACTGATTAGATAAAAGCTCTCACAAAGTATTCTACCTCCAAACTTTCTTACATTGTCTTATTTGTGAGCTTTTTTTTTTTGTAATTATCTCTTATCTAACCCATACATAGATGTATCTATATCTCTACCCATACACATATATGTACATAGATATACACTGTTTATTAGATTAGGGTAATGCATGCTCATTATAAAAAGAAAAACAAATAGTACAAATATAGATAAAGAAGAAATGTGTTATCACTCAGAGGTAACTACTGGTAGCATATAGGTATCTATGAATGCATATGCCTATCCTCATGTACATTTATTATCTTTTATAAAATAAAAATACAGTGCATGTAGTTTTGAAATAATTTCACCTACATAATATATATCTTCTTGTGAATATATATTCTTATAATTTTCTCTTAAGTAAAACTCATTGATGGACTTCTCATACAGTCAGCTTTCAGGCTACCGTAAGGATCAGGAAAGTGCAACTGGGTCAAGAAGCCAAGAAGCAGAATTCATGTAGAGTAAGTGAGGAGGAAGCAAAGAAACCTGGCCCAGAACCTTCTCCCCCTGCAGAAGAGGTGCATAGGAGCACCTCTCCCTTTAATGCCTTTTTCTCACAACCATTTATACCACCTGAGTAGAATTTGTCTGGGCACTGTCATAGAAGATGTTTGAGAAAGTAACTGGTTCTCCCCAGGGGCAGTAGAAGGAAAGGTCCTGTCTTCCTTGCAGTCATAGTGATTGGGTTGAGTGGGAAAGGAGGTTTGTTTTTGTTGATGGAAAACTTGAAGAAGCTTGACAGAGGCTACACTCAATACACAGTGATAGCAGGAGCAAAATCAAGAAGAGGTTGCTTGTGCCTTGACACTATGAGGTTGGTAATACCAGTGGTTGTTTCAGACAGTCATTTCCCTGATTCTCTTTCTGGACTACTGAAAGGTGGCAACATGAACGTCAAGAGAAATGCATCTTCGTTGCCTTTTTAAAAAACCATTGAGAGAAGTTTATCTCAGAAGAAAACCACTCCTGTCCTGCTATCCTTTGCAGCTCTAAGCCACATTGCAATGTATAAGCATAGACAATTATTAAAGTATTTTGGTATGTTGATAAAAATGTTAATTGTATTATACAAGGAAGAATATTTCATTTCTCATAAGTTATACCTATTTCTCTTTCAGAAATAGATGACAAAAGGGTGACCAACAACACACAAGGAGAAGTAAGTTTTCCCAGATTTTGTGGAAACGTGTTAAAATTAAAAAAAAAAAATTAGCTTGATTTTATTTGATATAAAATATAATGTAAATTGTGATGTAAAAACTATTTAGGTTGCTTTTCCTGACTGAACAGTAAAATGAGGTCATTAAAATCTCTGCTTCTCAGTTACCTTAATTCTCTGATTTTCTATGGAATGACAAGCTTTGCAAAAACTTCAAAAATAGGGCTGGGGTTGTGGCTCAGCGGTAGAGCACTCGCCTAGCATGTGCAAAGCCCTGGGTTCAAGCCTCAGCACCACATAAAAATAAATAAAATAAAGATATTGTGTCCAACTACAACTAAAAAAATATTTTTAAAAAAATTCTAAAATAAAGTGATGGTTTTAGTGATAGAATGTAGTATCAATAATTTAATTAATTGAGTGATTATTTATGAGCAAAAAGGGGTAGGGCCAGACAATGTCAGAATCCTAGAGGAAGGAGATGTTCTTCTGGTGCGTGGAGCAAATTCAGTCCCTGGGCCAGAGTCTGGATGGAATGAAGTCTTCTGAACCTAGATGAACAGAATCTAGGGGTTCAGCAAGAAGCACATTCAGCTAGCCTGAACATTGTAATCTTCTAGTCCCTCCATACACACTTGTAGGAGTTCAGACAGAAAAAAAGGAAGGGAGGCTAGTTGATAGTATAGAATATACAAAATAGGAAGGAAGCAGGAAAATTGTGCCCAGAAGTGGAGCAAATATCAAACTGAATGATCTGTGAACTTAGTCAATTCCCATGATCATGAGTAGGCATACAGCAAGACCCAAAGAGGAAAATGTAAAAAGGACAAAATCCCAAATAGTATCTCACAGGATTTTCAAAAGTTTTTAGTGAGGGAGTAACTGGGAAAACTAAGAACTTATATAAAGTCGTTATTTTTTATTACATAAGTTTTTACTGCTATGTTATTAAACAACAAAAAAGCACTTCTGCAGAATTAATCTTCTACTTGATCTTTGAATATGTGTATTGAAGAAGATATAAAAGAAATTCCAGAGGTGATTGCTTCACAAAATCAACCTGATGTGACTGAAATAATAGAAGTGCCCCAGAAATGCCAATCAGCCACACATTTAATGTTAATGTAGTCACCCTTCCTGCACCCATGCATAATAGACTAGTTCCAAAAAACAATTCTGGAGAAATTTACTTGTACTATTTATTCACTTGATGGGCAGTTGCAACTGTTTGATTGAATTTTTTACTTTTTAATAGATTTCTTTTGCATTAGGTAAATATCATCATCTTGATGAGTTTGAGGGCAATTACATTTTTATTTGCACAAGGAAAGTTGCCTCATAAACTCAACTTTATGAAACAGTTTTAATGATTTTTTTAACTCTGTATATCATGTTTTCTAATACGCAGTGAAAAAGCACTCACCCAAAAGTGTCTTATAACTATGATTTTCAAAGCAAAAAAATAACTGCTTTGAATAATTCAGACACTGAAAGTCATTGATTAAGACCCCTACCTTTATCACATTATAATATAAATCAAAAATGTGCTATTAAAAAGGAGTAGCAAAGTTTGGTAGCAAAATCTGATTGGATTATAGACTACATATATTTTTATTAGAATAAATCATATTGTATTTATTGTACATATATTTCTATATCACTGTGGAATGGTGGTTTTGATCCTGAAATGATTATTCTAAATGCAAATCCTGTTTTTAATAACTTAATTATGATCCAGTGAGTTTAGATAATGGTCTTATACAGCTGTTTTGTTAGCGAAGGGCTTACCTTTTAAACAAACAAAAGAATAATACCTCAACATTATAATTTCAAATAGAGACCTTAGGATGAACGTGTCAACTCAAGAGAGTAATGAATTGCTATTACTTACCAAGGATCCTCATTATGCCTCCTGAACCACTCATTAATTCTATGAACACATATTATTATCCCATGGAGTATACTTTGTCTCAAAACTCATGTTTTTCTCTCAAGTGGAAAGAATTAGTAACTTAAAAAATGCTTTTGAAGAAAGAATTTGCATTTAGAAATGATAAAAATAAGAAGATATTTCAGGGTCAAAATCACTTTTCATAATGATATTGAAATATATATTATATAAATGTTACTGTTCTAATAAGTGAAATACACACATATGTATGTGTGTATATATACTACAATCCAGTTGGATTTAGCTACCTGGATTCTCTTGTTTTTTGACAACAGGGATTGAACCCAGGGATGCTCAACCACTGAGCCATATTCCCAGCCCTTTTTATTTTATTTTTTAAAGATTTTTTAGTTGTTGATGGACCTTTATTTTTTAATTTATATACATGTGGTGCTGAGAATAGACCCATTGCCTCACATTTTAGGCAAGAACTCTACTACTGAGCTACTACTCCAGCCTCTGCTTTTTAAAATTTTTTTAAATTTTGAGACAGGTTCTCACTAAGTTGCTTAGGGCCTCATTAAATTGCTGAGGCTGGCTTTGAACTTGCGATTCTCCTACCTCATCCTCTAGAGCTGCTGGAATTACAGGCATGTGCCACAGCCTGGGCTGAGATGCCTTTTTAATAGCATGTTGGTATATGTGTTTAAAATAAATTAATCTTAAAAGAGTAATTTTATGACTGAAAAGGATGAAGAACTTTATTATAAAATAGAACCTACAGCTTCACATTTAAGCCTGTGAAATCACTGAACATGTGTAATCAATCTCATTAACTAGAACTGTGTTTCTTGGTATGGATGTCAGAAAGCTCTTTAAAACACAGTACAGTGTTTAGTTCCCTCTCAGGTCTGATGGCACCATCATTTACATCTCATGCTTTTACTCTTTTCTCTTGTCCACAGTCACAGAATGCATCACCTAAGCAGAGGAAGCAGAGTGTATATACACCGCCCACCATGAAAGGTACTGTTCAGGTACTGTTCGGGGTGTCCTGAGTATTGAGGTTTTCTGTTCTCGGGACCATCCATTCCATCACAAGCTGGATCTTGTCTCATCTCCACAACTCAGTGATGCAATGTTCAGTAAGATACTGTTTAAAATGTGGTTCCACCAAGAGTAAAATAGGTGGTTGAAGAAGCATTAACTAGGAATCTAGAATCTTAGTTTGGAAATTTAGTTTTCACAATAATGACAAAAATTTTTCTTTTACCTTTCCTCACATATTTTCTTTGAAGGGATTTTTTCCATAGTCTCTAATTATTTTTGCTAGTGTTGACAGATAATTGTCATCCCCCACGCTACCCTCATCTTAAGAGAATTCAAATAACTTGAATTTGAGGGAGATTTAATGTAAAGTATGGTTTCATTGCCTTGTGTTGGAATCAGCTTTAAGAAACCCAAACAGCTGTTTGCTGTACTTGTAGAAGCTGTTGAAATAATAAGGAAGAATGCTTGTTCGAATTTGGGCATTTTTCCAGAATTTTTCCTCAAAATTGGAACTGCTAAAATAATGTCTAAGTGCATTAGTATTTTGACTACCATCAGTTCAGGGAAGGTGTCTTTAATTTCTCACACCAAAGTGTTCCTGACATGAGGCGGAGTTCACTCTACCCAGTAGCTCATATTCCCCTCTGGTGCTAGGACTGCTGGCTGGGTGTTTCATCATGCAGTCGTCCAGCTTGGTTTTAGCTGCATGCAAGGCTAGCCTAGCAGCTTCCTCTGGAGTTTGGAGAAATGTCTAAATTGGGAGTAAAATTTTCCACTCTATTCTCTGTAGATTTGGGGACTTTTCAGGGAGGTGGGATATAAATGGACACATTAGTAGATACTTTCAGTAAATTTCCTTCCTGTACAGCTATTAAACACCATGTTTACTTGTGTGTAACTAGTAAATAATACAATCATCAACATTTTTTTATTCCAATGTAATTATTGAGAGTACTAGACATTCCTGTCTGAAGATAATTATAATCATTTTAAAGATATTTTCCCCATTGTAAGTGATTTAGTTTTTTCAAGACACATTAGTTTTGGCATGAATGGGAAACAATGAAAGATATATGTTCACTCATTGAATTATTTCCTCTGTTCTATTTTGGGTTAGCTTAAGCTAAATAAAGTAATCCTGTTCCCATGTCCTCAGAGAATAATAGTTTCTAAAGGAAAATCTTAAACTCAAAGCTCTAAGGGCCCATTAGCTCTCAAATATCCTAAGAATGTTGGATCCTAACATTTAGGGATGTTAATTATGCTGCACAGTTTTCATATAACCTTGTACTGTTGAGTGCCCTAAGATTGTCCTTTAATGATAATCATCTAATTTTTCAATAGGATATAAGGGTGTTGATACCAGTCATTTATGTCATTTTATAACCAGTAAGTATCTTTTGTGATTCTTATGACAAAAGAGAAAGCAAAATCCACGTGTTTTATTCAGTCTATCTCTAAGAGCTAGAAATTAATATTTCAAGACAAAATTAAGCAATGGTAACATATGGTATCTTGTGAGCACAGTAAAAACATTTGATCATAAGAAAGATGACTAAACAAAGAGAATGTTATGAGATGCTGAATACAGCAATACAATTGCTCTGAAATGTAGAATTCTTAAAATTACAGTGTGAGATACAATTATTGAGAATAGAAAAAGGTTACTGGGAGAGCAAGGCATCAACACATGTAATTAACAGTTTTGAAAAAATTTGCTCTAACAACAAGTCTGGTAGAGCTTCCAGTTATCCAGTTGGTAACTAGATAGCAAAACCAAACCAGAGAAACAAGCAAAGCAAACTAGGTGGACTCATTCCTTCTGTCTTCATAAGCTGTAGGGAGTTACTAGCACAGAGATCAGGAAAGATGCTACTCCCACCTTTCACATTAATCTTATAAACAGACAACTATCTCCTAAGCTCATTTATATTTCTCCCTCTTAGTTTCTATAGTCCTTATGGTTACCTAGATTTTGAAAACAGGAACATGTGTAGGTTACCTCCTGTGATGCGAGCAAGTTTCATATGAAGGTATAAATAGAAAGAAATAAATCAGAATTTCCTCTGTTCTCCTTAAACAGGCATAATCTTAAGTTTAATATGCTGATGACTCCCAAATGTTTTTCTCTAGTCCTAACATAGCTCTTGAACTTCAGGCTTCCATTTCCAACAACCTACTGAATTTCTACACTTGAATGTAATTAGGCTTCTCCAATTTATATGTCCCAAACCAAACTCATTGGTTCTTTTTCTGTCTTTCCAATCTCAATAAATGATCTTTAGCTGTTGAGATCAAAACCCTCGCATATTCCTTAGTTTCTCTCTCTTGCCCAATACATCCTCTACTTTTGATAACTAATTTCAAATTGCATTCCTCATCTGACCACTTCCATCTCCTCCACTGCTACCACCTTGTGCAAGTTACTCTTCTGTCTCTCTGGGAGGACTTAAGTTGCCTTTATACTGGTCCCACTGATTCTGCACTTGCTTCTCTACAGTCTTGTGCCCACATAGAAGTCAGTGTACTGACTTCCTGTAACTCATCTATATGATCACAGCATTCCCCTTATTAAATCCCTCCATAGCATCCTGTCACATTTAGAAAAAAATGTAAACCCAACCATGGCTTACCAACCCTGGAATGACCTCTTTCACATAATCTCCTTTTAGCCTGCCCCTTGTTCACCAGGGTTCACCCTCATGCCAAACACTTCTGTCTGAATCATTTACATTCTCCATTTTCATTGAAATGCCTGTAATACTCTTTTCACAGAGGCTCACAAGTGGCTGGAATTAGTGCCATCAGGGAGGCCTTGCTCCCTGGACAGCCTCTCCAGCACAGAGTAGATCCTTCCATCATCACCGTCCACACATGTGCCTTGTTTTCTCAGTAGTTCCCATCATGATGGACATAGAGCAAGGTGTCATGATAATAGCTTTGAGAATTCGTACCACCTTGCATAATGCCTGGCATATAGCAGGCACTCTGCAGATACATGTTGAAGAGCTGAGCCATCAAGAGCTGGGGTATTGAGTCACACCATCATCTACTAGAAAGTGGGGACCATTTGAACCTTCCTTTACTGATGCTCACATTGGTGACTCTGCTTCTGTTTTTCTATTTTTAATTTTTCTCCATTTTCCTCTTTTCTGGTCAAAGAGAATATCTGATTCAATAAGTTAGTGGGCACTGTGGCTTGGATGAGTTGCCCCAAAGATACATGTGCTAAAGGTCTGATCCCCAGCAATGACATGATTGGAAAGTGATGGAACCTTTGAGAGGTGGAGCCTAGTGGGAGCTCTTTAGGTCATTTAGGGTGTGTGTGCCCTTGAAGGGGATATTTGGACTCTGGTCCCTTCCTCTCTTTCATTTGATAACTTTTGATGTCTGAAGGCCAGAGGTGAGCAATTTTGCTTTACCACAGACTCTCACCTCAGGTCCAAAAGCAAAGGGCCAACGAATCATGCACTGGGACCTCCAAAACTGTGAGCCAAAATAAATCTTTTCTCTTTATAAGTTAATCATCTCAAATATTTTGTTAGAGTGATGGAAACCTGCCTAATACAATTACTACCCAGAATTGTTAATCAGTTAAGCTAGATTCTTAGGAAAAGTCACTTCAATGAATTACTGGAACTACTGGGTTATATCTTACCTTTGACTAGGAAACTGGTTCCTGAGTCATTTAATTAGTAGCAGGTGGCAGCATTCTATAACACAAATATGGCAAGATAAGTAGAAGGATGTGGATAGGGCTTTTGTTCTGCTGCTGACATGTCTCAGATTATTCTGCACTTTTACTCTTAGAATGTAATAAAGGACTTAATCCTTGGTCTGGCCATCTTTTTATGGTAACATTATAGGTACTCAGCCTTGTAAAGGAGATCAAAGCTAACTAGGGTAATTATCCAGTGAAGACTGAAGTTTTTTCCACTGCTTCTATGAAACTGGCCATTTTCGTTGAATATTCTAAGGTATTAGGCCTTAGAGTAGAGTCAAATAATCAAAAGCTCCAGGTGATTCTACTTCCACTGGTCTAAAGATTGACCAAATTCAGATATCTAATTGCTTATTGACATGTTTTCTTATGTTATAGGTAGATATTGTTACCAAGTTTTTACCCCAATGGCTGGGTCTTTTTCCTTCTCTGAATTATGGAACCAATTCCCCAACTGAGCAGCAAAGGAGACTTTTATTCTCAGTCAAGAATAGGAGAAGTGAGAGATAAACTTATAAATCAACTTCCTGCTTCCTGAGAGTCAGAGAATACAGATATAATCACTATTTGTGTATGTATGTAAAGACAGATATAGATATATAGCACAAAGAAATGAGGTGAGAGATAGGCTAATCAAGGGGAAAAATCTTTATGTTTTGTATTATAATGAAGTTAGAGGTTGTCCAGTGGTCACTCTGGCAGCCATCTTAGATCCCACTGGTTTCAATCAGTCCTGATTGAAGGGAACTTCTGGCCTTCAGACATCAAAGACAAGGAAGATTAGGTGGAGTGAAAATTTAGCTACCCAGGCAGTATAACACCAGGGCAGTGTAACAAGAATTTGTGGAGATCAAAGAAATCATGGGATCAAGATCATGGTGTTCAGAACTGATCTTTTGATATTTTCCACATCAAATCAATTTCTCCTGTGCTATTCCCATTCACAGGAAGAGGAACTTTCATCTGCCTCCATTCGGGAAGTCTCTGTCAGCCCTATCTCTCTCTCTCAGTCTCTGTCACAGTTTAGCATAAGACTTTTGGATTGCACGGCATTGAAATCTCTTGGGTCTGCCCTCTACTCTCATCTTCAATGCCATCCCCAAATTCCAAGTCACACTTCTCTCTTGGTCACTGTCCGTCCAGTCTTCCTCCTTGCACCGCCTGTCTGTTTTCTACACTGTGGCCAGAGTGAACTTTTTAATACATAGAATGATGATGTCACTTCTTTGGTTCAAAACTTCTAATGGATTTCCATTTATCCTTGAATAAAATTTCTGTTCCAGAGAAAGGTTTACAAAACTTCCTGTCTCTGGTCCAATCAGCCTCTCCCCAATTCACTCACTAGATTCCAACCACACTGGCATTTTGTCAGCTTTCAAATCCACCAAGCTCTTTCCTAAATCAAGAAAGGTCTAGCCAATATCCTTTCTTTGGCTTAGGATGACTGTCCCCTTCTTTTTCTCATTCTTCATCTGGTCAACTCCACTCATCATTCAAGTCCTGTCTTTAAAGGTGAGTTCCTGAAAGCTTTTCCTAACCTCCCAGACTAAACTCCCTGCACTTAATAAATTCTCTATTGGCAGAATTCTCTCTAGAGTTATGCTCTCTCCATAGTTCTTTTATTGCAAGTAATTACAATGTCCAATTCTTTGTTTCAGGTTTATCTCCTACTAGCCCAGAAGCCATCTATATTGCAGCAGTGACAATATCTATTTTACCCACTACCATGCCTGCCGGGCTGAACAAAACACATGGAACATACGCAGTGCTCATAAATATGTATTTAAATCATTTAAGAACCTACATTCAACACTATTATTGGCTAAAGAATTTCCTGAGGATATCTACTTTCTTTCTCCAAAGTCTGTTAGAAAGATCTCTTTATTGAGGTCCCTAGAAATGTGTACTCATGGATTCTTGTTCTACATCATGTTGTTATTTGTGGCAAATTTTTAAATGACAAAGATATAAATATTTTAATACATCTATCAGGCTCTTGTCTCACCCTTAACTTTCTCTTATCCAGATTAAAATATATTGATGTCAATTATGCCTGCCACTCAGTCCTATTTCATTTATTCTTAATGTCCAAAAAAACTCCATTTTGCCTGTCTTTCTAGAAGTGCATCCTTCAAAATCAACCTGATATTGAAAGTGTAGCCTGACCAGAACAGAATGGAGGTTTCAATTATGCCTGAAATTCCCTTCATCCCAGAGAACTTAATTCTATAAATGCAGATTAAAATCTTATTTTCTTTTTCTGGCAGTAATGCACATTATTGACAACCAGTGAGCTCACTATAAATTCAAGTTTCTTTGCTTTCTTCATGTACTGTTTTCCATATTTACCATTTATTCCTCACTTTAAATTTATTAGCCTCCCCCCCTACTCCACCCCCAGAGCAAAAGGCAAGTCAGTACTGTCATCCCAGTGGGATTTTCTATTGTTAGATTCAGGCTGTGACATCAGCATGTCATATTTTGTATACTGAGTCTATCATTCATTCTATTTTCAATTATCTCAATAGTGTATCTTCCATGGGTGAATTTATCTCTGGTATTTTTATCCAAGTCCATAATAAATGTATGAAACAGCAGGACTAGGCCACAGCTTTGCAGCACCTGTTTTCCCCTATAGTTGACACTTATCCCCTTGAATTCCACCATTTAATTAGTTACCAAGCAGACTTGTCCTACAGGACTCTGTCCCTTCAAACCAGAAGTTCTCAAAGGCACTTTTGTTAGACAGGTTGTTGTATTTTAGATACCTCAGGCTGTCCACTTTGTTTTTCCATCTGTACAGATGAGTTATAAATTTAAGATGTACATTATGCATAACAGGAGAGAAGTTGAATTTCTTATAGAAAACAGACTTTCCTTTCCATTACTCTGTGTAACATAGTGCTTTATAAGTATATAAGTAGAAAGTGCTGAAGATGATCAGAAAAATGGCAGTTGATGACGAATGCTCATGCGTACTTCTCTGGTGTTTGTTTATGTGGTGGTCAGTTCCAGAATTTACAGAACAGTCAATTAAATTATTGTTGGATCACTTGAATCATGTTTTCAGAAAAGCAAAGTGGATTTGAATCTTGGGACAGGAAATGGCTGACTCATTTCCACCCAGTGTGTGTGTGTGTGTGTGTGTGTGTGTGTGTGTGTGTGTTTTACTGGAATTCAAATGCTGAAGAGAGCAAAGTAAATGCAATTGATTTAAAAGGAAATCTGAACATTCAACAAAACAGCTGACTGAAAAACTGCTTGGTATAGCAGGGCCTATTGTATTATATTACCATTTTTAATGTGTAGCAAGTCAGATGTTTGATTTATTTTTGAAAAAAAAAACCCTCTTCCTCCTCTCATTCTTTGTAATTTCTTGTAAAAGAAAATTTTAGTTGTTTCAATGTCCAGAGATTATTCTTGTGGTATGTTAGATAGACCTATGAATGCTTGAGACATTTTAACTCCAGAGTTTTGAGATTCTTCCTCCAAGGAGGGCTGTGCTTCTAAAATTTTATCTTAATTCAACTTCTTTCCATAATAAGGCAATAAATACAATCAAGAAATAACTCGGAGAGGGAATCACACTGGCCCAACTTGATGGCAGACATAGTTTTCAGAGAGTGGGTGACAACAGCAAAGGTGGGACATATGAGGGTACTGAAGGGTAGTCTTCCAGTTGGGTCATGATGCTGACCCTGGTAATTTCATGGGACTCAACATGAAAGGACACGGGCTTTGAGGGACAAGTGGACTGAGGTACAAGTGGCCATCTTTCAAGCCCCAGCACGTACCACTTACTAGCTGCAACCTTCAGAAAATCAATGAGCAAATGCCCCCTTCTCCTTCCCCATTCCATCCTCCTCCTCCTCCTTTTTTTTTTTTTTTTTTTTTTTTTNGCTTCTCTTCTTGTGGTTTTTTTTTTTTTTTTTTTTTTTGTCTGAGAACAACCTTGAGAGAGAATGAAGCAAAAAAAAGCAGCAAGGATGAGTGGACTTCATGTTTGGAGTGTCATCATGGATTTTTAGGTTAAAACAACTAAAGAATCTTGAGATAAGTTGAATTGAAATTTGGGACTAGTAATTTAATTAATTTCATGTGATGCCACTTCAACATTTGAAAAGGAGAGCACCGTTGTTTATCAGTATAGTTCTTTTCATTTGTCTATGTACATTTATGTTATAAAGTTAATCTCATATTTACATCCCTCTCAAGAAACAACATTCAACTTCTTAAATTGCTTCCTATTTTAGCATCAGGAGAAAAGAGGAACATTTATATTTGATTGGAGCAGCTGAATCATGACCCAGTGTCTTGATTTTTCTTTATTGTGCAAATGGAAACATTGAATTGTGTAAGCATTAAGAATACACTGCCACAAATTGAAAATGAGCCTCTGCTTTGAGAGATGCATTAAAGTGGTGTGGCTGCAGAGGTGAATAGCAATCCCAGCCCCCTAGGAATCAGTCTCCAGAAAGCACCCCACAAGTGGTCGAGCATGCCTGATAAATCCTTCAGTGGGGATTTACACAAAGTTATCAGGCTGTGAGGAGACTCACGGGCAGCCTAGTGGACAGGAGGGAAAGACCACTTTCAGATCACAGAAAGGAGAGTCATATTTACATATGTGTTAGAGAGAAAACTACCTGGAGAATAACATTGAAAAGGGAAATACCTGGCTCACACCATTTATTATTATTCTGTTCATGCAAATTAGCAAAGCATTTAAGATGGTGCTGTAATAAAGATAAATAAATCCTGCATGGACCATCACAAAGACCTTTGCTGACAGGCAAAGTATAGATAGGTCCCACTAATGATACTATATGGACCTCACGTTCTAACACTTTTAGAAATCCTTGTGCCTTTGATTCTGTTTGAAAAGTTCTGGTTCACATCTTTGACTTTCCTCTTAATAGGGCTACATAAAACAGTAATATTCAGCTTGAATGACACATTTTAAAGATAAATGTTATATTTTAGAACAGATCTAGATTTAGAGAAATTAGGAAAATAGTACAGAGAGTTCCCACATACTCCATACCTGGTTATCCTCATTGTTTATATATTAATATGGTATATTTGTTATAATTAATAAATCGTTATTGACAACTTATTGTTAACTAAGGCACATATTTGTATTTATTGTATGTGTGTTGGTATTGGTTCACCTGATATTCCTTTTCTATTCCAGGAGCCTATCAATGGGTTATGTTTACACCACTGCTTCTCTTGACTGTGATTGAGTTTCTCAGACTTTTCTTGGTTTTGATGACCTTGAAAATTTTGAAAGTATTGGTTATGTTCTAGACTCTACCTGTATTGGGAGTTGCCTGATGTTCTTTCTCATAATTAGGCTGGGATAAGGGGGTTTTGGAAGAGAAACCACAGAGACAAAATAACATCCTAGTCACACCAGGTCAAGGTCCACACTGCCAACATGACTGATAGCCTGGCTGAGGCAATGTTTTCTGGATTCTCTTCTATAAGGTTTCTTTTCTTTGTACCCTTCCCATATTGTGCTCTTTGAAGTAAGTCAGTATATGTAGTCCAAAACCTAGTAAGTTCTGTCCCACCTCTTGGAAGGAAATGTGTGTGCACAAATTTTGGGGATTTTTATGCCCAGGAGATATGTCTCTCCTTCCCATTTATTTACATATTTGACCACTTGTTTTTTATCATTATGGATACATGGAAATTTATTTTACACTTCAGGTTATAAGCCAAAGCTACCTTATTTTGTTGGTCAAATATCATCAGCTTTGACCATTGGGAGCTTTTCCACTTGACTCCTGAGTCCCTTTGACGTACCCCAGGAATGTGAAGGTTTTTGTTTGTTCATTTGTTTGTGTTAGCATGTCCTTGCTTTCTGGCACTACAAGATACTCTAAGCTCTTTTGCATCTTCGTTGTCCCAGTCCTAGAATCAGCCCTTCCTCCAAGAAGTTCTCAAATTACAATTTAATTCCTATTTGAGACATTATACTGTAAAATACATGTTTGCACCAGTATGTTTGCTAAAATTAGAGCAATCTATCTCTTACTCTGCAAAAATATATATGCGCCATATCCATCAGTGTAAAAGGGCCCTCAGCATGCTAAAATGTACACACACCACTCATATTAATGCTAATGGGGTTTCCAGGAAGAAAAAATAATATCTCAGAATGGAAAGATGCTGTTATTATGGGCTTGCCCTCCTTCATTTAATGCCTAATTCAGTGTCCCCTGATGCTTTCTGGGACAAGATTTATGTTGCCCCTTTAGATGTAGGGGAATCAGTAATAGTCTTGCAGCCTTCTTGGAAATTGGCTGCTGACTTTATTCAGAGATTTTTAAAAGTAACACTTTATACCTGAGTAGTGCTTCAACATATGTAATATTTTTTTGTATAATATATTTGTAGAATTAAATGGAATCTTTTAGAGGAAAGTGAAACTCAAAGGAGAGCAGGGTTCCCATGTTAAATGTCCTTCCCATTTATTAGGCTAATGGTAACACAAGCCTTTTCTTAGGGTGTCCTATGAGATTCTGCTGGAATAAAAATGGGTTGTTTTTTTTTTCATTTGCTCTCATTAAAATTCAGAGGTCCTCCAACCTTATAACGTAATGGTATGTTTTTACAAGATCTTTATATACGTTTCTACAAAATGTTTGGTTTGTATTTAAACTCATATGCATCTGTATTTTATAACAATGTTGTACTCAAAACCAGCTTGCCTTTAATCTTGTCTGTCTCCAATGCCATTCCCTCCCCAAGTGGCTGACCATATCAATCTGAATCATTTTACATTCCTTCAAATATTCCTTTAGAGTAAGACCCTGGAAATAATGTGCAGGGCTATTTTTGATCTTGGCTGCTTCATACCTGGCCCTGGCTACCCTTACCTACTGCTGCTGCTTCTTCTTCTTCTTCTTTTTTTTTTTTTTTTCATGCCGTAGCAATGTTAAGTTGCATTTATTTCCTTGAAAATAATACATGGTTTCTCATTTCATGCTTTTGTTTTGCAGCCTCATTTGCATAGAAGGCTTTTCTTTGTGCTCCCACCTCCATTCTAAATCCCTTTTTGCTGTGTTCCTTTAAGACTTGAAATGCTTAATGCACACCTGTCTGTGTGATATCTGTAATCCCCTCTAGCAAGCCTGTGAATTCCTTCAAGACAGGGCCAATGTCAGGAGGATTCTTGTCTTCCATTTATATTACGGAAGGCTCTTCATAAATGCTGAATCAGTGGGTGAATAATCTGATTTAAAAATAAATATAACTTGACTTGACTTTATATTTTTATCACTCATCTAAACATCTATAAACTACATACTATCTGCCAGGTCATTTTTTTAGGCTTTTTAAATTAAAGCTCAGGATGAACTAAATGCAGTCTCTGTCTACAGAAATAATGTAGTCAGGTGAAAAACAAAGTTGTATAAAAAATGATTATCAGTTCCCCAAGACAGATATTGAGAATAGTTTTTGAATGCAGAGGAAGAAATATCTAGCTCTCTCCCTCATAGCAAGGAAAGACTTTACAGAATAAATTAATTTCCTCTGTCAGCTGAGGGATGAGTAGGATTTTAGAAGAGAAGTGTGAGGTGAATCCCAGGCAGAGGGTTTGGCAGGTACAGTGGTGTGGAATGTGAAAGCCTTCTGAGAATTGTGAACTGGGATAGAATCTGTGGAGAGGGAAGGGTGGACACACACTGCAGGCTTGTCAGAGTTCTTCTGGGTCCTGTGCTCAGAAGCTGGTACTTTTTTCTAAGGCAACAGAGCACTTTTAGATAACTTTAAAGTTCACTTGATATGTTACATAGTCCTGTGAGTGCTTTGACCATCAGGTGGTGGGGAAAAGGGATGAAAAATTTGATTCACATAATTAATTTTTAAAAATTAGCCTACCTTAGATTGTATTTGCCTCAGTTCATCTGTCTGTTTCCAATGCTGTTATTTATATAAAAATAGATGACTGCTAACGCCAACCTGGCTTTCTTTTTCTAAATAATAACTATGACTTAGGAGAAGTTGAAATATTCATCATGTTATCTTCCAAATAAATCAATGGAAATCCAAGTAAAGGATATCAGGGACAGTAAAGGATATCAGCCTTACTGTCAATCAATATACAAATATTGATTAAACTTGAACTCTGCAATGTTCTGGGCTATGTGTTATTTTAAACAAATGAAACAACAATGTCAAGATAAATTGATAAATTGGTTCTGAGTTGGGCAAATTTAGGAAAAGATTACATTCTTCACAAACTTGTGCTAGTCTATAAAACTTGTCTAAATACTTTCCCTCTTAAAACCTCCTATTCTTGTTTGAACTGAAAAACAGAGTCTGATCTGAAAGATAATTTTAATAACAGTTTCATCAATTCCTTTCTCAATAGGTTCTTATAACAATACACCCCGAATTTCAGGGATGGTAGCACTAGCTGTGCTCTTTCTTTTGCGGGTTTTCTATGGGACAGTAAAGGATATCAGCCTTACTGTCAATCAAGATGCAAATATTATTAAACTTGAACTCTGCAATGTTCTGGACGATGTGTTATTTTAAACAAATGAACTACCAAGTTCTAAACACCATAGGTCAAAATTTGAGGAAGGTTTACAATTTCAATTCTTTCATTAAGAGAGAGGCAAAATACCAAATAGAAATAAGAGTGTCCAAAGGTTAGAGTTGCAGGAAATTACTAGGCCCACAATATAAAAACTACAGGACAAACATTGAATTTATGATCTGTATTCTACATTGCATCCTTTATGATATAGGGAGACATAATGTGCTTACTTTATTGTTGGTAGGTATGACAAAGCTGTGTTTTTATTCTTCTGACAGGAATTTTATTCATAGCACTCTTGAGTAACTTTGTTACATTTTATTATCAAAATGAAGCTTAAATGATTTTATTGACTTTGGACAGCTTTCTTACAGCAGGGTTCTCATATGCTTCCCTTAGGCAATAACTAAGAGGTCTATCAGCTTTAAATTCAGTTCAAACTAGAGTTTGTACATGCATTGAAAGCTCAGAGTGTCTGTCCTCTAATTGCTTCTGAATCAGAGGCCGTTGCTCAGTCTGTTACTATTTTTTTTTAATTTTCAGAATCTTCTTGGTTCTCCTGAACCTTTTGGAGGAAAAGGAAAAAGAGAGTGAGAAGTGGAAATAACAAGTAAAATGGGTGCAGGAGATGTGAGAGCCAGGGTCTAATGGGGGAACAACGACAGAAACTACAAAATGCACATAGCCACGTTGCTGAGTAGGACAAAAGGTGATCAAAATGATGGCTGAGTTAGTAAGAAGAAAATTTGAACTGTATTTATTTTAATGTGACTTTTAAAAGACAAGATTTTTTTTGGGGGGGGCAAGGACTGGGTACCAGGCATTGAACTCAGGGGCACTTGACCACTAAGCCACATCCCCAGCCCTATTTTCTATTTTATTTAGAGAGGATTTCACTGAGTTGCTTGGCGCCTTGCCATTGCTGAGGCTGGCTTTGAACTTGCGATCCTCCTGCCTCAGCTTCTGGAACCTCTGGGATTACAGGCATGTCCCACCTTGTCTGTGACAAGAAAGATTCTAAATCTTACTTTTTAAAGGAGACTTTCACTCCCTGTGGTGTGTGTTCCATATCACCCGTAAGTTTAATGCCCACACCCTCTCATTCTGTTTATGAAGCCTTGATGTTGTTCTTTACCTTCTATAGAGGCCACTGGGTTAGTTAAGATGTGACTTTCCCACAGGAAGTTCAGTGGCTCCCCAGTCCAAGAGTGGTGAACTCTTAAACCAAATTTCCAGTGCTGCGTCTATTCATTGTTGCAGAAAATTAGACTGGAAACTCCTCCTATGAACTATTTTGAAAAATAAATGATAATGTAATAATTATTCTTTCATACTGTGATACTGGAGTAATACTTCATCTAATTTTAAATTCTTGTTAACTATCAACCTTATGTAACACTGAAGTCTGAGCAACTTGCTTCAAATTTTGAAGAGAATCTCCTTTTGGACTTCATTTGATGATCAACAGATGATAAGTTGTGCCTCAATTTATAGTAGTTCTGTTAAAAATAAGTATATTCCAATATTAAAAATTACTACTGGATGGTAATGCTTACATTGAGCAAAAACAGGTCTTGGAACAGATTTTTGTATAACATAAAAAGCAAAAAAGAAGAAAAACCCAAAGTTTTTGTAAAGTAGTTTAAAATGTAATTTATTTTTTGGTATATATTTACAATGAGTATTATTTTCTTTTTACGTTTTAAATTTGCTTCTACCCTTTTTACCCATTGATGTTTGACTTGAAAAAATTTTTTCTATTGTTATGGAAATTAGTCTGGATCTTTTAGAGAAGCACTTAGTATATCTTAAGTTTACTGTAAGTCAAGGATTTTGAACTTCTGGAATGAGGCAAGAAGAGATATCCTCTCCTTCCATCTGTTCATTTTTCTTAAAACCACAGACAAAAAATGCCCCTCAATATTCTGATGTTCTTAAAGATGTATGTGAAAGTCAGGTCACGAGGGAGGAGTAGATCTGTGGTTTCCAACACTGCTCCCCTGTGTGCTTAAGCCCCAATGGTTAATGAGGTCAATCAGCACTCTACCAAATCTTGAAACCCTACATTACTTCTTGACATAATTCCCCTACACATAATAAATTAATTAGCACTTGTGCAATACTTTCTTTCAAAATATTTTTCTACTGAACTTTCATAATTGTGTATGCCTGTAGCATCTTGCTTATGCTATTTTCTTCAACATTCCAATTGTTTTGACTATGAAGTAACTCAGTTGGATTTTAAATGACACACCTGTAAATTCATGAAGAAATATGGGAGAGAGATCAGCTTGTCAAAGATTCCTAGCCTACCTGCTATCTTACTTATCCTAAACATTGTGAAAATAATAGTAAAGTTATTTTTTTTTGGCAGGGGGTTCTTAGAGATGGTAGGAAAAGTATCATTTGATTATTATTTAATTAATCATATATAATTACTTGAGCAAACAGATATGTCCTAGACATAATGCAGATATTAGAAAAAATTCTAAATACCTTCAGATTTAAAAAGTACACGAATACTCATTTGTATGAATGATTACTAAAATCCTCTTATGACCTCAGATAACTTATTTGTTTTTGAGTAACATGAAATGTCATGATGTTAAATGATTCTTTTTGATGAAGATACATTTTCTGACAGATCAACTGTGATAAAAAGGAGAAACACCTGATAGTCTTAATTTAAATTTGAATCAGTATAAATTAACATGTCAATTGAAATTAGCTATGAAAATATTCAAAAGTAAATATCTCAGAGCCCTCTTGTCAATGCCAAAGCTTGCTTTCATCTTATTAAGATTAATTAATTGTTGAATCACCACAGGTCCCATGTTTTACTTGTAAGGCCAAACCAAAGAATTCTTTGCATTTATATCAGCATCCCTAGTTTTCAAGACAGGCATTTTAATCCCTTCTGATCTCTGAGATAAATATATTTTTTTCATATAATTGTATAATTACTCAATAGACTAGAACAGATCCCATGGAGCCACTCCAGTGTGTGCTGGATAAATAATATTCTGTTCTACTCCTGGTAATTGGCCAATAGATCCCCCTAGGAGTGTTATGATCCCTTAAATAAACACTACATGGGCAAGGGGGGTCGACTCAGTGTTTTCTTCATTGGCAACAAAATCAGAAGGGCTTCACATTCAGTCCCCATTACATCATTTTAAAAAGAACAGACTGCTTGTGACCATATAGCTCCCTCTGCTGGTTCACAGTTTCAAAAGTACAAATAGAAAATAATGTTTGTGAACTAGATTCCCAGAGGAGAAAAATATGTCATTTTTGTTAAGTGATGGGATTAAATTACAGAAATAAGCAACAGAAAGACTACTTATTTCTATTGTTCCTAAATTGTGAACCACCTGACCACCGGTCTTTATTCAATCATGTTTATGCATATTGTATCTTGCTATTTGCAGTAAAAAACAGGCTCTAGAAACAGTAGGCAGATTTTTTTTTTTTCCTGACAGCCCTAACCAAAGTAATCTTCATAAATCTATCAGCTGCACTTTTAGAGACCCAGTCCTTCATAGGATTACTTTTAGGGGGGATTAAACTATCTTTACTCCATGTAAAAGTGTGGCAGAGAAAAGACATAAAGAAATGAACATCTTTCCCAAACTAGTTAAATTTCGGTGCACTCCATCTTTATGGCATTGATAATCATCTTCGTTTGGTACAAAACCAGCAAAAGAAGAGATGACTGGATTGGGGACACATGGGCCTGAATGCTAGCTCTGTGTAAACTTCTTCAAGTTAATCTTCCTTTTTTTCATGTTCACATCTATAGTTAGGAGATAAGTGTCAGTGTGAGTGTTAAATAAGTATGCGTGAAGCCCAGCATCAATGTGGGTGCAGATTAACTGCCGTTAATACTATTCCTGAGAAATGTGGGTTTTTGCCTCAACCAAATGATTCAGAGTATCAAAGAGAGATAATTTTTCCTCCAGACATCCTGAAAGCATAGCCATATAACTCATGGTCAATCCAAAAAATACATTGCTTTTATTTTTAAAAGTTAATATGATGTGACCTTACTATAGTTACACAATCTATAATCAAATCCTATTTATTTTTGATATGAAAACTAGATCAGAAATATGGTTGACCTTGTGGAATTGTATGTCTCAGAAACCATTAAACCAGGCTATAAGAGAAGCTAGGTAAACAGTATGTTCTGATGAAGAGGATTTAGATAATGAGTGTAGATGTTCTCATAAATTATTACAAATAAATTCCTGTCTTTGTTAGTTCTGTATTGCTACTTATATAGCAGATGTGTTTATTTTATTATATTAGGTTTTGGCAAGACAGTAAACAGTGGGTTTTATAATCAAACAACTAGATAGAGAAAAGAAGTTTGAACCTGATGTTGTATATATTTGGAGCAACAGTTTGCCTCCAGGCAATTCTGTGCTGCGTCTAGTTCCCTATACACAGGTTGGGTCACTCCTTATTTTCAGGTAATAAAAATATAATAGAGGCAGTGTAGGTAGTGGCTAAGTGCGAGAATCCAAAGCTAGAAAATCTGGGTTTTAACTTGTGTTCTGTGAGGCCCTCTGCCCTTGAGAAGGTGCTTCATTTTCTTCACTTACTAAATATAGTAGTTAAAGTATATACCTTGTAACAGTTTCCTAGGGCTCCCTTTACAAATTGCTACATATGTAGTGGCTTAAAAGAAATGTATTTTCTTCAATTTGTGAGATTCAAAGTCTGAACTTCAGGTATCAATAGGGCCATATTTCTTTCTGAAGTTTCTTAGGGGAAAATCCACCTTTGCCTCTTACAGCTTCTGGTAACCCCAAGTGTTCCTTGGAGCATAGCTCCAATCTCTCGCTTTTCACATGAGCTGTCATTCCAATTCTCTATGTATCCTTTCTCCTTCTTATAAGAACATCAACCACTTGATTCAGGATACTGGATACCAAGAGTATGGCATCATTCTAACTGCATCTGCAAAGGTCCTATTTCCAAATAAGATCTCTCTCTCTCTCTCTCTCTCTCTCTTTCTCTCGTGAGTTGTGTGTGTGTGAGTTGTGTGTGTGTGTGTGTATATATATATATATATATATATATATATATATATATATATATATATTTGTACTGTGGCTGAACCCAGGGGAACTCTACTACTGAGCTACATCCCCAGGCCTTTTTATTTATTTTATATTTTGGGACAGGTAAGCTTTAAATTTCCCAGGCTGGCCACAAACTTGCAATCCCCCTACCTCAGTCTCCTGAGTCACTAGGATTACAGTTGTGACCACCACATCCAGCTAAATAAGATCACATTTAAGATTTTATGTGGACATGAAATTTTTCATGTAGTAGATTGAATAGGGTCCTCCATGCTGTTCAATCTTACTATATACTTTACAGGGTTGTTTTGAGGATTGAATGAGTTGCTGTACATAAAGCACTAGAACAATGCCTATCACTTACTTTTTAGCTAAAGTGACTTCTGAAGTTCTGTGTATATAGTTCAGGCAGTTTCACTCTAGTTATAGATGCCCAATTGTGACCGCTTAATACTGTCTCCCCATAGCCTGTTGTGCCTCAAACTCAAGCCACTTAAAACTGGCTTAATTTTTATTCCCAACATAAATCACTCTAACTCTTTACATAGTATCTTTTGCCAACCCCAGTTTGCCCAGATTCAAAACCTCAATATTACTCACATCTCCTTTTTCTTTGTTGTCATATCTACCCAATAACTTGATTGATCCTACACAGTGTACTTGAGAGAAGTTCACTTATTATGTTCATTTGATCCTTTAGAATGCACCTTGAGTATAGTTCACCTATTGTATTCTCACTTTGTCTCTAAGGCAAGCCATCTGTAACATTCACCCAGATAAGAAGTAGATGATACACAGCAAATCACAATCAGCACACACACATTTCACAGATAGTGAAGATATAGCTACTTATATTTCTTTTACTTCATACAATAGGTCTCATTTATGATTCAGTGAAAAAATAGAATATAATATACAATAAGGTAGCCTTGTTTGTTGGCATTGCATGTAAACTATTGTAGAAAAAAAAGAAACTTTGAAGAGAAAAGATGATATTTTATCACTTTAAATTGAAGTCAAACCTACACATGAGGTTTTTATAAAAATCAAGTGAGGGAAACTATATGTGTAATTCTTTACCATAATACTATGTTCCTAATACATGGTGAATATTAATATTTGTTACACATGACTTCAGGATCATATTGGCATAAATTCTCTAAAATTATTGCGCCTATTTGGCTGTTGATTTATTTAATGGTTCATTTCTTTTAAAATACATTTCCAAATTTTGTTGGATTTTAGAAAGACAGTATGGTTTGTGTGTAGAATTTGATTTGAGCTATCAGCTGTTGGGCAAGTGAGAGGCAAGTATTCCTGAGTTTACTGCCCTCTAGTGTTCATATTTATAAAAATAAGGAGAAATGGAATGCAAGAATAAGCACATGGTGCTCAACAGAGTGGTAGTTGTCAGTATTATACATAAGCTTTTCTTCATGTCTCCATTTCTAGGTGATTATCAACAAGTGCCCTCAATCTAGTTTAATTCTTCTTCAAAAAGAGGGTACAATCTATTATAGTTCAGAGGTTACATGACATATCTGGACAGAAGGCAGAAGGCATGCAAATATTGTGAAAGACACTCTTCAAGGCCTTATATTTCTATGGCTAGAACAATTAACATATATTCAGCACTTATTGATTGTTGAAATTCTGAAGAACCCTGGCTCAGATGAAAGTTATTACTCAGTGCAATTAAAAAGAAAACATTAATACTGAGATATAACTAGCAAGGCTAAAATATAGGTGAGTTTTAATGTCTGGATGCCATATGTATTTTTAAAACAGTTGTGTTGTCCATAACAAAAACCTCTTTCCCTTAGCAGGAATGACGTTAACTGTATCTTGGGTGTGTGGTTATAAAAACACTCAGATTACTCCTGACTTATACCTCATATCCTGTAATGCATGTACATTTCATTATAGCTACAAATTTCCTTATTCTGCTTATTACCATTTTCTTTTACCCACATATTAAATCATAAATGTCAAGGAAAGAAACCTCTGTGCAGCAAGTGGGAAAGTAAATATCAACAATTTCTGACCACACACATATACACCTGCCCATGCCCATGTACGCGCGCGCACACGTGCACACACACACGTGCGCACACACACGCGCACACACACACACACACCCTTCTAAAAAATGTCTTCTCATCCCCAGTAGCTTAAAGAAATATACACAAAAGTGTCACTTTGACAGCATATTAAGATTTGAGAGTGCTATCTATATTTTTTTTACCTACCACTCTGTTTTCCAAAAGGGCATAAAAAAGATTTTACTCTTTAGAATCTTACAATCTATTTAGGATTTCTCACTTCACCTGTGCAAAAAATAGAGACACACTCATAAATCAACAGATGGATGCACACATGTGAAATGGGAAATCATTTTCCTCTGCAGTGATTGGATGGGATGCTGATGGATAATAAAGTTCTCACCTCTTTTCAAATAGGTTCCAGATTATGCTGACAAAATTATGGAGCATCATCTCCAAGGCAAATTTTTATGCATTTGCCATAAAAACCACAGTCAGAAAGTTACCCTGAAAAATGAAGGGACAAGACTTGCTAAAATTTAGCTTAACCTGGTAAGAGAGCCTTAGTTATCAAGAGAGCCTGGATCTGAGCACGGGGTCCACCTACACAACCTCTTATTTACTTCCTGCCTTTATTGGCTCTGCATCTGAACCCCAGAAGAACATGGATTCAACAGGTGCTGAGTATATGCTGATTTTTCTAGCAATATAAATATAAGAGCTTCAAGATTGAGTTGTTTCAATAAAAGCACAGTCAGACATTGTAGGCCTCAGCAATGTTAGCTGGGGACATGGGTAATCAACTGTGACATAAAGGGAGAAGGGCATTCTTCCTGTGTTGTACTGTGACAAATGTGGCTTTGGCAATAGGAAGACTGCCCTTTGATAATGGAGCCAAAGTATACCTGATGGAAAATTGCCTTCCAGAGTGGAGTTTGGTGAGCCCTATAGGACAGGACCTGGTGGGACAGAGTCAATATAGCCCAGCCAGAATACGCTTATCTGTGGACACTGTTACATGCTTACACCTGAAGAGTCCTGGAAAACCTACCTTAGGACCAGAGCATAGTGGGCTTTGGAAAGGACTTTAGGTGGGTGTGAAAGTCAAACAGAAATTCGAGATATTTTATAAATATAAAGATTCGATTTATTTATCATGTTGTGAAAGTCTAGGAAAAAAACAAATTATAAAAAGATTAGATTTTTGTATTTTTAATTGCTTATAGAACTTTGGTGTGAGTCTTCTAAATAACACAGTTGAATGATTAAAGGGAAAAATCAATTTTTTCTTATGCATTTTATTTTGCAAGTTTTTTTGTTGTTGTTGTTATGCACATCCATATCTGTACCCATAAACACACTGCTATCCAAAACAGTCAAAGGTTCTGAATATTTATTCTTTAATAGTAAAACTTGGGTAGTAATTAATTTTTTTCTAAAATATTCATTCATATTTTATGCAGTTTTACCCCTCAAATGCCCTTGAAGTATAAAATGTATATAGGTACCAAAGACGGTATTCCTACAAGATAATTAAATTCTGGTTTAATTCACCTTAGACAAAATGGGAAATGCCTTGTCTTTTCTTGCCTCTAGCTTCTCACACTAAAAGCAATCCCTAAAGAATTTTCTCCATGTAATGTTTTTGCTGCCTAAGGCGACTGTCTGCTCTGACTGTAGAACAGAATCGACCCCAGTTATATTTGTTGAAGTTCAAATATTTGTAGTTGATTTCCAGCGAATATACTCCTCTGCAACATGCCACAAGGGAAGCATCTAAAACAGAACAGGGACAGAGGAAAGCTGATCACATAACATACATGTTTGTTCTACTCTGCTCTCTAGTATATTTTAGGTTTTTGGTCAAATGAAAGTATATTGATAAATACATAAAGAAAAAAACTCTAGATAGATCATAGATGAAAAAATGTTTAAATGGCACCACAAAATAACCTAGAAGACAATATGGATAAAGTGTATTGGGCCTGGGTAATATAAGTATATTTTCAATATATATTTAAAAAACAAATTCAAAGTTAAATAAGAGTTTGCAAAGACAAAAACAGGAGAAATTGCTACAGAAACCGTATGAAAAAACTTTTTCTGAAAGTTGAAACATTATTGAAAGGTAAGTGGCAGACTGGAAAATTAGCAAACAAAATGTGATCATCACTATATCAAGAGTTCTCCAGTCAAGGAAAGATGCCAGTACTTTTAAGGAAAGATGAAGAAGAGGTGTGAACAGACACTATAGAAAAATACTAGTGGCTGCAATAAAAAGAAAGCTAGATCCCATTTTTAATTGAAAAATATACAATAAAGCAACCTACCAATTTAGAATTTTTATTTAAAAGGATCAGACTTACACTTTTGAGAGTGTGGGGGAAAAGACATACTGAAACATTATGATCAGAAAATGAATTGGTACCACTTTTGCAAGAAACACAAAATGTGCAACCTCTTGATACCAGATTCTGCATTCTTCAATTTTTTGTAAATGTAAGATGGGAAGAAGAACACCATAAAAATTAAGTGAAAAGGCCGGGCATGGTGATGCATGCCTGTAATCCCAGCAGCTTGGGAGGCTGAAGCAGGAGGATTGCGAGTTCAAAGCCAGCCTCAGCAACTTAACAAGGCCCTAAGCAAATCAGTGAGACCCTGTCTCTAAATAAAATATAAAAAGGGCTAGGGATGTATCTCAGTGGTTAGTGGTTAGATGGTTAGTGTCCCTTGGTTCAATCCCTGGTGAAAAAAGAAAGAAAGAAAGAAAGAAAGAAAGAAAGAAAGAAAGAAAGAAAGAAAGAAAGAAAGAAAGAAAGAAAGAAAG
>NW_026000005.1:4029427-4052864 GCF_001458135.2 Marmota marmota marmota
GGAGGGAGGGAGGGAAGGAAGGAAGGAGAAAAAAAATAAGTGAAAAAATAAATCTGGGCTCAAAATTATTTTTGTCTTATCTGTTGTATAATATTAATTTTGTAGAAAAAATGGAAGAAAATACTAACATATAAGTTATGAGAAACTGCCTTAAATTAAGATAGAAAATGAAAATTTAAGACAGTAAGTCTCCATCTATGTACAGTGCATCAGTGGTTATATATCTTTATATCTATATTGACTTTTACATATCTATCCATGAGGTCATATAAACATAAATTCATCAATTAACATAGTAAGTATCTACATAAGACATAGTATGTAACTGATCCAGTTATAGATGGATGAGGTAATATTTAGGGAATAATCATTTCTTCCTTTCTATTTTTGTCATATAAAGAATAATAATCTTCTTCAAGCAAATTGGAAGATTATAATGATTTAAAAAAGCATAAAGTTTTTTCCTCTCCCTCTGTCCAGGTGAGTCTAGGTAGCATTAACTTAAAATATTATTGTATTTATACTTTCTGAAAAAAAATATTAGGCCTTTGGTATTTATATACAAACCAAAGAGAGAAATGGTGAATGCTGCCCAAGTTAATATTTGTAGAATTAGAGAAATGTTATCACTAGTAGGTGATCAACTACTGCATATCACTGAGAAGCTCTATTAGAAAGGTCTTGTGCATCTTTAATCACATTGTTAATGATTTTCTGATCTTTTCCTTCCTATGCTAAATTTTGTGGTGAATTTTCAGTTGTCATCTTATTTGACAGGATGGACTCTCCTTATCACTTCCTCTTTCATGAAAGATGTCCTTTCCTCGGCTTCTAGACACCATGCACGTATGGTTTTCTTCTACACTTTCCTGGTTGTTGCTTCTTAATTTCTTTCTTTCTCTCTTTCTCTTTTCTTTTTTCCCCTTATCTCATGATCTCTTAAGGTTGTTGTGACCCATGGATTAGTCTGGGTCCCCATCTCAATCTATGTCCATCCCCTTAGTAATCTCATCCAGTCTAGTGTTTCCAAAGACCTTTATATAAAAATGATTTCCAAATTTATCTCTCTGAAATACCAGATTCACATATAAAGCTACTTTGGGGTTCCAAGAGATAAGACTTAGCATGTTCTTGGAAACCCTGACCTTTTCTGCCCTCTGCCAACTCCTTCACTATAAAAGAAAAAAAAAAATATTATCCTGAAATCTTCTCTCAGTTAATGACATCTCCATCATTCTGATTACTCAGACCAAAAACTGTAGTTTTCCTAAAGACTCTTTTACTTTATTATCTCATCAATCAGGGAGTCCATTGGCTCTCCCCTCAAAAGATATCTAACCACTTCGCAAAACCCCTATTTTACATGTCACTGCTCCTATTTGAGCTGTCAATATTTTTCACTTGGATTGCTGCAACAGATTTGCAATGTGCACTTCTGTAAGGCCTATAAGGCCCAGGACTTGGAGCTGCTGCAGTCCGGCTGCAGCAAAATAACCAGGGGGTGAAGAACAACTTGTGTAGATTGATACAGCAGGAGTGGGAGCCGTTTATTGTAGGACAGGAGGGGTTATATATACAATACACACAGCTTATCTTAATTAACATAAACTAGATACAGCAGTCAACCAATAAGGAATCTCCACACTTGATGGCTCGCTGGTGTTACTTCACAAACCACTCCCTCTGGCAAAATGCCAGGAGCCATCTTGACTTGTTTACAGACCCTAACATGGAGCTGTTACCATGACCTCTCTGTCCTCTTTATCCACTATTCTCCCACTAGCCCACTCTGCTTGAAGCCCAGTGGCTTCTTTGATGTTCTTTAAGACAGTCAGTCACAGTCTTTCTTGTCTTGGAGCCTTTTATTCTCTGTTCCCTCTGACTAGTACTTTCTTCTCCCAGTGTATTCTTGCTCCGCCAACCTCCTATTCCTTGCAGGCTTTTCTCAAATGCATTCCCTTTTTGATGAAACTTTCATGGCCAACCTGACTTCAACTAAAATGCTAAGCCTCCTTTGTTTGCTCCATATTTTCCCATGATGCTTTATTCTTTCTAGCATATTTTGTCATTTACTTATTGATCGTGTTACTTGTTTATTATCTGAATTTTCTTAATAAAAATCAACTTCATATAGTCAGGAATTTTTGTCTTTTTTTGTTTACTTGCATATCTTGGTACCCAGAAGACACATAGTGGGTCCTCAAAAATATTCGTTGAATGAAAAATGAACTCTAATTTTAAGCTCCATGACGCAGTAAGCATGTCTATTTTGGTCATTTTGGGATTTTCAGATTCCAACATCCTGTTTAGCACTTAGTGTGTGCTGAATAAGTAAGAGTGGGGAGTGGGTTTATCAGTCTTGGCACAACCTTTGATCAGAAGTCCATAGTTTACAAATTAGATATTTCTCTTTGGTGCTCAAAAATTTATCCTTATGAATCTTTATAAATTCCAAAAAGTAATATTTGCTGTGCCCCTACAGGGTATAACCATAGGTTAGGGAATGGAGTAATGGCTATCCTCCAGTGTTACAGGAGCTGCTACTAAAATGACCGGTTCAAATGCTGACCCCACACTCAGGTTGCAGAGTAATCTCTTGTTGGTGTCCTTCACAGTAATAGACTATTTTTAGTAGCTCTCAGTAATTATCTTTTAACTTTGTGAATTTTTTCAACTAAAATTTTATTTTGTAAAATCAAAACCTACATGCACATTGCTTAATTGCAGATTGGCATTGTATGGTTGATGTAAAGCATTATAGGTGGATCTCTTGGGCAACTGACTGGAACCTCTTCTGTGAATGGCTAGCAAAGAGTAAAGATAGTTTTATAACAACTTCCCAATTTCCTACTTAAGGATTTTACTGTAGAGAGTTAACCCTCATGTTTTTAGCTATTAAAAACAGTTATTTAGAACATGTTCTTGGAACCTTGCTGTGGAAATCTTCTAGTTCACTGTTGGGTCTCAAGACATTAAACAAAACCTAAACTGGGAAGCACACTCATGAATTCTGGAGGAGAGGTGTTGATGCTTGTCCACAGCAGCCTCACAGAAACTTGGAGAGGCCTCCTATGGTGTATTTGTCTGCTTGGTCATTGAAGTTCATAGATAGCGATCAAAGTGTTGGGGACACAAAGTGAGGCTCTAGCCAACGAATGTGATTCTGTGACTTTCATAAATACACAGAGATCTGCAATTATTCAAAGCTGACATCGGAGTTGGCCATTTTCTTATCACTTGATTTCTTTTGCATTGACTATCTCTTTTTCTCTGTTTCTTAGTAATGCATTCTTTAGACATGTGTGTTTTGGTCTAATGTAATCAAGACAAAGACAAACAAATTTGCTAACAGGGTTATGAGTAGAAAGCATGCTATAAACATGCTCGGCCTAAATAATTCACAATCATTCATTGGTACACATATTTCTTATTCAAATTCACTTACACTACAAAATCCCAATAGGAACTAGATCTCTAGGCTTTCTTAATAGAAGAAAACAATCTCATTTTGGAGAAGAACAATGAAAAAGCAGATAGATTTTCTTTTATCTAGACAACCAGGTCAAACTAACCCTGTGAAGGACCACCATTTATGTTTTGGTTTTATAAACTAAATTCTATGATTACAGTGAAATATCCAACTCTGAAAAAGAATTTCTTAAAAGGCATGTCCAGCTGGAGCCAGACATTTCTGAAATAGATCCCAGCTGTTTGGATTATCTCAACCCAAGAACAACTAAATACTGCCACTGAAAGTACTATCAGTAGTAAATTCTGGTTTGAAGTTGTGGTAGCTAGAAAGCAAAATCCTTACAGACCACCCTGGGCAGCAGTAGCTTGGAAAGGATGGTAAGAGGAAGAAATTAATTCTTACTTGTGGTCTTAACTGTCTCAACTACCACAATTCACTTGGTATTTCAAATTGTTCCAAGCAAGATCATACTTTGCTTGATGTGTGTATTTCCAAGAAGGAGAAGCTAGTCCTCTTCCAGGAAATTTTAAAATTTGGCTAACTTTGAGGTAATTGCTTCAGGCATTTCTTTAATAATCAAAATTATTTGTGGCTGTATATTTTGTTTCATAATTAGCCTTGTCTCATTTTTACAAATACAAGCAAATAAAGATATTTTTATAGCTAAAGTCTCATTTTAATTACACTGCACTAATCAAGTATTATTTAAGCTTACAGAAATACTCAAAGAACAATATGGTAGATAATAGCAGGACATTTTTTTTTATTCACAATAATCATCACTATATATTTATTTTTTTGTTTTATTTTATTTATTTATTTTGTGGTACTAGGGATTGAACCTAGCAGTGCTTTACCACTAAGCTATAGCCTCAGCCCTTATTTATTTATTTATTTAAATTTGGAAAGAGAGTCTCACTGAGTTGCTGACCTCAAACTTGCAATCCTCCTGTCTCAGCCTACTGAGTTGCTGGGATACATGTGTGTACCATCATGTTCAGCTAATCATCACTATATTCTTAATTAGACCAGTAGTGCTCTGTCTTATTCATATTCGATGCTATTAATTAAATGAATAATAATACATATCAGTCTCTGAAAGTTAAGTGTAATGGTTTTATTCTCTAGATAAATAAACTTCTTAGTTTTACACTGTAACAAGCATTATCTTCCAATAAATAGCCAAATCTTTTTAATCGGTTTATGTTTATTTCAATATATTCCTTCCATTTTACATGCATATAGTATTGTTTTTATGTTCACTTATTTATGAATTATTATTTAAATTGGTTTTCATCCAAAAGGTTAACCAAAGGCAAAACATTTCCTACATAAAAGTGTCTCTTATGAAGAAATTTTCCTCAGTTTATATATTGTATATTTAATTTGGACATTCTTATCTATGGAGACTTAACAAACCTATCCTATAAAAATACTTTGTATAAAAATGAATGCCAATTCTGATTAGGTAGAAGTTTGGAACCAAAGCCAAAATTCATTTTGCCACCTAGTATTATGTCAAATTACTGTTCCACAACTCTCTTGAACTATAAATTATACGTGTGTGCATGCATGAGGTAGAGACAGCTCTCTATAGTTGAGTATGCTGTGAGGAGTTAATTGGTAAAGAATGTTTTCCAATCTTAAACAAGTACTAAATTGGGTGACATTTTCTATTTATAACAGATGAAAACCAGATGAGTATTTCTTTCTGCTGTAACCTTCTGAGCAGAACATCTGAAACCTCTGGCGACTAGATAAGCTCAGTTTCCTTAAATACTATGCTTAATACTTAAGCTGAATCTTATTTGAAAAGTTAGTCTAGGACGAATAAATAAAACATTCCAGATACCATCTTCCAGCAATGACAGTAAAATCTTAATTTCCCTAAGAACTAAATGAGAGAGTATGCCAGGTTTTGAAAGTCAAATGTTTTCAGATGGTAACTAGCAAGTTTCCCAAAACATCTAAAGTTTCAAACTAAAATCTTAAAAACACAAATTCTGCATTCAGACATGCACAGTCTTCACAGTTGAGTGGAAATATAAACCAGTTTTAAAAATAACAACTTTAACATTTGAAAATATAATTAGATATTTTGCTTCCCCAGGGAACCGAAGTTGTTCAAAATTCTACTTCCTTCCCCAGAAACACTGAGAACACTTAACCAGGATCAGGATTAGAGGAGAATAGCTGGGTGTGGTAGCGCATGCCTGTAATCCCAGTGGTTTAGGAGGCTGAGACAGGAGAATCTCCAGTTCAAAGCCAGCCTCAGCAAAGGCAAGGCACTAGCAAAATTCTTATATTTGAGGGCTAAATAGTTAAAGCAGAAAAACAGAACACAAAGGTGAATGAGAATGGTAATCAAATGCAGTTGGGAACCACCAGAAGCCAAAGGACTTTGTGGCTTCAAGCTAGAGTGGGTATTTAACAGTGGCAAAGACTGAGGTTTGAGGAAAGAAAACTAAAACGAAAAAACACGGGTTGGATTAGGACAATCAAAGGCCATCTATAAAAAGTTCAGTAAGGAGGATTAGTGGTGGGGTTTGAAAGGAAAGTGACCACAACACTCAGATAACCAAGAGATCTTTATTGCAGCAGTGCAACAGAGGAGAAAAGAGAGAAAGAGAAAGAGAGAGAGAGAGAGAAGAAGCGCGCGCAAGAGAGAGACAGAGAAAGCAAGAGAGAGCAAAAGAGATAGAGAAAGCAAGAGAGAGCAAAAGAGATAGAGAAAGCGAGAGAGAGAGGGGCCCAGCAGGAGGGAGTTTTTATAGCCCAAATCTAATGAGGTCTCTGGGTCTGCAAGCTGCCTTGTTGGCACAAGGGGGGTAACGTGTTCGGCCTTGAGCAGGGGGCTGAGTGTTCAGCCTTGAGCAGGGGGGCGAAGTGCTCAGCCTTGAGCGGGGGCTTGGGCATTTGGGCTTGAAGCAAACAGGTGATAAAGAGCCAGACAGAGGGTTTGAGTGACCAGGTCACCCTGCAGCTAACTTTGTTTGGCATGCCCTGCAGACAACTTACTCAGCTTGTCCTGCACCTAACAGGGTTCACACACTGGAGCGTGTGGATGAGTGAGAGGAGAGGAGAGAGTGTCACCTGAAAAGACAGCTCTTTCAAGGATAAATATAGTAGCCAGAGGAATTCATGCGGTCAAAGAAAGTTTTTGTTTAGTTGCTTGTTTTTTCTGTAGAACCTCTTGCGAATGTTTTATAGCCAGAAAGGAGAAAGTAGAAAGGCTAGAATAGAATGACATTCTAGGTAGAAGGAAGCCAGATTGCTGAGATTAGAGTTGGGGTCATGTGTGGAAATCCTCCTTATGACTATCAGCACTCCTAGTTGCTCCTTACCCTACTCTATTTTTTTTCTATTGCATTGATTATATTCTGGAATATCACATAACTTGTGCAGTTATTACATTTTTTTTCTTTCTCTCTCTTACCTTTCCACTCTGAATCTCCTTCAGGATCTTCTTATTTTCCAGGATTTCCACTTACCCCATATATATATATATGTGTCTTTCCGGGACATTATGAAGTTTAGAGGGGACAAGAGCATTGTCTTGTTTGTTCCAAAGTCTCAAGCACCTAGAACATTGTAGCACTCAATAAATATTTTTGAATAAAAAGATGTTGAACTGTAGAATGAAAACCAAAATTCTGTGATTGATTTAGAAGGTGCTTCTGCAGTGTTGGGGATTGAACCCAGGGCCTCATGAATACTTGGAAAATGTTCTCCTATTGCACTACATCCCTAGCCTGCTGAAATTCTTGATTTTTTTTAACCAGTAAAATAAAAGTAATCAAAGCTGCAAGGAGGAGAGAATAAATGATAACTGAAAGTTAAACATTCAGTATGTAGATCAGAGGTTATTCATGGAATGCCATGCACCTCACTTAGGAAGTGACATGATTTCTTTCTCCCATATAGTATTTTTTTTTATTAGTTCTCATCATCAAACATTAGGTTTAACACAAAATTTCACTCTTGACTTGGAAAGTAAGAAGATGTGACACTTGTGGCAACACCTGACTCACATCTCTGCATGACAATAATCACCTGGATTTAAGTTGAGGCTGTACCCCTGCCACCATCCCAGCCCATAAGCGCACAAGTTAAAGCACATGATGTTCACCTGCAGAGTTCCCACCATTCACTATTGTACCCATAAACCTTAAGTCTGCTGTCAGTTCCCATGAATGATTGAGCTCAAGCTAGTGCTTTTCACAGTATGGCTGCTTCATCCACTATATTATGTGCCTGGCTTCTTTAGCTATTTAGTTGTGGGTGTGATCTAACAGTAAGAAGCTGAAGGGAACTGAGCAAGACTTATTTGTTCAGTCCTTTTTGGCTCTGATATGGGACAATAACTGTCTAGAATGAAGGTCTTTTGACCTACCTTTAGGTGAATTGACCTGCTTTAACATTTCTACACTGGGCTTTCAATGAACCCCTATTTCTTACCTTCAATGGCCCTCTTCTTTTTCTTTAATAATAAGTCAAGCTGCATCTAGCCTTTATATTTTCAGTTCCCTTTACTGGGACCCCTGTCTTCCAGGTGATTAACAAAGCTGGCTCCTTTGTTATCTTCTAGTAGTAAGAATGAAGGAAACCCTGATTCCTGTCCTAATTTTGCTACACATGCAAACATTTGTGAAAGTTAGCTCCCTTTCTTTTTTTATTGATATTTTATATACGACAGCAGAATGCATTACAATTCATACTACATATATAGAACACACTTTTTCATATCTCTGGTTACATATGAAGTATATTCACACCAATTTGTGTCTTCATACATGTACTTTGGATAATGATGTTCATCACATTCCACCATCATTTCTAACCCCCTGTCCCCTTCCTTCCCCTCCCACCCCTCTGCCCTATCTAGAGTTCCTCTAATCCTCCCATGCTCCCCCTCCCTATTCCATTATGAATCAGCCTCCTTATATCAGAGAAAACTTTGGCATTTGCTTTTTGGGGGATTGACTAACTTCACTTAGCATTATCTTCTCTAACTCCACCCATTTACCTGCAAATGCCATGATTTTATTCTCTTTTATTGCTGAGTAATATTCCATTGTGTGTGTATGTGTGTGTGTGTGTGTGTGTGTGTGTGTGTGTATATATATATATATATATATATCACATTTTTTTTTACCATTTGTCTACTGAAGGCATCTAGGTTGTTTCCACAGTTCAGCTACTGTGAATTGTGAAAGTTCATTCCTTCTATAAAAATCATACAATTGTTCAGAAATTTCAGTATGTCTTGGATTCCTGTCATTTCAAGTCTCTAAAAATCAGCTCCTATGAAAAAGCTTATTCAAGGAAAAGGCAACAATTTCATAGTGACAAAGATTGCTCACCAAATAGATTCAAATCCTAGGACTGCGTTCCATTCTGAAAAAGAAATGCCAATACTAAATTTTTAAATCCTATTTATGTAAAGGTAAGGGTGCCCATTTAGTGTATCTAGCTAATAGACATCTTAAACACTAGTCATTTCTCAAAATAATTATTTCTAGCATGTTTTACTTAATTAATAAACCTTCTAGTAATGACTGGAGTTACAGATAGTTCTTTCCTGAAATAAGTTTTCCATTAGAGTCCTTCAAATGCTAACTATCTTTGGGATATTAGTCCCAATTAGCAAAATATTAGCCAATCACCCCTAGGGTGTTCACTCCTGAACCTGTTATTCTCAGACATACGTTCTCTATTCTAATGTGCTTTCAACTAAATTATAGAAAGCATAGCCAAAGCAAAGCATTGGAAAATGTTCATATGTCTAAAAAGTAAAAGGAGACTTCTCCTTTCCATATGTACCAGTTCTAAGAGAATTTACATAAGAAGATAATTTGTACTAGGTCTCAGGGGACCTGGTTGACTCTTATATTCTTTTTGTGGAACCAGTGAGGTTTAAAAAAAAAAACATGTTTTTGACACCTCCCATTGTAATTTGAAATGTGTTTGGTTGCAGAAGCAAGGCCAGTCTTGATTTGGCTTGAGATAGATCTCTGGGTTCTGCATTTCTGGATCTCAATATGTTAATAAGCAGTGTAATTTTCCCTGAACAACTATCATGGGGCTCAGATTATGCTCCTTCCTTTTTTTTTCTTCATGCTTTCTGAATAAATTATTGTACACAAATGTGCATAAGCAATGTAGAATTTACTGAAAATTTTGCAAGATAAAATGAAAATACTCCAGGACAAACTTTCTTAAACTCCCCATGAGACACCTCTATTCTTTCATTTCTTTTTTATCTTTCCTGTGATCAAATGACATTCTCTCTTTCCCTTTCCTTCCTTCAGACATTGCTCAAATTCTGCTGATTCCTTTCCTTCCTCTTTTCCTAAAGCAAAAACATTTTTTATTCTTTCATAAGCATGATAACCTTATCCTTTTCCCCGAATCATAGATGCCTCTTGACAGGAAAGACACCAGAGCCCCAACCTCCACCCCATCAGACCATGAAATGCAGGTCTTTCCTTCCAGGACATTTGTGTATTAGCAGTCTAGGAAAAATGAACAAAATCCCCATATTGTGACATCTGTACTAACAGAAATGTAAATTTAGTACCAAATATCACACATGTTTTTGGGATACAACCTTTTCTCAATTTGAAGATTTCTTGAGTAATAAAAATGGGAAAAATGCTTTTAACTTTGGATTTTTTCAAATATAATGGGATGTGGCTTCTTAATGATGTTTTGTATATAATAAAAAGGTACAAGTTATTTTTGCTCCAATACAACTCATCTACAGTTATTTGCATAAGGAATACTAACTTAAAAACAAAAGTCTAATAATAACTGAAATATCACAGTAAGCTCCCTAAAATAACTTTGTTGGAAAAAAAATGATTCTAGTAATCAACTTCTTCAACAGATGTAATCTGTCTCCCTACATTCTTTTGGTGATTATATTTCTAGAAAAAAATAGGACTAAGAGTATTTGCAATTTTGTAATAAGTTTGGGGCAGGAAGTCATTTAGGAGATGCTGTTACTCCTGGGACATCTCCATAGTTTGGGGGAAAAGTACTTTTGAATACTTGAAATTAGTATGGTCAAATGCCATATTCCTGAGTAACAACAGTCCTAAAAATAGAGAACAAGGGCCCTCTAAATATTATCCTTTAGTGGGCAGTACAAAGTACTAGTGTCTTGATTCATTTCTGCTTGTCATGGTCTCTCCTGACACTGGACTGGACTAACATTGCCTTTACTGGAACTTTTCTTCTGAGGTTTGGGAAAGCCATCTGTATTCCTCAGTGGAAAAATTGTCAAAATGTTCATCATGTTGTATTGCAAGAGGATGGAGAAGATCACCAATTAAAAATACTTTGGATGAGGAGAATGAGATCCTGGTCCAAAGGGGAGGAGAAATTGGAAGGCTTCCTAGGAAAAGAACTAGACTAGAACTCAAGAAGTCAGGGTTCTAGTGCTAGTTCTGATGTTGACAACTCATTTAATCATTGACAGCCGCAGTATCTCCAGTTGGGAAATAGGAGAATAAATAGCAGCTGCCTTTCTAGGCTGCAGTGTCATATTATGGATTCAATGATTTTATATTTTTTTCCTTGGAAAATTGAAAAAATGATATAATAATATAAGGTGTTACTATTAATAAGCAGGATGATAGGTCTAGGATTAAGAAATGAATAGCAGTAGCAGAAGGGGACCCCACTTTAAGTTGGCTCATAAATATTGATAATATAAAATGTCAGTGAAAAGAGAAAAGATGAAATTTCCCAAATAACCTCCCCAAACTTAAATACAGGGTAGCTATCCTATGAAGAGACTAGAGGTAAACCATGCTTAAACTAAACTAATTTTAACCTAGACTTGACTGTGATCATAATGCAAGGATAATATAGGTGAGTGGGAAAATATAGATGAACAACAAGAACAAATATGGTGTTAAGGGTTAAAGAATTATAGTACCCAGTCCCTTGTATTTTCAAAGCCAAACTGAAGTACTTGAGTTTGAACACGAGAAAGCTTGGACAAATTTTGTTGGTGGTGTTGGGGGTGGTTAAAAACAATTTTCTTTGCTATGTTTTTCCTCCTGTTTTTTTTTTTTTTCTAGAAAAAAAATACTCAGGGGCACTAAACCACTGAGCTACATCCCCAACCCTATTTTTCATTTTATTTACAGACAGAGTCTAACTGAGTTGCTTAGCTCCTTGCTGTTGCTGAGGCTGGCTTTGAATTCATGATCCATCCTCCTGCCTCAGCCTCCCAAGCCACTGGGATTACAGGCTTGTGCCCCTGTGCCCAGCTGTTTTCTTGTTTGTTAGGCCATGACTTTTAGTGTCTTATGATGTCATGTGTGTCAACATATGACATAGATTTCTCCACATTCTATGGAGATAATTATAATGACACAATGATAGCTGGTTGTAAGTGCTGAAAGCTTTGAAGTAATAAAATCATTGTCTCAGTAACCAGGAAAGCGTAATATCAGTTGTGATGATTTTGATCTCTGACGTGCAAGCCTATGATATTCATTGTTTCACAATGGTCTTGCTCATAAGGAGACAATTGCTCATTTTTAAAAGATATTAAAGCTTTCTCTATCATGAAATTTTTATTATATGTGGTTTTGAGTTTCAGTTGGATGAGGCAATCATGGTTCATAATATTAAATGGAAAATTTCAAAAGCAAACAATTAATACATTTTAAAAATCTCTTATTAGAGTTTACTTTTCATGATCTATTTTAGTATCAGTTATTGTTAATCTCTTACTGTGCCTAATTCATGAATTGAATTTTTATCATAGATACATAACTGTAGGATAAAACATTATAGATAGATAGATAGATAGATAGATACACACACACACACACAATTATGCAATCCATGGGTTCAGGCATGGTGTGAGGGTCTTAGAATACATTCCCCCAAGGGTAAGGGTGTTCTACTGTTCTTTAGTTCTGGTAACACATCTAAGTTTTAGGTGTCACTTGAAGGATACCCTAGACACAAGAAGCATTTCCGATCTTTGGTTGTCAGCTCATCATAACTTTAAGTCAAAGTTGGAGGTACAGAAGATAAAAAATAGGCCAACTGCCTTTCATTTTTGCTTCCTGCTTCCCATCTCAGAAGATTGAAGGCAAGAAGAATGGACTAGTCATAATTCTTTGGGTTTCACATGTCAAAAATCAAACACAATTAGGCAAAAGGGAAACTTGTTGAAAGATTCCTTTGTTACTTCATGTATTAAGAAAAAAACACACTACCAGGAAAGGAAGAAAGCAGCCCAGCCTTAGGAAATACAAAACCAAAGTCTGCCCATCCCCCATGTCCTATGTTTGCCCATAAACATTGTCCTCCCCAGTGCAGCCCAGCTGTCTCCTTTACTAGGAAACAGAATCATCCAGAGCAAACATGTTTAACATCTTATGCCACCTATAATTCAAAACCATCCTGATGACTTGGATCAGCCAGACCATGAGGGAAGGTTATGATCAACCCAAGGGTCAGAAGGCAAGGTAATATAAGAATCAGGCAATGCAGATTACTTTCCTTCTTAGTAGTGGGGAGAATAGTGGTTCCTAGAGAAAGCAGAGTGGGGAGGATAGACATTTCTTATAAGAAGGGGTGGGTGGAGGGTGGTGCTGACAAGGCTGAACAACAGATATCCATTATAAAGAACAAACAACAGATATCCATTATAAAGCTCCAAGGAACAGCCGGAGAAATGTCTGTTGAGAAATAAACAAATCTTTGTTAGAAATCTAGAATTTTATCTTCATATTTCTATTTATTTCAAATTATATTTTGGTGGTGCCATTGGTAAATTTCCAGATAGGCAGTCTGCAATTATAGAAAACGAATGTGTACCAAAGTAACCTGTAAGGAGTTTTCATCTGAGAATACACAGCAGCAGTATTACCAATGGTATTTGTTTTTAGGCCAGTTTATGGAAGCAGAATCCATATCTTGCCTAAATTTTTACACTAACAGTTCATTTCAATGTTACCAAACATCTACTGGGGTATCTTTCTAAAGAGCTCAGCTTCCACATATCACATAACACAGTTTACCTCTTAATGATGATTTCTTTGCACCAGCATCAGGCAACCAGTCTGTGGTTGGAAAGACGACTCTGCTGGGATTCCCAGATACCAGCAGTTAATTTGCTTTCTGTGCCTGGTGTGGTATGATGCACAGACTGTGGAATGAAAGCCAGAAAACCCATGTTCTAGTTGAATGGGGATCTCTTTAGAAAACAGGCTTTGCCTTTCATATCAGCAATGTGTGGTATGCATGTGTGTGTCAGGAAGCAGTTGGACTTTTTTTTTACAAGCAGGCCTACCTTCTAAAGTTCTTCCAGTACAAAAAAGTGATACATCAGTGACTGAGAAAAAGTACTTTCCTATAGCACTACTGCTATTTACAGGAAGGCATCTCTCTATCCAATGGCTGGGTATGGAAGACAGTAGGAAACAGGGCAGGACCCCAGCCTGGGCTCCTTTTGTTTCTGTTGATATACATGGAGATTTCCTTCCTTTGGAAATCTTTCTGGAGGTCAAGATAGGACATGGGGATTCTGGACACTATCTAGTTTTGAGGTTCCCTGTATTAATAAAAGAAAACCAAAACAGGATCACAAAACATATGGAATTGTGAATAATTTGATAAATTAATACAACAAAATATGATATAGTTGAACTATTAATAATTATGACATTTATTTTTAAAAAGAACTTTCATGTTACAATCTACATAGTATGGCCCAGCAATTAGATGTGTGTGAAGTTTTAAGAGAGATACTTAGTAGATCATTAATGACCATATCTGTTGTTGTGTATGTGAAATCACTTTGGGATAACATCAGAAGTCTAATCCATAGCTACTTTTGCACAAGAGTACCTAGACAAATGGACATTCTGGTATTTTCTGTAGAGGCTCTGTTGTGTGTATGTGTGTGTGTGGGGGTGTGTGTGTGTGTTAGTAAATTGAAGATTCATGGTAGTCAGTATATCAAAATCAGAAATAATATGCTGTTCAATTCCAATAGTCTCATTTATCTTATCAATTCAATTTTTTCCCAGAGTACCTGTTATTATTTGAGGAAGAAATGAAATAAAATGCAAACAATGATAAATAATCTAATGATAAAATACAAACAACGATAAATAATCTAGATGCATAGTAAGTTTGGGGAATAAATTGAAATGATTAAGAATCATCTAGGTCATGATAAATCATAAGCATACTTCAGGAAGATTCTCTCTCTCAAATTATGAGTTTAAATTAAATTTAACATGCACATTTAAAAATATTATTTTTATCAGTATACTTTAGAAGTTTTCTAATACAAAATTGTTGACAGTAATGTTTTCTAAGTTTAATGCAATGAATATACAATGGAAGTAAAATAGCTTTCCCTTTCAAGAGAATTATTTGGAAATTCAAAAGTCATAATTTGAAAACAATTCATTTATAATGTCTGAGGGGAGGGGATGGTTTTGATTTTGTTATTTAAAAAATTCCCAAGTAATTGATATTTATGTTGAGAAACTAAGCTAGATAAGTTAACACTTTTTGTCTAGTTATTACAATTGAATATAATAGGTGAAAATAGCAGAAAATTATAATAGTAATAAAAAATGATAATTTTTTCCTCCTTAATATAAACTATATAAAATTGCTACTCCTTGGGAAATTTGAGCAATGAATTGCTCCTTTGTATCAAATATTCTTAATTTTAAAAAAATAATAGGAAATAAAGAAATGATATTAGTTTATCCATGGAGAGCTCATTAAGGATCTATGTAAACAGAAGAGAGGCTGTGATTGTACACTTGGAGACAAGTACAGCAGACCAACTGGAGGGCGGCAAATCAAAGAAGAAAGCAGATCAGCAGGCCCTGGGGTGCTGATACAGTGCATTGCCATTATTCAAAGGGATGGTCAGAGAGTGGAACTACCCGTGAGCAAGCATGCTTAAGAGCACATGGTAAATCCCACAGAAAAGCCAGGGCACAGACAAACAGCTGCAAGCCTCAAAATGTGATCCACATGTCCATGGGTCAAGCAGATGAAAGCCAGGACGGTGTCATTCAGAAGTTTCCTGGTGGTCAGCAAGAAACCAACTGAGCTAAGAAGGCCTTCTGCAGAGAAAGTAGAAGAAAACAGCCTCAGGATATGGAGAGAACTGAACAGATTTTGAGACTAATTCATCGAGATTCACACTTTTCAATAATAGAAAACTACAGGCAACAGAAGAATTACAGAAATGACCAAAAACAGTTAATCAAATCTATTTGCATCACTTAAAAGGTGTAAGTCATATACCCAATGGGATTGATTAACTATTGGGTGATCAGTCAAACATTATATGTACCCTTTTTCAATGGCTTCTTAAAGAGTTATTGCAAGCTTTCTTGCCACTATGTAGAATTTCAGAATTGTAACATTAAAGTTAATTTAGATTGGTAAATCAAAATAGTAGTATAGGAAGCTGAGGGTAAACAAGCCAACTCCAGATCAAAACACTCTACCCTTTTATATTTATTATGGATGAATTAATTAACTAGACAGACCTAAATTAATCAGGCAGAAATTCTCATCTGTAAAATAAATAAAAAATTCACTAGGCTGAAAACTATTCATACTAGAACAGGAGTTTCAATGAAAGTAAAATTAAAAAGTGTCATTTCCTCAATTAAATAGAATTGAACCTCTATGATATTCAGATATTGAGGTAGGATCCTCTGATCAGTCATTGAATAAAATAATATATTGGCTCTGGGGGTAGGAGACATGTACCACAAGTCCCTAAACAAATAAATATACTATCAGGGAGTGATAAATACTCCAGGGGAAGGGGAAAAAAAAGAGAGATGAACAGATATTAAGGGAAAAAAGCATGGTGTGTTTGGGATGTCATGGTCAGGGGATGCCATTCTGACTGTGTTAATGAGGTGAAGGAACAAGCCACAGGGACTCATCAGAGGAAGAAGAACCCAGCAGAGAGAGCAGAAGACAAACCTCTGAATCTGGAGAAGGGCTGTGTGTGATAGATCTACGAGGCTGAGCAAGTGAGGAGGGTGCTGGAAGGAGATAATTCTTTACCTAATCATGGAGAATCTTTAAGCCTATGATAGAGGAGCTGGAATCTCATGTTCAGGATTATACAACAACATCAAAGGTTTGAGGCTTTATTTTTCTTTTCTTTTGGCACCAGGGATTTAAACCAGGGGTGCTTTACCACTGAGCTACATCGCCAGCCCTTTTTATTCTGAGATAGGATCTCACTAAGTTGCCAAGGGGCTCGCTAAGTAGCTGAGGCTGACCTGGAACTTGTGATCCTCCTGCCTCAGCTTCCTGAGTTGCTGTATTACAGGCGTACATCACCATGCCTGGTCATAAAAGGTTTTCCTTAGTGGAGTATTATAATTTCTTTTTTTAAAAATTCCACTTGGGGAATTGATTATGAGTGAAAGGAGAGAAAGTGGAGAGACAAGTTAGAAATCTATCGACATCTTCCAGGTGGACATTAGTGATGTATCAGTGTACATCACTAATACCAGAGAGTGCCAGAGCTGAGAAAAAAACTTTTAGATTTCGGATATAATTTTTAATATACAGTCTTCAAAATTCAGTCATAAATTGGAAGAGGAAGATGAAACAAAGAAGAGAAGACAAAGAATACATTGGGTGTGACAAAATTTGAAGAGATAATATACGATTGGAAATTGTCACTTTCTGGGCTATAGGGGATAGTAAGTTTTTGCCTATCAATATTTAAATGAAAATGGATTAAATTCTCCAAGCAAAAGACACAAAGTAATAACAACAGAATAAAAACAAACAAACAAACAAAAAACCCAGGATATAACAATATACTTCCTGTAATAGCTCATTTTATCCATAAGGGCAAATATAGGTTGAATATAAAGGAATGGAAAAAGATATTTCATTTATATGCAAAAACAAACAAAAAGGATAGCAGAGGTGACTATAAGACAACACAGACTTTTATTGATTTCAGTAAAAATCAATCACAAGTAAAAAAGAATATTAATATAAGATAGGGGCCAATTCATTAAGAGAGTAGAATAATTGACAAGTATGCATACCCCTAACATTAGAACTCTTAAATATAGAAAGAGAATATTAACCAAACTGAAGGGAGAACTAGACTGTTTTCATCATCTTTTTCACTACTGTGAACAAAAGACCTGACAAGAAGAGTTAGAGGAGGAAAAGTTTATTTGGGAGCTCATGGTTTCAGAGGTTTCAGTCCATACATGGCCAACTCCATTCTCTGAGACCAACAAGAGGCAGAACATCATGGCAAAAAAAGTGGGTGAAGGAAAGGCATTACACAAGGAAGGAGGGAGAGAGAGAGAGAGAGAGAGAGAGAGAACGCAAGAGAGAGCGTGCGCACTGTCCTCACCACCACAAAATATAAATCCCAAAGGCGTGCCCCCAATGAACCTTCTCCAGCCATACTCTATCTGCCTATAGTTAATCCATGTCAGTGGATTAATGTACTGATTAGGTTAAGTTTCTCTTGATCCAATCACCTCTGAAATTTCTTGCATTGTCTCATGCATACTTTTTGGGGGGACACCTCATATCTAACCATAACAAACAGTAAACAATAGTAATACTGAAGTTTCATACTCCACGTTAAACAATAGGTAAATAATACAGACAGAAATCAATAAGGAGAAAGTAAAGTTGAACAATATTGTAGATAAAATTTACCTAAAAAACATATATAGAATGCCCCATCCAATGACAGTAAATGCACTCTCAAGTGTACAGAGAATTTCTTCAGGATAGAATGTGTGTTGGGCCATAAAGCAATTCCTAATAAATTTAAAATTAAAATAATATCAAGAGGCTTTCTCAACCACAGTGGTATGAAACTAGAAATCAATAACAAGAGGAATTTGGGGAAATTCACAAATATGTGGAAACTAAGCTGCATTTCTGAAAATCCAATGTATCAAAGAAGAAATTGGGATGAAAATCAAACAATATCTTGAGACAAATATCACATATGAGCCAAGAAAAAAAAGCAATTCTACAAGGGAAGTTTATAGTAATATAAGCCTACATTAATAAGAAAGAAAGAGTTCAAATAGACAGCCTAATATTACAACTCAAGGAACTAAAAAAATAAGAATAAACTGAGTCCAAAGTTAGTAGAAGGGAAAAATAATAAATATTGGAGCAGAAATAGAGACTACATAGACAACAATCAAGATCAACAGAGTTAAGAATTTGTTTTGAAAAGATAAGCAAATTGACATGCTTTTAACTAGACTAACCAATAAAAAGAGAGGACTCCCATAACTGAAAGAGGAAACATCACCACTAATTCCACAGAAGTACCAAGAATAATTAGACTACTATGAGCAATGATATATCAACAAAGTGGATAATCTAAAAGAACTGGATATTTTCCTAGAAACATACAATGTACCAAGACTGAATAGAAAAAATAGAAAATCTGCCAGATTAATAACAAGTAAGGAGATTAAGTCAGTAATAAATAAGTATCCTTTCAAAGAAGAACCCAAGACTTGTTGGCTTTCCTGCTAAATTCTACCCCAAATTTAAAATTTCCAGTTTTCTCAAGCTCTTCTAAAAACTTAAAGAGGAGGAGACATTTTAAAACTTATTTTTTTTTAAAGAATAGCATTAATGTCATATCAAAGCCAGATAATAAAATTATACAAGAAAATAAAACTATAGGCCATGTTCCTAATGAACATAGATGAAGACTCCTCAATAAAATACTGTAGCAAATCAAATTCATAAGTACATCAAAGGGATCACTCATTATGATCAAGAGAGACTTATCCTGGCAATGCAAAGATGGTTCAATGTATGCAAATAAATGAAAGTAATATACCCCATTAGAAGAATGAAATAAAAAATTCATATAATCATCCTGATAAATGCAGAAAAAGAATCTGACAAAATTCAACATTCTTTCATGAAAAAAATTCTCAACAAATTAAATATAGGAGAAATATATCTCCACATAATAAAGGCCATGTATGACAAGCCCACAGCTAACATCATAATCAATGGTGAAAAGCTGAAAGCTTTTCTTCTAATATAAGTCAGAATCAAGGTGCCCATTGTTATTACTTTGACTCAGTATAGCACCAGAAGTCTTAGCTAGAGCAATTTGGCAAGAAAAAGTAATAAAATACATTCACGTTGGAAAGAAGTTAAATTGTCTCTGCAAATTACATAATCTTGTATGTAGAAAATCCTAATGATTCCACCAATAAAAAAAGTTACAACTAATAAGCAAGTCCAGTACAGTTGCCAGATATAAAATCAACATATAAAAGTCACTTGGGCTTGCATGGCACAGTGGTGCATGCCTTTGATCCCAGCAGCTTGGGAGGGAGAATGAGGAAGATGGCAAGTTAAAATGCAGCCTTAGCAAAAACAAGGTGATAAGCAACTCAGTGAGACCCTGTCTCTGAATAAAATACAAAATAGGGCTGGGGATGTGGCTCAGTGGTCAAGTGCCCCTTAGTTCAATCCCTGATACACCCCCCCCAAAATAAAATTTACTTGGGCTTCTATACACTAACAACATGCTATCTGTAAAAGAAATTAAGAAATCCAATTTTTTAATAGTATAAAAATATTTAGAAATGATTTTTAATCAAAGACATATAAAATCTGTACTTTGAAAACTGGAAACATTGATGAAAGAAGTGAAAGGGAAGATATATAAATGAAAAGATATCCTATATTCATGAATTGGAAGAATTAATATAGCTAAAATGTCCATACCACCCAGATTAAATCAATCTTTATCAAAATTCCATTTACATTATCTACAGAAATAGAAATCCTAAAATTTGTATGAAGCCACAAAAGACTTTCAGATAGCTTAAACAGTCTTGAGCATAGTGAACAAAGCTTGAGTCATCATATATTCTGATTTCAAAATATATTACAATGCTACAGTGAACAAAACAGTATACTTACTGGCAGAAAAAACACACACACACACACACACACACAGATACATAGATCAATGAAACATGGTAGAGAACCCAGAAATAAACCAATGCGTATGTGGTCAACTAGCAATTGACAAGAAAATCAAGAACACACAATAGAGAAAGGATACTCTCTTCAATAAATCATGATGAGAAAGCATACAAAAGAGTGAAATTGGACCTTTATTTTGTACCATGTAGGAAATGACCTCAAAAATGGGTTAAGGACCTGAAACCATAAACTTTCTGAAAGAAAGAAGGGAAAAACTCTTCTTCACATTGGCCCAGGTTATGATTTTTGGGGGGTGTAACAACAAAAGTACATACAAACCAGTGGGACTACGTTGGATTAAAAAAAATGTATACAGCAAAGAGAGCAACCAACAAGATGAGTTGGCAACCTTTAGAATGGGAGGAAACATTTGTAACTCTACACCTGATAAATGGTTAGCATCCAAAATATATAAGGGACACATATAAATCAAAAGCATAGAAACAACCTGATTTAAAGGACTTCTTTTTCCAAAGAAGACATACAAATAAATGACTAACAATATTTGAAAAGATGCACATCATTAATCATCAGACAAATGTAAATCAAAACCATAATAGGATATTACTTCACATCTGATATGATGGCTTTTATAAATAAGAAATAACAAGTGTTGGCACAAATCTGGAGGAAAGAAAATCTTGTACATTGTTGGAAGGTACATAAATTGGTATAGTCATTATGGAAAACAGTATAAAGTTTCCTAAAAAAATAAAAATAGAAGTATCATATGACCTAGCAATCCCACTTCTGGGAATATATTTGCTATGGTATGAATGTTCCCCAATATTTAAGTGTTAAAATTTAATCCTTGTTGTGATGGGGATTGAGTAGGTTCTTTCAGAAGTAGTTAAATGCTTAAGAAAAGAGCCTTTACTTATGAATGGATTGGTGCCCTATAAAAGGACTGGGGGAAACTAGCATAGATTTTGCTGTTGCATTCTTCTGCCATGTAAGAACACAACAAGAAGGCATTCAACAGACTCTGAGTGCAGGCTACCTTGCCTCTGGAACTGAGAGACATAAGTTTCTTTTATTTATAAGTTACTTAGTCTTAGGTCTTGTTGCAGGAGCACCAATAGACTAAGATTGTAATAATTAAAGGAAGAGAAATCACTGCCTTGAAGAGATACCTGCACCTCTGTGTTTGCTGCAGTGTTTTAAAATAGCCAAGTGTCCACTAGTAAGAGATAAGTAAAATACATATACACAGAGGAATATTACTCAGCCATAAAAAGAAGAAAATCCTGCCATATGCAACAAAAGGGGTAAACTGAGGGGACATTTGCTAAATGAAGAAAGCCAGGCATGAAAAGACAAATACTATATGATCTCACTTACCTGTGAAATCTAAAAAAGTCAAACTCATAGAAGTTGAGAGTAGAATTATGATTGTCAGAGGCTGGTGTAGGGGAAAATGGGAAGATATTATATTCTATGTATGTATAATCTGTCAAAATACATTCTATTGTCATATGTAACTAAAATCAATTTTAAAAAATCATGATTAAACATTTTATGTGAAGTTAGTCAGCACAGTTGTATTTTTTTTTTTTTTGGTGTTTTCCTGTCTAGATTCAGGCATTAAAATTGCAGAGAATTAGGTTTCATTCCAATTGTGGTCTTTCCATGTAAGTAAGACAGAGGAGAGAAGGGAAGAGATGTTAGGAGTGTAGGTAAAGAGTCTTTATCATGAGGGACCATGGCCTTTAGTCGGGGCAAAGAGGAAAGTGGGGAGGGGTGGATCATCTTGGTTGATACAGAAGTCTTCAACAAAGATTTCTGGAGTGGTGGCAGGGGAAGGTAGGGAGGTGCTATATTCTCCAGACCATTTGATGTGATTACAAGATTGTCAGATGACTGCCAAAATGGAGGTAGAGCTGATGGAGATAGTAGATTCTTTTGAGAAGCTGGGTGTTTCATTGGTGGCAGGAGAAACTCTACCTGTGCTTTAAACCCAGCTGAAGGTGTGTCACAGTGATGGTGAGGAGGAAGGGGAGATCCACCACATCCTTTCTAACTTGTGGGAATATTAGCTTGCTATGGCTGCTGTAACAATGTACCACAGCCAGGTGACTGAAACCACAGACATTCATCCCAGTTTCCAAGGTCAGAAGTCTAAGATGAATGTATCCTCAGAGTGGGAATTTTTTGTTTGTTTTGTTTTGTTTTTGTGAGTGCTGAAGAAGAATCTGCCCCCTGTCTTTCTCCCAGCTCCTGGAAAGCCTCAGATGTTCCTTGGCTTATAAATGGAGTTCTGTGTTTTCATTTTATGGGAACAAATGGAGGTTGGTCAGTTTTCAGGTATGAAATATTATGAAGATGCAATAAAAACAAATTGACAAGATTTTCTGTGATGAGACCGAGTGTAGGCTCATTCCACACCTGCTCTGATGCAATGGAACACAGCCTCAATGACCATTCTCATTTTAAATTCCTAACTACAAGGCCTCCGGTGGGTGTTTGCTGCTTCCTGGAAAGCACACTGCCATTTCCCGATACTTGCTCTCTTTGGATCTCTTAGATTGACTCTTTAATCATGTCACCTCTCCCTGACACCTCCAACGTAGACTTCCAGTCCTCACACTTCCGAATCACCTTGCCTCCTACTTGGAGAAAACTGAAGCTATCAGAAGAGAACTTTCCTAGACTTTAACCTTGAGGCCTTTCCACCCAACACCATCTGTACCCTTTTATAGCCTGCCTCTGCCCAAGTGAACTTGGTGTGTTCCTCTCTAAAAGCAAGCCCTCCAGTTGTACAGTGTATCTATCTTCATATTAAGAAATATTACTCTAGAAATTCTCCTTCCTGTTTGCTATGACATCATTTCCCCTCTTTCTAGTGGATCAGCCCCATCAGCACACAAGCATACTCTTTTTTTTTTTTTTTTTTTTTTTTTTCCTTTTTTT
>NW_026000005.1:4053048-4059685 GCF_001458135.2 Marmota marmota marmota
TTTTTTTTTTTTTTTTTTTTTTTTTTTTTTTTTTTTTTTTTTGTTCCAGGCTAAAAATTACTCTTCAGATGAAAATGTTTATCTTTATTGTGGTAATGGTCCCACAGGTACAAACAACTGTCAAAACTGATAAAACTGTATTTTGAATATGTGCAGTTTATTATATTCTAATTTTATTTCAATGAAGAAGAGAATTTTCATTTGACTCCACTCTTCCTACCAGCTAATAAAAATTTTATTTGATTTCTCTTGCAGCAATTCTCCTCCTAAATACTGGATACACTCACTATCTTAATTTCTTCTCCTTCTTTATAGACCTACCACGCACCTCAGATTATTTTACCAACACCACTCTCATCTGGGTTATGAGGGACAATATTGTTGCTAAATTCAATGGTCAATTCTCAGTTGTCACTTTTTTTTTTTTTACTTCTCTGCTTTGGCACAGTAAGCTCATGCCATTTCTAATTATCCTTATATTCCCTTGCATTACATGTTCCCATATGTTGAGTATTTTTCCCACTTCATAAAACACTCCTGGACAGTCTCATTTTCCAAGTCAACTTGATATCCTTCACCTCATATTGCTGGAGGACTACAAAGCTCATCTCTTGTTTTCTCTTCTTACCCTCTCTTTTCACCAAAAGTCCAGTGGCTTTAAATAAAGTGTACGCAATGATGACTTCCACACTTACAGCTGAGCCCAGAATGCCCTCCTGAATTCCAAAAACATGTGTCTGTTTGAGTAGCTATTAGAACTATCAAATTTAGTATTTCCAAATTCAACTCCAGATATTGTATCCAAAGTCTTCTTTGTCAGGCTTTCCCAGCTCTGTTAATGTTGACTTCACTCTTTCAGTTACCCTGGACAAAATCTTTGGAATATATGTACTTGACTCCATTCTTTTTTATCATATTCCATATCCAATATTTTAGCCAATACTGTTAGTTCTGTCTTCCAAATTTGTGCAGTATATGAACATTTCTCAACACCCTCTCTGTTAGCCTGATCTGAATCCTGATCATGTCTCAGAATAGTACAAGAGTTTCTTTATTTTTACTGATAGGAATTTTTAAATTGTGGCAAAAGAGACAAACATGAAATTTGTCAGATCAACCATTTTCAAGTATACAGTTCAGAAGTGTAGTAGTATTAATTATGTTCATTTTGTGGTGCAAATGATCTCCAAAAACTTTTCATCTTGCAACACTGAAATGCTATCCCTATTAAACATATTCCTATTTCCCCTATCATAGCCTCCTAATCTTACCTTTTAAACTTACCTCACTTAATCCTTTGCCTCACTACAAACAGTTATAAATATTGCAGCCAGAGTAATTTTTAAATTAATATGCTTTATTTTTAGAGCAATTTCAGACTCACAGAAAAATTAAGCAGAAAGTACAGAGAATTCACATACACTCCTGTCCCTAAACATGCCCAACCCTCTCTACTACTCATGTCCTGCACCACAGTGATACATACTACAACTGAACCTGCATTAACACATGGTTATCACTCAAAGTTTGTAGTTTCAATTATGAGTCTTTCTTAATGTTGTGGGTTTGTACAGATATATGTGATATACATCCACCATTATAATACATATAGAATAAATTCACCACCGTAAAAATCTTCTATGCTCTCTATTCATCCCTCCCAACCCCCTAACCCTTGGGAACTAGGGTAGTTTTGCCTTCTCCAAAATGTCATATAGTTGGAATCATGCAGTATGCTACTTTTTCATATTGGCTCCTTTAACTTAGTCATGTGCATTTAAGTCTCTGCTATTTGGATGTCCAGTTGTTCTAGCATCATTTTTTTTTTTTTTGGAAAAACTATCTTTGCTCCATTTTGTTGCCTTTCTCCTTTGTCAAAAAGAGGCAAGATTTATATGAGTTAACTTTGGACTCTGTTCTATTCATTTGTTCTGGTTGCCTATTCTTTTGCCAACACCACATTGTCTTGATTACTATAGATTTATGGTGAGACTTGCAGTCAGATTATGCTTGTTCCTTCATCCCCAGAGATCCCTGAAAGTTGCCTCTTAGTTTGGCCAATTCCTGGACAAAATCAGCCTCTCCACTTGAAAGGCTCCCAAACTTCCTTTTCTTGATGAGTCCCAGAGTTAATTGAATTTGGGGTAGTTATATTCAGTAAAATTGTACCAAAACCAACTTCGTAAAAGTTGAATGTAAATTTATTAATACAAAATAAGAAATATGATTGACAGGTGAAGATAGTTTCATCCTAATCAGTGCCTTCTATCCTCAGGAACAAGCTCTGTTGTTATCAGAGGATTTTCACAGCAAGCTTGGAGCCAGAGCTAGGTGATTGGTTATGTGATCAGGGAATCAGACTGTGGTGACCCTCAACTTCAGCAGGGAATTACCATTCCCCGTGAAACTGTGTTGACCACTGCTTCAATAGGGAAGTACACTTCCTGAGGACAGTACAGTCTCTAATGCCATTACTGGATGTCCTTCCCTGGGGACCCTTAAAACACACGGGTGTTTACTTCTAAGGCTGTGAATGTAACTCTCCATTTGCTATTTTATTTATACTGCTCTCAAGGCTAACCACTGACTGTTGATAGATGCATCTTTTTTTTTTCATTAATTTTAGATATGTTATTGTGTTCAGTCAATTGCAGTCAAATCTTGCAGGCAGGGGAGCCATTCTGTCTTTTTCTAAAGTGAAATAGTCTAACACTGTTTAGCTCCATTATATGTACGCTTAAAAATTTAAGTTCACTTCTAAATTCATGGGGAATGCATTAGCTTTAGTAGAAAAGGGGCTATTAGAAGGGCACTTGACTGTGGAGGGCAAAAAGGCATTTGGTCTATCAAAGTGGTTTTCATACAGGCTGAACAGAAGAATCCTCACAAAACTGTGTGTGTGTGTGTGTGTGTGTGTGTGTGTGTGTGTGTGTATGTATACATGTATATCCTTTCCTGGTCTCAGCCTCAGACTTAATGATAAAGATGTTGGCTCTTTACATGTTGATAAGTGATACTAGATTATTCTTTAAACAATACACTTCTAACAATAGTTTGTAGCAGTAACTTTCATCTTGGCTTTACTCTTGGGCAGTGACTTTGGTAAAAAATAAATATTACACATTTTCCCAGAGCAGTGGTATATGCCTGTAATCCTAGTGGCTGAGAGTGGGGAGGCTGAGGCAGGAGAATATCAAGTTCAAAGCCAGCCTCAGCAGGTTAGTGAGGCCCTAAGCAACTTAGTGAGATTCTGTTTCAAAAATAAAAATATTTTTAAAAAAGGAGCTGGGGATGTAGCTCAGTGGTTAGGTGCCCCTGGGTTCAATCCCTAGTACAAATATATATATAAAATGGGTAAAATGTGTATAAAATATATAATACTTATTAATATCAATTATATTGTCCCTTTTGTCATAAATGATGAAGAGAGAATTATACTGGAAACTTAATCTGAAAAAAAAAAGCCTCCCTGTAGTAGGGAGTTAAAAGGAGTGACCATATGCAGATTTGCAGATTGCATTAAGTTGACTGGTCACCATATTTAAATAGATATTAACTGTATTGTCAACACGTAATATACTCAAATAAAGTCAAAAGGGCCAAATTTATGGTGAGTCTAGGACATAGGTTTCTCGCTTTGGGATGAAATCAATATGTCACTTGATCTATGCAACCCCTGGGTATACTAATGTACAGCTGTTCATTATAAATGAGTGACAAGAAGATTAAAAAAAATAGAGTACCTATGAAGGCATTTTGGGAATTGTAAAACACATTTTCAATCTAAGAGATATGGGCCTTTACTGTGGAGCCATTCTGTACCATATTATAGATTAAATTATGTTCCCTGAGTGCATCTAGAATGATTTTTTAAATAAAACTTAGGGGGTCAATACATAAGGGATCATTAGAAAGTCATCTTTCCATGGCCACTGAATTCATCCCTTTGTTCATTATAGGCTTTTAGAAAACTAATGCCTGTTCAATGTATTTTGCAAATACTATTTGCATAGACATTAGGCTTGTTGTTTCCCTTAATCTAACTAACATATTGCTCAATAAATGGCTGCACAAATTACTATCCTGCAAGCTGGAGCTCTTTCCCTTATTGCAACTCTCCTAATGCATTATGTTTTCTTCTGGTCCATAGCACTTCTTCATTGAATTAACCTCATTTACATGCACACCATCCTCGTCCCTATCTGATTTGTAGTCATGTCTCTCTCATGCTCAGCATACACACGGGCCTTTATTTTATTTACTCATCTTGCTTGATGATTACTACATCTTGTCTCCACAGACCAGACTACTTTATTTTTCCTGTGTCTCTCAGAGCCCAGTTCCAGGTCTGGGCTCAGCAGAGAGAATGGCAGCCTCTTTTCTAATGACCTCAACACTATTTGTAATTCGATTCTATTAAGGGAATGTTCCTGGGCAGGGTTAATATTCTACATTTTTCTGATTCCCAATTCTATTGAAAACAATAACAACAAGAAGACTGAAAAGTTACTATTTAAAGCCACTATCTAAAGTTTTTTGATAGTCAAAAGGGCCCGGTGATCCTGAGTCAAAATAATTTTCTCCAAGTTGTAACTTTAGAAAAGATCAACGACAATGGGAGATTAAGTCCAACATTTGTGTTCCAGCTCAGCCAATAATTACTGTGTGAATTTAAGCTAATCACTTCACGATCTGAACTATTCCTCTGTCACTACAAAAGAGATTAAACTACTGTTTACATTCATGGATATTTGGAGATGAGAGACCCCTAAGATTCTGCAGAAAACTATGGACCTTTTTCCCTGATAATGCACAAACACAAGTAAAAGCAGAATTCTGAGAGCTTCAGAGTCTCTCCAAAATCCATTCACAGATTCCCTAGAGGACTTTAAAATTATTTCTAAGGTTTAAAGTATGTAGTTTAAAAAAAAAATCCATTTATATCTACTACTCCAAATGTGAATTAGTTTTAAAATGTGGATTTGGGCTATCATGTCATTTGAACTTATAATTACTTTTTTTCCCCTGAAACTTATAGTATGAATAGCAGAGCAAATTTTCAATAGTACAACATGTTCCCTTTGTAAATTAGTAGCATCTCAGGTCAGTGAGTTTCCAAAGATGGAAGTTCAGCTCTGACTTGAACACAGACAACGAAGAGGAGCTCAATCACATGTTTATTGATGAGCTAACAGAATTTAGAAGCTATCGTCTTTATATTGAGCTATATCTCCCACTTCATAAATGGCATCCATCAATATAGTTTCTAATCCTCTCAGGTGTTACCTAAATTAATTTTTTTTCCAATAGTTTAGGAATTCAAAAACCATTTGTGTACTCTTTATTTTCTCTACTAAACATTCTAGTTTCATCTACAATTCCTTTAGAAGAGTGATTTCATAAAACTACTTTTAATCCCTTTGACTATCTGCAATGGTCCTCTTGAAAGGCAGAGCCCAGAATGAGAAGGCAGCATGTTGGGGAAAAGGTGTGGCTGACATAGGGCTAGAGAGCAAATCCCTTTCTCAAACTGCTGACTCTGGCTTTAGAAATGCCACCAATGACACCTAAAGCCTGATCCTAGAAACAGGAAGCTTCTATATGGTCATGTTGAAACTTGGTCACCTAAAACCCCTACTTATGATCAATCCCAAAGCACCTTTCTTTTTTTTTTTTTTTTGCCACAAGGCTATTTATTCATTATGTTTAATATAACAGAAGGAACAGCATTAGTATTAATGTTTATTTTTATATTTCTGAGAAAGAATATAATTTGTGCCTTGTTTCATACTTTTTCCCTGTCTTACTAGAAATTTGTCAACTTTATTAAACTTTTGAAAGAGAAAAAAAAATCTGTTCTACAAAACAAAAAAAGAATCAGTATGGTCCCTTGGGTTCCCCATCTTCGTTCTCTCATTTCACCCTGTCCATATGACATTGTATCACTTAAAGAATCAGACCATAATCAACCTGGCATAATGGCACACACCCATATTCCCAGCAGCTTGGGAGGCTGAGGCAGGAGGATCTCAAGTTCAAAGCCGGTTTCAGTAAAGGTAGGTGCTAAGCAACTCAGTGAGACCCTGTCTCTAAACAAAATACAAAATAGGGCTGGGGATGTGGCTCAGTGGTTGAGTGCCCCTGAGTTTAATCCCTGGTATAAAAACATTTATATATTAGACTGTAAGCATAAATTCAGCTCCCTTTTTTGCTATACCAGGAGCTGTTGAAGGGCAAGGACCCTTCTTCACTCATTTGCATATTTTTGCTTCCTACAGTAGTATTTACAAGTATAACTCCTCAATAAATATTTGGCAAATGAATTAATTGGTGGCAAATAGTTTATCTCATGTTGTAATGGAAGATTCTTCCTCACATGCCATGATATGAAGTCATACACAGATTGAAATGGCCAATGGCTCTCTAGCCTGAGACCAAGATTCTTCCCTGTCTGCATTAAAGGATCTTCACAGTATCTAGCAAGAGATGGCTGAAAAATAATGGTAATCTCACATTCCCTTCAAGTCCAAGACTCATTTCCTCTAGGAAGCACATTTTGACTATTACATCAATAGAAATAATATATTTTTACTTGAACTCTATGTTTTAGCCTAGGAAAGAATGTTTGTCTATACTT
>NW_026000005.1:4060508-4079353 GCF_001458135.2 Marmota marmota marmota
GATGTTCATAGCAGCACAATTCACAATTGCTAGACTGTGGAACCAACCCAGATGCCCTTCAATAGATGAATGGATAAAAAAAATGTGGCATTTATACACCATGGAGTATTACGCAGCACTAAAAAATGACAAAATCATAGAATTTGCAGGGAAATGGATGGCACTAGAGCAGATTATGCTTAGTGAAGCTAGCCAATCCCTAAAAAACAAATCCCAAAGCACCTTTCTAAAAACAAAAATCCCTATTGGTCTCTACTTTCATCACTTAGGCCATTGTCCTACTCTTGGAAGCCATTAGAAATTCTAGATTTGTCATTCATCATGTCATCTTTTTTTTTCCAATTTTTTTTATCATCTACAAATGTAATAAACCTGTCATCTTGGGCTCCAGATTTATTGGTATAAGAAAAAATTGACCTGTGGGTTGTTAAGTATTTGTTTCTGTCTACAGATTATTCAGAATTCTTCACACTGCTGCTTCACCACTTCATCTAATCTACATTTAACCCCCTGATTTACAAACTAGAGAAGAACATAATACGAATTAGGTCCCACTTGGGGGCATTTATTTCTTTTCCTTTTCTTCTTTCTTGGTCTACTTTCTTTTCCTTCACTTTTATTTTCCTCATTTCTTTGCATATTCATACAATATTTTCTGTCTTACATTCGGGCCGTTTACCTGTGCGTTCATTTGGGATGGAGAAAAGAATTTCCATTGTGTTTTCGGAATGGATTTCTTTTGCCTCCTGCCTGTGTGCAGTCCTGGCTTAGTCTGCGCTTGCCCTGGGAGGATCTTGGTGATATGCCAAGCCACAGCCCCTGTGCGCTGAAGGGTTCTCCTCATGCTTGTTGGCATTTGACAAAGAAGGACTCTCCAAGAATTTTGTCAACACCCCCAGACCAATTTATTTTCCTCCCTCTCCAGAATTACTTAAACATCAAATGGGATTTTAAAGAAAATTGAAGTGCAAAGTAAATGTGTTTGGGGATGGGGGGGGAGGGTGAGGAGAAAAATTATTAGTTAGTCCTCAGCAGACTTCACATTTTCCTTTTAGCATCTTTCCTTTATAACCAAATAAATATTGATGATAGGAAAAGAAAATCATTGGTCTAAAGGCTATTTCAATACACAAATTAACCAACTTTCTATTATCCAATTGAAAGATGGCATTATGGTAACTACTTTGGAAAACAAAGAATTTCTGGTGTTCTGAATAACATCTCTGTGATACTTGTCACCAGCTTGGGCCTCATCAAAACTTTCACCTGGAAGTAATTCATTTCACATTTGAATAAGGCTAAGGAAGGAAACTTCTAAAATATGTCCAAGTGACTCATTTTGCTTTAAAAAAATGTATGACTTTTTCATATGACTTTGTGACCATTGTAATTATAAAATCAATGATGTAGATCAGGATAAGCAAGTAGACCTATACTCAAGTGTAAACTGGTAGGTTAGTTGGTTAATGTTTGTTAAATTAGTTGGACATTTTATTTGTGGATTTTGACTTTTTTTTTTTTTTTTTTTTGCATTTGCTCTCCTCCTTTGGACAAATCAATGTTGGCACTAGGCCATTAACTCTCATTTAAAGAGATGTGTCTCAAATACAACTTTATTACTCTGTAGTTATCTTGCAGTTCAAAGAGATGAGCTCTGGAGTCTGTAGAACCTTTGCAAATGTGGGGAAGCACAGTCAGCCTCAGCCCAGGAAAAAGAGTGTCAGGTGGCTGAGTGATTAATATTTCAGAAGGAGTCTTAAGATCCTCTGCATCAGGGTCAGTATTAATGCTCTAAACCCATAATAACTCTGAGTGAATGCGAGTGAATGACGGATTAGCATCCCAAAAGCTAATGATAAAAATTAGTGGACGTATCCTGATATTGGAAGTTGATGACTCATTCATTCATCCACTCATCCAGTAAACATGGAGGGACTGCAATGTCAGAGCTCCTCTTAGCACCATACTACCCTTGTGACCTTGAACCGATCATATCTTCCTTAAGTTGTTGTAAGATGTAGGGATTCGTACATGGAAAACCAGTTACCAGAGTGACTGGTCAGATGCTCCCTTTTCTTTTCCTTAGTTTTTATACCTCTTTTCCATGAAACTTATAGTACTATGAAATAACTTTCAATTCTTAATAACAAATTTATCTGCACAGTCTTAGGTCAAGAGGAATTTTGAGTGATCTGTATTTGTGGATGAAATTAAAGTATTTAAATATTATTACAACTGATCAAATATTTTTGCAAGATAATCCATGAAGTCCAAGTACATCATTCTTTGCCAAATAGTACTCTGAGGCGTGCTGTCTACAGTACATGCAAATCCACACATTTCTTGAGCTGTTGTTTCATAGGAAGCATGAATAGTAACTTCCTTTCATTTATCAGCTCTAATTGGAGTGTATTTTAGTAATACTTAGAAAAAAAAACTTCTAAACCAATTTTCTAAAGTATTAAAAAAAAGTACAAAAGTTTCCACATTAAACATCACTATATGTGTAGAGAGTGTGATGTGTTAACAGAAATAGACCAAGGAAAATGAAAGAGCAATTTTTTAGATTGAGTGTAGCGGTCTTCTGATTTATACTCACAAGTTTGAATTAATTTTGAAAACTATCTAAAGATCATTATTGTGGACCTCACAAAGATGTGTACTAATTGTTCCTTCCTTCATTCACTCATTCAAGCAGTAAACATTAATGAGCACCTACTGTATGGTAGGCACTGTGCCTGGGACTCCCAAGTGAAACTCCAGGTGCCTTGACATCAAAGAGTTTGCTCTAATTAGAAAGATGTGAACTGACAGAGTTTTTATAAGGTAACTGGTGCAACAGGAGGAATCCAGGATCAGTGGGGGAATATGAAAAAGAGCTACCAAGTCTGCCTGGGGAATCTGGGTAGCCTTCAAAGGAGGCACCCTGGTACTGGAAGGATGAGTGAGAGATGAATAGGTATTTGAGGAGGAAGAAGATGTTTGTCAGTGAGAACAGGATAAGCAAAACAGGGATGCCTGAGGGAGCCTGGAGTGGTCGGGAATGAGGAAGAGTAGGTTATCATTGTTAGGGCACAAATGATCATAAATGTGAGAAGAAGAGCTGGTGAAAAATGAGGCCCAAAATGTAGGGAGAGGCCAGATCATCTGAGCCTAGTATGGCAGGCCCATGTTTTTTTTTCCATTCTGTATGTTCAGTTATTGAAGAGTTTTGAATACAGGTGTTCTATAATCAAATGGATATGTTCAGGTTCCAAAAGAAAACTAACAATATTGTGATTGTTTTGTTGTTTACAAGTTACAGAAATGGCACACACACACCCTTTTGTTCTTCAAGAGTTTCAATAGTTCTCCTTGTAATGGAGTTCAGGGATGCCAAAAGCAATATTTGAACTAAATGATACATCAGAATTATAATAAGAGCCTGTGAGCAGATTTTTAGTTAACAGGGTTTTAATAGGCTGTGATGTAATCCCTAACAGAAAAGATTTAATTATAAAAGATAGTCTGTCTCTAATGGAAATTTGGCTGTGAGTGTTTTTATTGCTCAGTGAATTAAAAGGTTTATATAGAAGCACATTGTTGAGATTCTTGGACAAAAACACATATGCCCCAATGAAAACTTTCCACTCACTTTCTTCATCTCTTGTAGCAAAGCCATGAATCTGCCAGAAATCAATTTCACTTGCATTTTTCACCATTTTTATAATTTCAGGGGTTAAGCATCTGAAAGGCCAGAATGAATCAGCCTTCCCTGAAGAAGAAGAGGGCGTAAACGAGAGAGAGGAGCAGTGGGACCATTAATACCAGTCTGCAGCAAGAAGGCTTCCTGGGAATAACCAAACTAGGAACTTTTCTGGATATCCCATGGAACCCCACTGCTTGACTTCCGGAAGCATCCTCCAGCTCTGCACTGCAAATCTTATGATCAAATGCACCACCTGGAAGCCCCCACAACTGAACTCTAGAACCAAGTACAAGTTGATCCATGTCACAATTAAATGATAAGCATTTATTTTACAGTGATTTTTCTTTTGAATTACATAGGAACTTGTGAACATGTGACTGTTCTAACTTTAAAACTGCCAGAGCTTGATCCCTCAACCCTACTGATATGATTTGCATTCTAAAGTGAAATGTAAATAGCATCACTTTAAGAGTAAAAAATATTAAATACACTTAGACATGAGTGTCTTGGGGATTAATTTAAAGAAGAATGTCTAATGGAATCTTTAAGATCTGCATTTATCATGTTTCTGTAAATAGAATAGAAAACTCAGTTTACTTTAAAAAGACTAAGAAATATCAGATTTCTTGATTCAAAATACTATATCAGATACTAAATATTTCCTTTTCCAACAGCACATTACTTAAAGAACCATAGAATTCTTTTTGTTTTCTAAACTGTGTGATATGTACTTCCCAGCATTTCATCTGGGTACTAAAAGAGAAAAATGCTAAATCTATAATAAAATATGTCAAATCTCCTTTATCCCCTTTTTGACTATTACTTGAAATTTCAACCACCAATTCCCATTGCATTTAAATAAATCATTAGCATTTTATAAATCTTCTGTATCATAAAATATAAAATTCTATTAATTCTTCCATATATCCACTCATTTACTCATTAGTTCAACAATTGTTTGTTTATGAACTTATCCCTAGGAAAGTACTCTGCTGGGAGTTAGGAAAATAAAGAAAAGATAATCCCTCTTGTGTAGAACTGGCATCTGTATAAAGTAAGGTTTTATGAGACAAATGTGTACTTAATGAATACAACTTTTTGTAACTCAAATTTCTGGATTTTTGAACAATTTCAATTATTCATAATTATTGGAATGTACAATTTAGGGGAATAGAGGAATGTCAGTCTGGTTCCTATAGGGATGATATTAGTGAAGTTCCAATGTTTCATGAAAGGACGATAAGATAAGAAATCTCAAAAATCAATAAAGAGGAAATTAAGATAGGAAGAAAAATGTGAAATCTTGCTACCAAGAAGTAAAATGTTTGTTTTTAAGTTTGAATAGGAACTTTGCAATATAATAATTAAGAAGAGACTTGTGAGAAACTATAACAGAATACAGCAGAAGTGGCATTTTCCTTAAAAATATATGCAAAACTCACTGATAAGTAATAGCATGACTATGAGTGAATACTCTTTCTTTCCTCCCTTTCTCCCTTGCTCTTTCCCTTCTTCCCTCACTCTTCTATTTCTCTCTCTCTCTCTCCACGCCCTCCCACTCCCACACTTTTTTTTTAAAGCCAGTTATTCCCAAAACATTTTGGAGGTTCCTAAGCCATCTGCTATGACTGATTTCCCAAGTTTCTCTTCGCTTAAAACCTGATTAAGGTTCATATTTGTTTTAAGTGATTTTGAATTATTTGGAAAACATCCTGACACTTCTTGAAAGTATTTGAGACACCCTGAAGTCAAAAACAAAACAAAAACACCCCTTTCTTTCCTTGAAGAGACACTTTTATAAATAATTTTTTTTTCCCGAAAGAATTTAGGCAAATAAAAAGAAACCAAAGCTTTTGCTGATTTTGTAACACCATTTGTAGAAATAAACAGCTTGACTTCTGGATCCTTCTATTCTGTTCTCCATTCTCAGGACATAAAGAAATAAAAATTAAGAACATAAGTTTTTCTTGGGAAATGTTGGTTTCTTCTATTCTGTTCCCCACTCTCAAAGCATAAAAGGATCACAATTGAAAGCATAAGTTTTCCTTGGGAAATATGTTGATTTTCTCAGAAACGGGAGGAAACAGCTCACATAATGGATTTTTAGTTTCCTTTCCACACAATTATAATTTACAATAACTTTTTTTTTTTCAAGAAGACAACGTGTGGCTTCAGTTTGGCTGATGGGTGAAGGAATTTTCTGACGAAAACAAAATGAAAGTTTTGTATTTCCCAGACTGCATTTATAATATAAAATGGTTAGTAGGTAGGCTTTGAGTCAATTTGACTTGAATTAAAATTCTTCTTTCATCAGATTTTTGACTGAGTTTCCTCATTTATAAAATAGGTACAGTCATGCCTATCCTACTGTGTCCTTAGGAGACTTAAGAGAGAAGATTATAAGATGCCTAGCCCAGCTTAGTGAGCATTTAATAATTGGCGTCTATTGTTATTATCAGAGTTAGAAAGACCTGGGAGAACATCTGTCCAATCCTGCCTAATGCCGGATCCTCCTCAGCATTATGGAGATCACTACACTTACTCTTTTTGAATAACTAGAGCTATTCTTCTCTGTGTTAAACTCTCTCTTTCTCCTAGTTATTCTTCTCTGTGCTAAACTCTCTCTTTCTCCTACATCCTCATCTCTTCCTTCTCCACCTTCTTACCTCTGAAGACACCAGAATTCTGTCAACTCCTTTCATACATATCCACCTTTCAGATATTGAGAAATGCTCTGATGTCATTGTCTAAATGGTCTCATTTATTCCATAAATCTCATCACGTCCTCCAAAACTTTCTCAGCATCCTGGCCACCTACTTTTGGGTTCTCTTTAATTGTTTATACTGAATGTAAGAGAGGTTATGTCAGGCGTATATGTTACAGATTATTATTTTTTATCCTCCTATATGTGAGAAAGGGGCAAAGAACATGGTAGGGCAGGGCAGGGCAGGAATTTCGGCCAAAGTTTATTCTATTGGACAATAAAGTTGTAACCCGTTTTTCTTCTGAGAGTTGTCCAAAATAAGGGTCTTTATTAAAAACAAAAATCTCACACAAATTTCTGTTCTTAAGCAAATTTTTACTATTCACTTTTAATTTTAATACATATGTCATTTATTTCTACATTGTGAAAAATAAAATGATTTAGGTTAACCAGGAACAAATTATTTTAATTTTTGTAATTATACATTTTGTTAAAATATGTATAAAAGTACAGAGACAACAACTTCAAAACTATGATTTTGTATCTATTATTGTTTAGAATGGGGGTAAGTTTAAAGTGTGAATATATTTTAAACCATTAAAAATATAATTACTATAGTAGAGGAAGTATCTCCAAATCACAAATGTAATATACAATGAAATGACCTTTACGGAAGCATTGGTTTTGTATGTTATCACAGCAAATAACTAAATTGTTAAGTATTACGGAATTCATTTAATTGTATTGTGGGTTTATGAATTCACAAATAAACCATGCATATTGCATTAATTTAAAAAGTCTTTATATGTTTTTCATTAACAATGAATAGCAAACGGTTTAAGAGCAGAATGCATAATAAAAGAAGCATGTCTACTTACATGAAGTGCTTAGGCCAATATGCAGTTTTGAGTATTTGCTTTCTCTGAATAAAGGGAATATGGGATAAAATGCCTTTATATATTAACTCCAAAAGGACATTCCTTAAAACCTCAGCAGGCACATTAATTAGTAAATATGTTGCTGAGATATGAAATCTGTTAAAGAAATTAAATTACTTTCATAATATCATAAGAACGAAGTATCAGAGGAAAAGCTAAAGCTTTTATCCTAAAGGAAAATGCTGGGGGGTAGTCTTTACTTTTAAATGACATTCTAAGTAATTAAAGTGATAAGCTTTGCAATCAACCGTCATAATTTAGTGAGCAATGAGGGTAAAGTTCCTACTTTGCAAACTTGTGTAAATTTAATGAAATCATCTACAGATGGCAAAAGTGCCTGACTTGGTTTTGTAAAGAGTCTATGCTCTATTTAACTGTAGATCCTGCCTTCATCTTCATTGTGTGGACACTGGAGCTGCCCCCTCTCCCATTATAGTTAACCATGCAGACCATGGTGACTTGGTCTATAATGGGAAGATGAATGAGAGAGAGGTAGGTAGAGGAGCAAACAGAAATTTGGAGACTTCAAGAAAAAAAAAATCTGAATTTAGTAGATAAAAATGATATTAAACTCATCCTGATTTTTATTTCTTACTGTTCTAATGCTACTTCATATCCTTTGACCCACCGCTTTTCTGACTTTGGTTGACAATGAGGCTAGTTTGAGGGAACAAGCATAGCAAATCCCAGGAATCTATGACATTGCCATATTAGAATTCTGAAAGTACCAGCATAGTAGGGAATATTCAGCAAATGGCTTTTCAGGTGTTAACTTATAAAGACAGACAGCTGTCAAAGGCCACCTGAAGTATATTGAAACAAACAGAAATTTTACAGAGTACATTAACTTGCTTTGTTTTTCAGAAATGAGACCAATCTGGAAGCACTAGAGTTTCCTACACTGGAAAACATCCCTGAGTCCTGCTATACATCCTGTATTTTAAAGGTGGAAAAATTGAGGTCTAGAGAAATTTTCCATAGATATATACACCATGAAAGTTCAAAATTGTGTCAGGTAAGCATTCACAGCAAATAATACAAAAATCAGTAAACAATGACTCCAAGGTTTGTTTCTGCCATGCAATAAAATATCTAGGACTAAAACAGTGGTGCAACTGGCAATTCTCATTTTCTTTAACACTCTCAGAGTTGTAAACTCATCATCCCAAGAGATGGATCATTCATCCCATCAGTCTGTTCCAAGAGGAGAGAACAGAACAGAAAGAGAGATAATCTATACCAAAGAAGCAAAATTTTGTCCAAACCCTTCACTAATGTGTCATGGGCCAGAACCATTACAAGGCCACACCCTTATGCAAAGAAGCTTGGAAAATAGTTTTAATCCAGTATTTTTGCCACATCTCAACTTTGTCACATTTCACCATGAAAGTTAGCTTGGATGTCAGTAGAACAGCCAGCAGTAATTAATTTGAAAATGAATGGAATTTTTCTTTTGGTACCATGGATTGAACCCAGGGGTGTTTGACCACTGAGTCACATCCCCAGCCATTTTTATTTTTTTTATTTTGAGACACGGTTTTGCTAAGTTGCCGTGGCTGGCCTTGAACTTATGATCTGAGGCAGAAGGATCCTAGTCACTGGGATTATAGTTGTGTGCCACCATGTACCACTTAGCCTATTATTTCTTCTTCTTCTTTTAATTTTTTTTTAGTTGTAGATGGACACAATATCTTTATTTTTTATGTGCCGCCACTGAGCTATAGGCCCAGCCCCAGCCTATTACTCCTTAATTAGCCTATTGTTAATTAGTCTATTACTGTTTTTCATATAATTATTTTGTATAGTTTTCAAAAATCTATTTTATAAACAAGAGACAAAAATTCTAGTTCATTATTCAGTAAATGTATGTGAATATTTATGGCATTCTAGATATTGAGTGCTGGGAATATACGTTAATAATCTAGGTAGGTAGTTTTCTTAAATCTCTAGGTATATATTCTGGTGTTCTGAAGATAGTTAATACATACATAAATTAATAATTAAAAGACATCATTTCAGACAATGATAGATTCCTGGAAAAAATTAAAACAAGGTGATATGAAACTCTGGAACTTAATTTTCTGGTTAGTATAATAAAGAATGATGACCAAATGATCATGTGAGGGCCCTTTTGACTCTAAGACACATATTTCTTACCTTTACCTCTCTTTCTGGAACTGCAGGCAAGCAGCAATGGAGAAAAGAAGAGATGGGGCTAGACAGAAAGCAACAGTATTAGGGAAAGATGGAATCAGAGGAGAAAGGGACATCATTTTATGACAGGCAATGGAAAAAATTGTTGAGTTAGAAGGGTATAAATGCACACATATGTGTGAATATGTGTGCAATAGAGTAAGCATTGAAACCAATTGTTTTCTTTTAAAACTCCCCCTTAGAAAATTACCTTAAAATGGTAATTATTATTATTTTTTTTTTGTTTGCTTGCTTCCTGCCCCCCTTCCCAAGACTGAAAAGTTCTTGCAGGAAAAATTTCCTCCTACAAATCACCAATTTACCCTAGTATGCAAACTGTTTTGCTGTTAGCACAGCATACCAGATTTTTCCCTTTACAGAGATTTATGTGTTGTAGAATTAAATTCTCTGGAACATTTCCATTGTGTTCTGCAGTAGTTATCTTTTATTTTTCCTCCAGGTGCAAAAAATAGTTGATAACAACCAGAAGTGGACTTGTCAGTGCTGTGCTCCTAGTTAAGCTTGGAAAAATACTATGGCAAACCAAACACCACCAGCCCCAGCTCCAGCTCTGCATGCTGTGCTATTGTGCCATTGGCTTTTTACTGGATTGCCTTCTGAAGCACGTTAGATATTTTATGCATAAATATTGGCATGTTTTTCAAAACTGTTCCCTTATTTTACATTTTTCTAATTATTTATACTAAACTATTTGTAGAGTTCCTCCCTTTCTATTTCTCCTAACAACTTAAAGGGAGATATTGAATTTGGGGAAGTGATTCATTTTTAGTTTTTCTTATTCTGGAATCTGAGCCTTCTCTTATAATGGGGAGGCTTTCAAACACAATTCCCTTGTTTCTTTTTCAAATTCCACTGTGTTTATTTATTCCTTTGTTTCTTTTACAAATTCCATTGGTCTTGATTCAATTTAGTTTCACAGATCTTTTCTGGTAGTCTACCTGCCAAGCACTGATTTAAGCATTGAAGTTATAAAAAACTATTTTAAAAAGGCTAGTGTTGTTGTTGCTATTCTGCTAGAAAATATTTGGTGATTTTTTTTTACAATCAATAAAGTGGTTTTACCTGTTTCTCAGTTAATAAGCACATTAACTATGTATGACAGGTAGGATTCATTATATAAACAAAGAAACTGAAATCCGAAGACAATGAGTGTCCTTACATGAACCCATAATTCCACAAATCCTTCCATTAGCTCATGCCCTGTTTGTGAAGTTGTGATTGTTTTTAGGATTAAATATATCACCCTTCTTAGTAGCCACAGACTTCTGTGTGCCCCACAGTGTTTTACAGAATGACTTAGAAAAAAATCTACATTTCAGACATAAAGCATATATAGAGATAATTTTGCTAGTGAGACTAAGGTGGGAAGAAGAATTAGAGTTCTATCTAAATTTTGACACTGACTTTAAAACCAAGATGATCCATGACACATAAAAGTAGTAAATTTGAAACTCTCTTTAAAGTATTTGGCTCATTTTAAAATATTTTGTATGTTTAAATCTCATTTTTAAATAACCTTTAGTAGCCAAAATAAAGGAAAGAATTGATGAGTTTATAACAAGAACAAGGCATGAATTCAAAATAAAATTGAGAACAATTTTATGAATTGCTTTTTAAAAAAATTAGTATCATTTTCCTGCATTGCCCCAGGATTTAAGTAATGATAGGTTCCACTTAAAGCTTGTTTTATTTAGCTTTTTCACTGCTGTGACTAAAAGACCTGATAAGAACAATTTTAGAGGAATAACGTTTATTTGGGGGCTCAGGTTTCTGAGGTCTCAGTCCATAGATAGCCAGCTTCATTCCTTGGGACTCCAGGTGAGGCAGAACATTATGGTGGAAGAGTGTGGTGGAGGGAAGCAACTCACATGATGGTCAGAAAGCTGAGAAAGATTCTAATTGTCATATACAAAATATATACCCCAAAGGAATGCCCCCAACAACCCACCTCCTACAGCCACATCCTACTTGCCTTCTGTTACCACTCAGTTAATCCCATAATAATTCACTGATTGGGTTAAGACTCTCATAACCCAAACATTTCTCCTCTAAACCTTCTTGCATTGTCTCACACAGGAGCATTTGGGGGACATTTCACATCCAAACCATACATTGCTCCATAGGTAGGATTTAAAAAAAAACAACAGAAAAGATAGGTAGAAAGGAGAACAAAGGAAGGAAAAGGAGAATAGAACTTTATTTTAAATAAAGACTTTGTGCAGTTCCTCAGACCCTCACTTCCCTGGCCAGGGGTCTCTCTTTCAGGCCTGTCACTCAGAAATTCCTAGAAAATCTATGAATCTTCACTCATAATCTAAAAGTTATTGGAAATTCACCCACTTGTTAAAATGGCCCTATGCATTGTTAACCCATGAATGCATGTATTTTTAGAATAGATTGAGCAAATGGAGATATAAAACCTGTAATAGAAGGTACTTTTCAACATTGTCTATTGATCAGACAGTGGAGAATACCTCAATCCAAGGATCCTGAGATCTGCAAGACCATGGAAAACCATCTCATGATCAGAGACTGATGTCATCTCACCTCCTTTCCCTTGCCCATTACTCACAAAGTTTCCATAAAAATAATATTTTTTTTAAAAAGAGCCTGAGAATCCTAGAGATTCTCACTCTCATAGCCTGCATTCTCTCTTGAATGTGGACTTCTTGCTTTTCAATGTAAATCTCTGTGCATCAATATCTGACACATGCTGAAATTCTTTCCAATCACATATGTCAAGGACCCAAGCTCCCCCTCTCTGGGGGGTTTCAAAATACCATTTTTTCTCAAAGGTAGCAAAGTTATAAAATGGCTTCATCTGAATGAAAAATACAGAATAATAAGAATTTTTTAAAAATGAGTAGCTCACACACACAGGGTTGAACATTCCTTTAATCATTATGGGAGCATATCTTTTCTTTCTTCTTTATCGTTTAAAGAAACATTTTTCAAGGCATTGTACCAGTTAAGCGGGTTTCCCATTACATTTTCCCTGCAGGATAAATTCTGTAGATGTGTTTCCCTAATCATACTAATTATGTTGACATACGTTGCTCTCTTCTTTCTTGTTTTGCCCTAATGGGACATAGATTTCTTATTTTGAATTTGTCACTTTTTTGTTACATTTTTCAAGTGTTTTCAGCAACATATAGGTCCTTTGTTTTTGAGAACATTCAGTCTAAAAATTAAAACTTGACATGAAGTTTGATTATGAGTAAAATAGGAATTATGCTACCAAATGAATATATGCATATGATACTGAGCTTGAGCCACACAATTTCATTTTTGGTATAAATCGAGTTTATGGAATTAGTTAATATCCAAATTAAAATTTAAAAATAACTTCTACTGTATTGGAAAAAGTATTAAAAATTAAACATTTTCATTTTAAACTACCGAAACCACATCTGTATAAACTAATTTAAAGTAGTAGTTCAGGGAAAATATAGTTGCCAAAATCAATCTCCTTATTTTCTTTTATGTGTAATATGGAGTTAATAATTTTTCTATTGAGGAATATATATGTATGTATGTGTGTATAGAGTATATATATATATATATATATATATATATATATATATATATGATTTGGCATGCCTGGAGATATATATATATATATATATATCACACACAAACATATATACACATACATATATATATATATACACACACACACAAACACACACACAGACATATATATATATATATATATATATATATATATATATATATATATATATNTATATATATATATATATATATATATATATATATATATATACTGTTTGACTACATTGAAATAAAAAAGAAACCTTTTAAAGTAAAAAAAAAATTAACCTGTTTGCCATTAAACACATAAATACTTTCCCAACGTTTTTTCCATATACCCTTCTGTTAAGCAGGTGAAAGTAAAGGGAAACAGAATGTGGGCAGGCGAGGCCTGCTGAGGACCCTTGCTGTCCCTTGCCACCAACTAGCTCTTAGTAGATTCTGGCCCACTGCTGTCAAGTCATCTCCCTTCCAATGCATCTTTTGCACCATGGCTATCTTTAGCAGCCCTTTTCTTTCTGGTGGGTTTGGAGATTGGTTCTAAGTTGCATCTGAGTTACCACACATGGTGGAAGTGACTATTCCTCTCACAGGGCAATTTCCACATTCAGAAAAGCCCTCTCCTGTTTTTTTTGTTTCCTCCAAAAAATGTTTTTATTGCTAGCTAATGGAGAGTCTGAAATTGCAGGTGTGGGGGAATCTTACTGGAGGGTGTGCAAGCAGCTTTCTTTTCTGAGAAAATGCTTTTGTTTCCTGTTAGTGTGGCTGATTGTTCAGTTGTGCGCTGTATTTAATAGCCTATCCAGAAAGGCTAAAATTATTGTTATTTTATCTTTATGCTGATATTTTTCTCTTGAATGTTTGCCTTAAAATTTTTCTCTAGATTGTCTACTTGATATATTAGCCAATAATTGATAAATGTATTTTGTCTTATCTACTTATTTATCAAACATATACATTAATGTATATCTCAATCCCCAAACATTTTATTATCTGTATGTATACTTACATAGGTAATTGTGCTTTTCTTCTCAAGCAAGGGCATAAATGCTGAAGTTAATGACAATAAGATCTCCACTATGGAAGGTCTGGCCCATTCCTTGCATAGAGCAAGCTCCCCATCAAGTGGACTTCTAGAATATTGCTACTAAAGAAAGAGCCGCACTGTATTCTTGAAAACGTAAACATTAATTAATTTTAAATGAAGGGCTGGAACTCTTGGTAGGTTCTTGTTTTTATAGCTTGTATCATTTATTTTTTTCTACATATCATTTAATCATCCCAACAATCCTATAAGATAGGCACTTACTGTCTCCATTCCATAGATGAGAAAATTAAGGCTTGTCCAGACTACAGAGCTTGCAAATGATAACGTCCAGAATTGAAATGAGGGTCAAATTCTGTGCTTAGGTAAGATGTTTTCTGCTTCTGCTCTTTCATATAAAATTCAACAATAAATAACAGCTATCTGGACAAATACAAAAAGATAATACCCTGTCTCAAAATAATAAGCAAAAAGGGCTGGGGATGTGGCTCAGTGGTTAAGTGCTCCTGGATTCAATCCCTTACCCCACCCAGCAAAAAAATATAATATTAATTTGTGTTTGTTAGGGGCAACAAGGTGTCAGGAACTGTCTAGACCCTTTAAACATTCTTCATTATTATTTTACCTTTAAATGGATTCATGATTAGAGGTTAGAAAATTTCAACAGCTACCAACCACCAAGAATTAAAGTCCTTCTTGTTCCAAATCCCATATGGTTCCCTGCAGGGACATGAGACTAGCTCAATCAGGGTCACTCCAATGAATGGGGCTAAATAAAGACACAGACACAGAAAGTACCTTTTCTTTGGGTTCAGTGACCACTCCTCAGCCACAGCTCCCACAAGCAGGGCAAGGCAGGCAAGAAAGAGGGAGGAGCAGTCCTGCAATCTGGGTTTTGTTAATGGGGGGAGCTAATCCATGGAACATTCTATACAATAAAGGGCAGAAGGGTAGGATTACAACAAACAAGTGGGTGTAATTCAACCCTATCAGGTGACACCCACCCCTGGAGCTGCACCTTTCTTATCCAAGCAGAGGTAAGGTCCTATTGCATTGCAATGGGTGCAATACCAGATCAGTACCTCTTTACTCAGGACTTAAAGGTGTGTACATAGCTCCTGTCAGAGTGGCTCCAGACAGTTCCCATTAATAATCATTGAGGGAACAGGAAATCACCCAGGAAATGTGAGCTTTTTCCTTTAGAAAAGTTGATAGGATGCACAGCAGTGAATATATCTGCAACAGCAGACCCAGCTTCCCAAGGGTAGAGATAAGAGACAGATGGAAAGACCGTAATGTTTTTTTCCCCATAAAATTCAGGTTTGCTTTTAGTGTGCCATTAAGAATTAATTATGAATTAATGCACTCCTCATTTGTCTGAGAAAAATACAAGTGGCTTTTTAGGATTCTGTAGATCTTAAGTGCTTCAAAAGTGAGTCTTGTTTTGATTGAATGAACTGGTGATGTTATTTGAAAAGGATCAACAATCATAAAACTGTCAGGATGAACAGGAATAAATTACCTTCATTCATTTGTTCACATTCATTTATACAACAAATATTTACCAAACACCTACAGTGTGTAAGGCTCCTCGTTTCTTTTCCTTCAAATCTAGCAACTTGTGTATGATGCAGAAAACTAGTTTTCCTACATGGATGCAGAAATGTCAAAGAAGAGGGATTGGGGGTCTGACTGGATAATGAAGAAGGCTTTGTGGAAGAGCTGCATATGTGGATCCTTACAGGAAGGAGGGAGAGTGATAGATAGCAAAAAAAAAAAAAAAAAGTAGAAGACCCAGGCAAGGGAGGCATTGCGTGCAAATGCCTGGCAGAAATACAGAATGGTAATGAAGATTGTGGCTAAAGAGATAGTCTGGAGGTAGACAGTGAGGGGTTTTGCACATAATGTTAAGGAGTTTAAGTTTACTTATAGTCCAGTGGTTCTTCTCATAGTGAGATCCCTAGTCCAATAGCATCAGCTTTATCTCAGTCCCACCCAGGCTAATGAATTAGAACCCCTGGGAACAGAGCCCAACCACCTGGGGTTTAACAGCCCTCCAGGGGATGTGATTGTGATGTCTGCTAAGGGCTGAGCTGTAGCCAGCCCTTTCAAATCTACCTGTGTGCTGGGAAGGAGTGGTTGGTGTGGTGGAGACACTCCTTTCCCAGTGCTCAGGGTGGCCAGCAGGGCCCAGGGAAGCTAGGTCTCCAGTAGGACTGTTGCTGGCATGAGCTGCCTCATGCTTTCACTCCAGGGCCCAGGGCTCTTGACCTGAAGAAGCAACTCTATATAAAGCAGGCCCAAGGTCAAATCTACCATGTGCCCTGGCTTTGTTTGCCCTTCCCCACCACACTAAAAATGAATCTGCCTTTCTAAAAGCTTGAGGAGGAAAAAGAAAAAAAAAGGAGGAGGAGGAAGAAGAGGAAATGTTGAAAAGGAGGTGGAGGAAGAGAGACAGGATATTGGCATGCGGGCTTCAAGGCCTAAAGCATTTGCTCTCTGACTCTTTTTTTTTTTTTTTAAAGAGAGTGTGAGAGACAGAGAGAGAAAGAGAGAAGGAGTGAGAGATAATTTTTTGATATTTATTTTTTTTAGTTTTCGGCGGGCACAACATCTTTGTATGTGGTGCTGAGGATCGAACCCCGGCCGCACGCATGCCAGGCGAGCGTGCTACCGCTTGAGCCACATCCCCAGCCCCCTGCTCTCTGACTCTTTACAGAAAAACTTGCTGACCTCTGAGGTAGGCAAGAGGCACTGTTCTTAATAAGGAGAGGAACAGTAGGTCCAAAGAATTCATTAGAGTGACTTCATAGGACAGTGTGCAGAGAAGAAACAACTGGAAGAGCTGGAAGCAGAGCAGTCAATATCTAACCAAAGGTGATAAAGACCAACAATGTAGCACTCTTCAAAAGGCAAGAAAAAAAGTGTACATGGTCCTGGTAAAAATGATATGATTTAACTTAAGTTGACCCAAGTGCTAGGCCAAGATAAGGTTCTCAACAAAGGAAGAAACCATAGACTAGGTCCAGTTCAGCAATGTCTCAGGTTTTGGTTTTATTTAGGGTTTTGTTTCATTTTGGTGCTGGGGATGATACCCAGGCACTCACATGTGCTGAGCACATACTCTGCCGTTGAGCAGTGACCTAGCTCTGATTTAGTTTTGAGAGAGCAGAATGGTATTGATGGCACAAATTCTGGAGCCAGAATCTCAAGTCTGTATCTTCCAGAATGGAAGGCTTTAAACTCATTGCTTTTACCTTTCCATTTTTCCCGTTTGTTATGCTTTACTGTAAGTAAGGAACTGAAAATTTAGCAGATTTATGTATGTACTCGGTTTTAGCTATTGTATCCTCATATGTATTGATATCTTGTAGCCAGGAGCCAATGCTAATAAGTATGAATAAATCATGGAGAATACTTTCTGAGTATAAAACATATGTCAACAGGCTCCAAGTTCCTTATCTGCACCAACATATTTAAATCTCACAATAATCCTAAAATGTAAATCCTGAAAGCCTTTAGAAATGTTCAGTTGATTTTCAATATACCAAATCCAACCAAAAAGAGCTAGGATACACTGTGTTCTACTATGGGAAAAGAAAGTAACACAGCATGAACCCAGTGTTCTTGGAATGCTTAGCCTACCTGGAAGGCTAAGTGAAGAATGCTATTTTGATACTCCCTGTAACAAAGAATTGGAATTGGTTTAAAAACAAGGGATTACATGCATACTAGTTTGTATTCAGAGACCAATATAAAAATGATCATAAAAAAGAAAGTGCTATAGCTGTCATTTGGTTCTGTCTTTCAGAAGGAAAACTATGGCTTTAATTAGTAGAATAGGACTTAGAAAATAAGGAGTTTAGAAATTTAAAATCTCTAATTTCCATCAAGTTTTATGTAGCCACACACATACACACACACACACAAGCACATGGGCATATGTCAACATACTAGGGAAAAATTAATTCATGTTTAAGGCACAGGAAGATTCTTATTCAAAATAGACAACTATATTTTTCACTTGCTCATAAGCACGCACAGTTTTATTCTTAAGAAAATTGATTTTTAAAAATGAAATCTAATGCAATTTACTGTCTTTCAGAATGAGTACATAATAAAATGAACATCTTATTTTTACATTGGTCATAATTTAGGAATAAGATGGTTTGTCAGATAATGTTGAAGAAAAAAGTATGAACTTTCCTTTAAGATCCAAAATCAAAGATTTCGAAAACAACAATAAAAATATTTAATTTTTTTCCTTAAGTGAAGGAGTTTCTTTATGTAGTCTCTAAAAATATTTATAGATGAGGTAGAGAGGGAAGATGGGAGGGGAGGGGAGGGGGGATAGTAGGGAATAGGAAAGGCAGCAGAATACAACAGTCACTAATATGGCATTATGTAAAAATGTGAATGTGTAACTGATGTGATTCTTCAATTTGTATTTGGGGTAAAAATGGGAGTTCATAACTCACTTGAATCAAATGTATGAAAGATGATATGTCATGAACTTTGTAATGTTTTGAACAACCAATAAAAAAATAAATAAAAATAAAAATAAAAATATTTATAGAACATTATCCCCAGGAATAAAGCTTGACTTGAAAACCACAGATTCTGGTTCTTTGTACAAACTTTTACAACCTATGAATCTTCATGGAATTAAAATTTTCTTTCTGATATATATATATATATATATA
>NW_026000005.1:4080895-4235010 GCF_001458135.2 Marmota marmota marmota
TTTTTTGTTTTTTTTTTTTTTTTTTTTTTTTTTGAGTGCTGGCAATTGACCCCCACCCCAAGGCCTTACTCATGCATGCAAGGCAAGCAATCTAACATTGAACTACATACACCCCCAACCTTTATTATGGGGTTAGAATTACTGTGTAATATCTAATGACCATTTAGAACAGCATTGTATATAAAAATCATTCAGTTATTGACTTAAAATGCAAATTCTGGTTTGTAGGTATGGATGAGGCCTGAGGTTCTTTATTTCTGAAGAGTTTCCAGATGTGGACTGTTGTTTGAGTATCAAGGGTCTTTGGAGCACCAACAATTATTGAAAAGGCACATTTATGGTGACATACTAAATATTCCTCCTATGAAAATCAGAGGTACCTCATGTACAGTAACACATGATTTAATTGATCACCAAAGTGCACGCCACACCACTGTCTGTCACTAGAAATTCTGTCTTCTCAGAGTGGAAGTTTTTAGAAGTGCCTGAAAAATGGAATAAAGAGTAGAAAAGGGAGGTGATGGACAAAGTGTGCAGAGAAGACATGACAGATCTTTTCCGGGGACAGGGGCAGTGTTTCCTAATGGTTAGACTTCAAACCTGAACTCTTCCACTTACTGCCTGTATGAACTTACACAGATTGTTCTGCTTTCTTTGCTGACTGTCCTCATTCATAGAGGGGAATGGCAATGCCTAAAGAAATAGTTAAAGAGAGTAAAAGAGAAAAATCTAAGAAAACAATGTCATGCCATAGTGCCATTATAATGAACTAGAAAAACTAAACAATTATAATCTTCATCTGAAATAAACATGTATCTGTTTGAGATGAAAAGGAAGTTCTCCAACCTTCACTATATTAAGCAAACACCAGAAATTTCTAAAGTTAATAAGGGATAAAAAGCCCCCAAATAGCATTTTAAATATACACATCTACCCATACACAGGATTTTTTTTTAATTTTTAGATGGACACAATACTTTTATTTTATTTATTTATGTGGTGCTAAGGATCGAACTCAGTGCCCCATGCATGGAAGGCAAGTGCTTTACCACTGAGCCATAACTCTGCCCCAGGATTCTAATATTAAATATTAAGAATCTCCTTTAAAGAAATGATAATAATTTAATGCCAAACACTAGTAGGTGCTCAATTTTTTACTCTAACATACATTTTCTTTGTCTAAGGTTTATATTAAATGATGAACAAGCTATGTAGTATTTAGAAAAGCAATTAAAAACTGGAAGGCTTAATTTAGGAAATAAGTATTTTATATCTAAGATGTATTTCCACATCAAAGTAGAATTTAAAGGCTTTTTGTCATTATCTGGAAATTTATCACAAAATCACATTTAAAATAAAAAAGTCAATTAAGTGTCCTGTATCTGATGACTAGGTAAGTTTTTATGTTTTCATCTAATATCATGGAGAGACAGCCTCTGGTGACACACATCACACCATTTACTCTGTATTCATTTAATTGAAACTCACCGGGCCTGCACTTTGACTCAACACCCTTTGCTTCTTCATAAATTCCCAAGTGCTCTTTTTCGCAGAGCTTTCCTTTCCTCTGTGTTTCTGCCCTGTCCCACAAAGGTGTAGTAGAAAGAAAAAAAGATTCTGATGCATGAGACACCTAGAATCAAATCCAGGGTAGATTCTGCCACTATGTATTCTTAGACAAGAGTCTTTCTCTGGGACTTGGTTTCCTTTGTGAGTATCAATATCACTTTGTTGGATCACTATGAAGATTAGAGAAAATATTTCAGAAGTATTTACATGGAAAATAGAAAATGATTACATGATTTTTTTGTTGCTTATTATTTGTTGATTCATGTATACCACCTAGTCTAAACCTTTTGGAAGCCCTCATGATAGGAACAGTTTACCTCTTCTAATATCCAAAGACATATTTTATTTGTACCTGGTTATTTTTATATGTGGCATTTTAGTTATGATGTATAAATTACAGCCTGAATAGACTATCTTCCCTAAAAGCCTTGAAATTTTAGGGGGAAAATTCAACTTTTAATATTTGTATATGCACCATATTTCTAGACAAGAGTTTGCAAATAGTAAGTGTTTAAGCCCCGTGGTGTGCTGGCACATGCCTATAAACCCAGTGGTTCCCTGAGGCTGAGCCAGGAGGATCAAAAGTTCGAGGCCAGCCTCAGCAACTTAGGGAGGCCCTAAGCAAATTAGTGAGACTCTATCTCAAAATAAAAAGGGCTGGAGATGTAGCTCAGTGGTTAAGTACCTCTTGGTTCAGTCCCGAGTACGCCCCCTTCCCAAAATGTATTTAATAAATATTTCATTAGAGAGCAAATTCACTTCCTGACAAAACTAATACCAATTTTTGAATAGAGCGTCTCTTCTGTAAGATTTGAAATTTCTGAAGGAAAAATTCAAGTTTCCATATTTATATATGAACCATGTTTCTAGATAGGAGTTTGCAAAAAAATGGTATAATACTAAACATTTAATAAATATTTATTTAATAGGATGCAATCACTGTCTGAAAAAAAAACCTCATACATCAATGTTTTATTTGTCTATCTCTGATTTCCCAGATTCTCCAGCTTTTCAATGCCCCACCAAGTTGAAATACACCAAGCACCAAATGTGTCATGACATTTTCCATCAAACATGATTTATTTGGCAATCATACATAATAGGGAATGCAGGGAATTACAGCATACTAAAAACACAAGAATTTTAGGTTGTCATGTTGAAAATTAAATTAAAAAGTCCTCGTTAAATAAAAAGGCATATGGGCTTACAAGATATATATGTTGGGAAGCTGAGAATAAGAATGCAAAGCAGGACATTCAAGGTGCAGCAGCCTAACCCATTAGTCTGTCGCTTATAGCATGAACTCAACACTGGTACCTGCAGAAGGATGGGCACAGGTGACCTCCAATCTGACTTCCTGCTGATTAGTGTGTCAAATTAGCTGTTTTACAGAGAAAGAGAGAGAGAGAAGAAAGGAAGAAACACAGAAGATAAAATGGCAAAGTAGGGGAGAGGAGTAGGGAATGTGGGAGATAGAGAGGAAATTATGAAAAGAAAGTTCATTGAGCACTGTGACACTTCTGAAGTGGAGGGTCTTGCCCCATTGCCTCTGCAAGCTCAGTCACAGTGCTCGGCGGGCCACATAACCTGGAATGAAGCTAGTGCCCATACAGAGACATTGATGAATCCTTTATATTCCTCTCTTTCACAATAACAACATATAGAGATCTTAAAATATTAATAGGAACAGAGTGGCTATATTTCCTATGCCATTGGAGGAGCAGGGTTTCAATTTACGCTTCCCTCAAGATACTCTATAGCTTCACTGAAAGACAACTGGCTCAAATAGGAATAATTAGTAATTACACTTCCCAAACAACCAGATTCTGTTTTAAATGCAGAATATTTTCTAGACAGTAAGTAGCTTGTTTTTAAAAAAGACATTAAAAGCAGTAGTTACAATTTCTCCATAAATAGAAATAAAAAGTCCATCTTTAATGGACAAAAAGTCACCATGATGTACATTTCCATAAATTTTCCCCAATACATTATTATAGATCAATCTTTACTGACTTACATTTAAAATATCAATTGCATTGTAATGCCTATGATACAATTCCATTATTTAGCTGTGTCTCTGCACAAGATTCAGATGAAACTAAAAGACCTATTCACAGAACATTTAAAAGCATTTTATACAGTTTAGACACAAAAATATCTTAAATTACAATGATGCATACTAAATATGCATATAGAGTATGGCTTACACATTAAAAGAGATATAAGTTGTGAGTTATAAAATCTCACTACTTAGTTGTAAAAGCTTCTGATTGTACCAATTTCTAAAGTATTGCTTAGCATTGTGGAATCCAGGAAGGAAGCAGGTGCAAGAGGCAACTCATGGAATGGATGGACCCTCCTTTGTGCCATTTAATTGATGACTCTTCTTGATTCTTTCCATCCAGTCTCCACCTTTCACAAGAGTAAATTCACTTAGACTTTACAATCATTGAAATGTTTGTACAATGAAAAGTTACATCACCTAATTGTGCTTGACCTTTTTTGTCAGCTAATAACAAATAAAGGTAATTCTCAAAAGGCTTTGCACATGCTCAGGCAAAACATGACAAGGAAGCAGAACTTCTAAGGGTGGCAGTTTGTTTTTGTTTAGTATAATTAAAAAGTCACATCAAATAATTATCTGTACAGAAAAGTGTGGACTTCCATTTCCATAGACATTTTTAAACACACACACACACATACACACACACACAAACACGCACACTTCTTATCTCTTATCCCTTGACCTGTAATATTTTTTTTACATCCTTATGGGATTAACACCACAGCAGGCAAACTCCATTCTCCCTTTAAGTGTCTGTTGGAAACAATGGCTGATGCTCCTTGTTATCAGGGACTGTTGGTAATATGTGGCTTGCAATGTGACCACACCCATGTAGATGATGCATTGGTACTTGGAAACCACAAGCAATGGATGCAGGCTGGTCCGCTGGTTTCAGGGGAAGGCTGCACTGCTATTTCCCAGCTAAAGATTTACAGTGAGGTGTTCCTCATCAGGCCACCAAACTCAGCTTAGATGTTCCACTGTTTCCTTAGGGCTTCCACTAGTTTCCCCGGAAACTCCAACTCTCACTTGATTCCCAAGCAGTTAAAATATGCAGGACAATCTAAAGAGCCTGTTTCCCCAACTCTGCAAAAGAATTTTCTTCCATGGCTTTGTTTATTTTTTTCTTTTCTTTAACTTAAGATCTTGAAAGCATCTCTAGTTATAGCATTCTGCATAAGACAGTGCAACAAACATTTTTTAATGCTTTGTCTTCTGCTCGCATATTGCACAGTCACTATGTCTGGGCTAGAAGTGATGAGCATTTAAAACTGTCCAATTCTTGAATTAAAATTTCTCTGGCTTGATGGAAGAAGGCCAAAATGCAGAGGAAAAACAATGGCTGAAACACAGGCCAAAAACTTTGATAGCAACTTGAGGGTATTTACTTGGCTAGTTACTAGCTTTGAAATTTATGTTCTTTTTCCTTTTATAGGAATTAAAATGGCCTGATTTAATTGCATGTTGAAAGAAGAGAATATAGCTTTGTGGAAAGTTGAGGATTAGGATGGTTTTAGTGCTGATTTCATTATCCTGAAATAAAATCAAATGAAAATTAAGATCAGAAGAGAAGGGGCTGGGTAGGCATTTGGGTAGATGTTAATCAGAGGATACAAAATTTCAGTTAGACCTGATAAGTAAATTCAAGAGATATATTATATAACATGGTTACAACAACATGAATAACAATAGTGTACCATATTCTTGAAAATTGCTAATAGATTTTAAGTCTTCATGCCACAAAAAATAAGAAAATGAGGCTATACATATGTTAATTCATTTGAATTATTTTAAAACAACACCTTGTATGTGATAAATGTGCACAATTTTTATTCATTGATGAAAAGTAAATAAAAAGTAGAGATCATGATTCAGTCATGATCAATTACCATGTAGTAATTTTACATTGTACTTTATTTATTTGGTCAAAAATATGGGATTTATCAGCATATGATAGATAATTATTTTGGAATTCTTTCTGGTTTTATTCTCTTCTCTCTGTAATTTTTTTTCATACAATGAATGGCTATCTGTACAAATGTGTGAGTAACCTGTATTCCTCACATACAATTTCTGGAAAATTGTTCACAAATATTCCATACATATCATAACGCTTAGGGATGCTGATCCTAAAGTCCTTTTTTTTTTTTATTTTGAAGCTACATAATTAATGTACACTGACTTGGATATTTCCTATGGGAAAGAATCTTGTTTAATATTGTTTCACTCAGTTTTCTAATGATAATCATTTCACAACAAAACTCTGTTGTTTGAAACACCTGTAGTACTCCTCTGCATTAGTTTTCCCTGAAGTAGACTCTGTCTCATATATATATATATCAGGACCCAAGGACTCTTCTGAAATGACCATGGACTTGAAAGGTAATAAATGCATAATCTGGATGGAGGATATGAAAAAGGAATGTTGTAGCTAATATGTGATAATATATTGTAATTGTTAATTATGGAGATTGGTTTTAGTTGCTGAGCCACTTTGTGTCTTGATTTCTTTTCAAGCTGCATATATAAAATAACATTCACTAACTGTGGAACTGTTGAAAGGGCTAATTGAGATAATATATGTAAGATGTTCATCTCAGTGACAGTCTTAATGTCTTTGTAACTCAAGAATAAGGAAGGAATTCTCTGAAAAGCAAATCACATTTTAACTATTTTATGTCCAAAATATATGAGGAGCTAATAATAACCTCCCAGAGGCTTAGTATGGTGCCCTTGGATTTTTCTCTTGCCCTCACCACCCAATAGCAAGCTTCATGGCAGAACCCGGGTTTTGTTCATTACCATTGTTTACAAGACATTCAGACATGGCCACTGTGCATAAACCTTTCTTTTCCAAGGCCCAAGACAGGGATTCTCATTTTAGTGGACAGAAATATCAACAGATGGACTTATTAAAAATTCAGATTTCCAAGGCATCACACTCCCCGAGTTAATAATTTGGTAGACTGAAGGCAGGTCCTAGGAAATGAATTTTTTATAAGAAAACCACTAATGCATGTGTCCTCTGAGTTTAGTGAACATGATATTTATTTCACAACATGTCTTAGCTTTGTGTTTATCAGCAGGTATCAACATTCATATTTCCTATCTGAAATAAAAATAGAAATCAGTACAAAAATTTATATTTCTGAGATGAATTAGAAAAGAAATTAATATTCCTATAGACTATAGCTTATTGTTTTCAGAAATCTAAAAATTGAGTCTCTTTCTCTCTATATATATATATCTTTTATTTATGAAGTTTAAAATTTAAAAGTTAAGATAGACTGGAAATGGGGAGTTTTCACACTGAAGACTGAAACGAGGAGTTTTAAAAATGAATCTAAGAGGAGCATTTATACAAGACACCTTTGTCTCTAAAGGTATTCTACAACCTATTCATTTTAGAAATTAGGTTTACTACTAAAAAGTGAAGTTACCTCTCATGTTTAAAGTGACAGAAGCCTTTCAGGTCCTTCAGACCTATGGGTGTGCATCAGCATGTTTTTCTTCAGCCTTTATTAAGTCTTCTGAGTTCTTAAGAAGATCAGGTTCACCTAAAAAAAAATTAAGTAAACAAACAAACAAAACAAAAATTGGCCTTTGGAAAAACTTAATAAGGTCAGAAGATGGAAGAGATTTATAAAATGCTGAGAGCGAGTTTTACAATGGATTTGGTAGTACATTCCTCCAAAGATATCAAACGTGTTCTTTTCAGCCTGTGGATCTACAGAGCATAACAAATCATCTTCTGGTGATTATGTAATTTTTGAAGCTAATCTGGGGATACAGAAGTGAAACAGAGGAGACATGTTTAAATACCTATTAAATCATGTGTATCAACTACATATGTTTTTCCTGAATATTTTTAATCAAAATGAATTCTTTTAAATATACCCTCTAATTACCAGTATTCTTTTTACCACATAATGATTAGTTGCTATGAATTTAAAACAAATGAGAATAAGAGATAAGCCATATTTAATATAAAATAATCTTCAAAAACAAACTAATAGAAATTATATTCTTGGATTCATTCAGCTTCTGTATACACTTGAGGAAAAAATCATTAGCATAGAAAATATTTCAAGAGATTCTGGAAAATTTGTGGAGCATTAATCAGAAACAGAGTTACAAAGGGAAATGTAAAAAAAAATGTATATATGAAAAATCTGATTATGCAGAATACAAAATAAACAAAAAAGAAATTAAAATGTTAAGTCAATTACTCAAAATATCTTGATATTTCAGAAAATTTTAATGTATGACAGATTTCTTTTTCTAAAATTTGAATGAAGGTAGTCTAAATAATTAACTTTGCATGAATTAATTTTGAAATGATTCTTCCAACATTTATTGTAAGAAGTTGACTCATCTGCCTCAGGGTTTGCTTGAGGTTAGACAAGAAGAGAGTATGTAATATGATGGAATAAATCACAAAGCAAATGTATGTACTCTTTTATCTGCACATTTTGCTTTATAATTCTATTTCTGATAAATTCTCTATAACTTTTCCAAAAGTTTGGGGATGTTTTCCACACTAATGATTTATTTTTCCTCAAGGTTTATATAGAAGCTGACTGATTCTAAGAGCATGAATTTCATTAATTTGTTTCTTCAGATTATATTGACTATGCCAGTCTCTTATTCCTATGTACTTCCAATGTATAGCAAGTGATCAATGTGTGGTAAAAGACACTGGTTATTAGTGTATTTATGTCAAATATACTCAGTAGAGGAAATTATCTTCTGTTTCAGGATCAAAATGTCAGGTGGTCTCATAACTTTTCTGATTGTTCTTAGATAATAAAAACCATCCTGTGATCACATTATGTTTTCAAAGTCTCAACTTGGACATTAGAAGGTTTGGTCAAATATATACATTGTAATAGTCAAATAAGACAATACTTCTTTCCCAACTGGGGTTTATTGCAGAACCTAGAAACTGTGCATGCTGGGAGCAGGTAGAGTTTGATTCTTTCACATCTTGTATCTTCTCTTTCAGCTGATGACCTTGGACTCCTGTGTCAAAAGGAAGAGTCAAGTTCCATTTGATCAGCATCACTCCTTAGATCTGGCAGGTGTGAACTGGCAGGTACATGGAGCTGACTTTTTTCCTTTGACAACATTCATGATTTCTTCTTCAGAAATCTTGCCAAGGTCCATGGCTAGAAATTTTTCCCAGCTTCCTGAGAGCACAGAAATTCCTGGTTTCTTTGTAATGTCCATCGCCCTTGGAAATTTGCCTGTACACTTCCAGTTTCTGTCTACTGAAGCTGCATCACACTTACAAACACCATGGGGTACATTTGGCTCACATGAGACTGTCTGGAGGCATGTATTCGCATGAACTGCTTAAGGAAAGGCTGAAACCTACACAGCCTCTTCTCCATGTGCTCATCTGTCGCCTATCGAACTCTTCAGTTCTCTTAGATAAGAACCAGATTCTATTACCAATGTTGTCTTTTTATTATTTTTTTAATTGCTGTATTTTTTAAGTGGTTGATTTGAAAAAAAAACTTTTATAATGAGAGAGGAAAAGCAGATACATTAAATATAATGACTCAAAAGGGCTAATTATTTGGGACTATTTATTTCCATGGTTTCATGGTAATTCCTAAGACAACCATTTCTTCTGTTTTTTTTTTTCCTTTTTAAAATTTGTTCTAATTAGTTATACATGACAGTAGAATGTATTTTGACACATCACACATAAATGGATTATACCCTCTCATTCTTCTACTTGTCCATGATGTAGAATCACAGCGGTTATGTAGTCATATAAGAACATAGGGTAATAATGCTGTATTCCTTCTACTATCCTTTCTATCCCTGTACTCCCTTTCCCTCCCTTTACTCCCGTCTGCCAAATCCAAAGTACCTCTATTCTTCCCTATTCCTCTCCCACTTATTGTGAATTAGCACCCACCTATTAGAAAAAACATTCAGCCTTTGTTTCTTGGGGATTGGATGATTTTGCTTAGCATGATATTCTCTATCCATTTACCAGCAAATGCCATAATTTCATTCTTCCTTAAGGCTGATTAATATTCCATTGTGTATATATACCACATTTTCTTTTTCCATTCATCTATTGAAGGGCATCTAGGTTGGTTCCATAATTTAGCTATTGTGAGTTGAGCTGCTCTGAATATTGATATGACTGTGTCACTGTAATATGCTGATTTTAAGTCTTTGGGGGTATAAACCAAAGAGTGGGATAGCTGGGTCAAATGGTGGTTCCATTCCCAGTTTTCTGAGGAAACTCTATACTGCTTTCCATATTGGTTGCACCAGTTTGTAGTCCCACCAGCAATATATAACTGTCCCCTGTCCCCCATATCCTCACCAACATTAATTGTTGCTTGTGTTTTTGATAATTACCATTCTGACTGGAGTGAGATGAAATCTTAGAGTAGTTTTTATTTGCATTTCTGTAATTGCTAGAGAAGTTGGAAAATTTTTCATATATTTGTTGACCATTCATATTTCTTCTTTTAAGAAGTGTCTGTTTGGTTTCTTAGCCCATTTATTGATTGAGTTATTTGTTTTCTTGGTGTTAAGTTTTGAGTTCTTTATATATCCCATAGATTGATGCTATATCTGAGGTGCATGCTTTAATCCCTTCAATAGTCTTGGTGACATGCTCTTCTCCTTACTTGGGGTGAGGAAGGAAGCATTTCTATACCTTCCCCAATAGCAGGGACCTCTTTACCAAAATCCTTCTCAGAAATTCTTTTTCAGCTTTCAGCAACTTAACCTCCCATTGTTTGAATTGAGTGAGGGTTTTAAATCTTCTATTATGGGCTTTTGAATCTTCTTTGAAATTCCTATCTTACAATTTAATTTGCTTTCTGACATTTGTCATCTTGGAGTCTTGAGTTAAACTTCTGATTTAATTCCCTGTTACTTAAGACTGCATTAAAACAGAACAAAATAAGCTGGAATAGAACAGAACAGGCAAAAGTGATAAACATAGACAAAGAAAGGAACTTTAACTATTTAATTGTTTTACTGATTCTCAAAAATTTAATTTTTTTTTTACATTGGTAAAGGACACTAAGGTCTACCTACCACCCCAAAACTCTTTATTTCTAGTGGGTAAAGAACTCACCAGTATGAAACAAGTATAAAAGGGAAAAAATAATAAAATGGCAACAATGTAGCACTCACACACACAAAAATCACCAAATGATTCACGAAATCACATCCAAGAGTAATTTTGCACATACACTAGAAAGACCAATAATAAAATATTATGACCAACTCAATATAAGAGTTTTGGAGCACTGAAAACATATCTCTCTTTAAAACTGAAAAATTCCAGTTGTTTTCAAAGACACAAAATATCGACAAGCAATTTCACGACATCAGATTACTCTGGAAAATATTGAATTAGTGTTCTCCGTCTGTAAAACCAAGTCCAATTGGAAGATGACAGATTAGAGGAAGGACACACTTCCCAGCAGTTCCTCAGCACCAGACTTCCAAAGCAGGAAGACCACTACTCATTGAGGTTGGTAACTAAGGGAACTTACTAGACTGTAAAAGAATCCACAGAGACACAGAAAGTCAGAAACTTTGAACATAATGTAAGAATTAGTGTAGGATATGCTCCAGCTGGGCAGGCATTGGCCATGACAGGGTGATTGTTGAGGGGAGCAGGGAGTAGAAAGTGCAGCCAGTAAGAAAGGATAGCATGGCAGATAATATGTATGTGTGTGTGTATTTTAACTGGCTTGGGGGAAACTGTGGAATAGAGGGGGTGGCTGATCTTAAGGGAACCAGAGTCTGTGGACAGTGATTTTGTGAAATTCCACCGAAAATTGCTTGGTCCACAGGCAAATAACAGCAGGAATCAGGGAACTGCCAGCATGAAGCCAGTTGCCAGCACAGGAACCATCTATAAGCACTGTGCCTTAGCAAGTAGAGACAGATCAGGATCTTGTGAAGGAAGTTGCCAGAAGTCTTCTATTATGACCCCAGAGTGACTAAAATAGGCACAAAGAAAATTATGCCTGAAGCACACAAGCTCCCATTATTAAGGAAAGAGAGCTCCCTTTGGTACTGATATCCCCAAATGCCTATTGGGAAGAAGACTTCAGCTGACACACAGGAGCTTCTGAACTCCAGGGCAAATACCTGGTAATTCATATTCATAGTGGTGAAAGTGAAACCTGCAGAGGTTTAGTCCCTACCCCTAAAAGTGAATTTTATCAGAGGCTTTACAGATCCACATGTCCAACAGAGAACAGCATCCCTTGGTTTAAACCAAGGGCATGGATCAAATCTCAAATACCCACCAAAAGAATCCCAAAGGTCAACCAAAACTAACCCAAATTACTGCAACTTCCAATGTAGAACTCTGCACCACCCCTGCTATAAGCATACACAATTTTTCAGCCCTCTCCAGTCTACCCCACCCTATACTGGGAGACTGGAAGGTGAGAGCCTCTACTAGCCAAGAGGGATGGCAGATAGGTGAGGAACACAAAGACACTAGATTTAACAACACACAGCCCTTGGCCCAAGGGTTATAGAGCCAAAAATAAACACAAAGAATGAAAATCCATCCCTGCGAACAGTTTTGATCCCCTTTTTGTAAATAAGCACTTTATTTCTCATTAAAATTTTAAAAATTTCTCAACTCTTTTTTCATTTTTTCCTCCATATCCCCTCCATGTATTTTTACTTGTTTCTAAAATTAACTTTTTAATTTTTTTTTCAAATATCATTTCAATGTATTTTATTACTTTTTACTTTTTTTCATTCTGCAAAATTTTGTTTTGTGTTTGTGTGTGTATGTGTTTATGTGTGTTCTTACTACATAGATTAAAAAATATGTATACATTCATATAATTTTACTTTTACATTGTTTCTTATTCATCTGTTTATTCTTTAACCTTTATTTGAATTCGGTAGGGTATAAATATACATGGGTTTGGGTTGTTTTGATTTTACATTTGGTTAGGTGTTTGTATCTTGGTGTTTGTCCCTCTTATTGGTCCTCTTCACTCTCTTCTCACACTATTAGCCAAACTGTCCTGTTCCTTCTTCCTTTCTTTTTTTCTTTTTTTTTTTTTAGTTGTAGATGGTCACAATACCTTTATTTATTTATATATGGTGCTGAGGATCAAACCCGGTACCGCACACATGCAAGGCAAACGTTCTACCACTAATCCACAACCCCAATATCCCTTTTCTTTCTTTTAAAATTTATTTTTAGTTTAGTTTTATTCCCCCTTACTCACAGCCAGCATCTGCTACGTACATCTTGACTCTCCTCTGTTCAACTTTTTTAATATTTCAAATTTTTCTACCTTATTTGGTCTTCACTTAAGAAATTACAATGCTACTATTTAATAGCCATAGTTTATATAATTCCCCCATTCATATTGTGATTATTAATATAGTAGACAACATAATAGACATGTATTTCACAGTTTTGTTTTTTAATTGTTGCGACTAATGTTAAATACTGATGACCCCACCATTCCTATAATGGTGGCAATTAGTGTTATAGATGTAAAAAAAGACAATCAGTATTTATCTTAAGGCTACTTCTGATGCTAAAACTAGCACTATTCCTGGATCCCCCTTCCTCAAAAAGGAGCTGGAAAGTTATTTTCAGATAGTAGAGAAAGTACTGCCTGTTACCAAGCAATACCACAACTCAGCTAAGTAGTACCAAATCTCATACCACACATAATCTAACCCAAGATAAGCTTTCAACATTACTTTGAGGAACAAAAACCTCAAACCAACAACTAGGCTCTCCAAGGAGGAACAATCATAAAGGGACCTTAACACCCAGTCCTGGATATCTTCTCAGACATCAAAATAAGAGAAGCCCAACAACAACAACAACAACCACAAAAGAAAACTACTTGTAAAAGAACTCATTTATAAGAAGGAAAGGGGAATCCATCTCAATTGATGTATAAGTTCAAGATCTCTGAAAACATGAGGAAAGAGGCAAATAGGTCTCCCCATAAAATTTACAATCCTCAACAAATGATCTCACAGATATGGAAATGGATGAAATTTCAGAAAAAGAAAGATTACAAAAAGCTGATTGTTAAAGTACCCAACAAACTAAAATATCATCTAAGGAATGAATTAAGAGAGCAAATAGAGGAGATGAAAGTTATAAAGTGTAATAAAGAAAATAGAGATACTGAAAAGAAACCAATCAGAACTGGAAATGAAAGAAAAAAATGAATCAAATTAAAAATTTATTTGAAAGCATCACCAACAGATTAGATAATGCAGAAAATATAACTTCAGGCCTTGAAGACAGTGTATATAAACTTGAATACTCAGCATGCAATAAAGAAACAAAATGAAAGATGGAGATCAGAATACACAGAACTCTCTGGCACAGCACCAAAAGAACAAACCTGAGAGACACTGTGATAGAAGAAAACACGGAGATACAGACTAAAGGTACTAAGAATATCTTCAATGAGATGGTAACTGAAAAAAAATCCCCATACCAGAAATAAGATAGATGTCCACATACAGGGGGAATATAAAGACCTCACATAGTCAAGATTAGAATAGAACTCTCAAATACACATCATAATCAAAATGCCTAACAGAGAAAACAAGGAAAGAATACTAAATCTATGAAAGAAAACTGTGAGGACAAATTTAGTGGCAAATAAATGAGGCTCACTTGTGACTTCTCAGCTCAGACCCTAAAATCAAGGAGGGCCCAGAATGAGATATTACAAGCTCTATTTTAGATATCCATCTAAAATTAAAAAAAAATTGCCAATGAAGAGTGCTATTTCAAACAAAGCTCTCTTTGAAAATCAGTGGGGATACAAAAACCTTTCACAACAAATATAAACTAAAAGCATTCATCACCATTAAACCATCAATACAAAAAATACTCAAATTAAACTGCACAGAGAGGTACCCCAAAATAAACCCCCAAACTCTCAAATAGATGAAGATCATTAAAAGATCAACCAACTAAATAAAAATTAATACCGAATTAAATATAAGCAAACTCAAATGGCAGAGAACTACAAAAACATGTCCATAATAACACTGAATATAAATCTCAACACTCCAATTAAAAGACACAGATTAGCAGAGTGGACCAAAAACCAAGATCCAACTATATGCTCTTTGCAAGAGACTCACCTCATAGGCAAAGATACCCACAGGCAGAAAGTAAAAAGATGGAAAAATATGCCATGCAAATAGAATCCAAGAAATAGCAGGAATAGCTATTCTTATATCTGATAAAGCAGATTTCAAGAAATTAATCAGAAGAGATAAAGAAGGTCACTATGTCCTGGTAATACGAACAATCCAACAAAAAATAAAACACTAACAGACCTTTACAGAATAATTAATACCAGTTTTTCTCAAATTATTTCATGAAATTGAAATGGAGGGAACACACCCAAATACATTCTATGAAGCCAGTACAACACTGATACCAAAACCAAAGACATATCAAGGAAATATAACCACTGACCGATATCCTTGATGAACATAGATGTAAAAATCCTTAATAAAATATTAACAAACTACATTCAGAAACTAATCAAGAATACACTATGATCAAGTGAGTTTTTGTTGCTATAGCACTGTAGTATAATTTCAGATCAGGTTTTGTGATGCCCCTTTATAATGTTGTGGCAAGTTCCTTCCACCCCTAGCATTTTTACCACAAACAGATACTGAATTCCATCAAAGGTCTTTTCTGCATCTATTGAGATGATCGTGACACATGTCTTTTTGGTGAATTACATTTATTGATTTGCATAGGCTGAACCAACCTTGTATCCTGGGATGAAACTCACTAGGGGTGGAAGGAACTTGCCACAACATTATAAAGGGGCATCACAAAACCTGATCTGAAATTATACTACAGTGCTATAGCAACAAAAACATCATGATATTGGCATCAAAATAGACATGAAGACCAATGGAACAGAATATAAGACTCAGGGATGAACCCACAAAATTATAGCCATCTGATATTAACAATGGTGCCAAACATGTATGTTGGAGAAAATAGCCTTTTTAACAAACGATGCTGAGAAAACTGGATATCCATATGTGGAAGAATGAAACTAGATCACCATCTCTCACCCTGCACAAAAGCCAAATAAATATGGACCTCAAACTTAGAAATTAGGGTAGAAATCTTGCAAGTCCTAGAAAAAAGCATAGGGTTAACCCTCCATCAAATTCATGTAAGCACTGACTTCCTTAACAATATCCCTAAAGCTCAGGAAATAAAACAGTTTTTCTTTTTCTTTTTTTCCCCAAGATGGTAGAATAGAGGAAGTCTCTTCCCTGGCTGCTCCATGGTGTGAGCCAAGAAAGCAGACAGGCAGCTTCCCAGCAAGATGGCTGAACAAAGAAAAGATAGAACTTAGCTGGAATTTAAAACTGGATATTTAAAGCAGATCAGGCACTCAGGAGGTTGGATATAATAAGAAAGAAATCCCCAGAGGCACAGCTGTTGCCATGGCTGGGCCCTAAGCAGCAGCCAGAAGGGTCCCTCCTCTAGCAAAGTAGAGGGATAAGGGAATTTAAGGGACCCATACTTTTAGGAGACCTGAGGCCTGTCTGGGAGTGGAACATCCAGGGGTCAAGAACATTGCCTGACTAAACTGAAAGGGGCACTGCACAATATTCTTGTCCAGGAAAGAAGCTGCCATCTCTCCAGGTGTCTTATGGAGGACAGAGGAAGGAACCATATTGAAGCCATGGTGCTGGGGGCTGGCAGCTGAGGGAGCCACAAATCTTGAGTTTGGCCTGAAATACAGACTCAGAAAACACACATTGCATGACAAGAGTGTGCTTAGGTGACTAGGAGAAAATTAAACATGGAGAGAGCTTTATACAAGGGACAACTGGTTATGGAAATCCACCTAGCTCCACCAATCTGGCTGCTTGGAGGACCAGCTGGGAGAGTTGTCTTGGCCTTGGAGGTGTGCTATTTTAAAATTTCCAGACCAATTGGTATTCAGCAAAGAGCCTGGAGCCCACTTAAACCTATACCCTGTCTCCAGGAACTCTGCCTACCAGATTACCTCTCTCATTCCAGCAATCCAGCGGGGGGAACATCACAATCCAGATGACCCCACCTAAAAGTTCTGAGAATAGAAGCTGAGAATCTTCTGAACTCCAATAGAAAGAATTCTTTAACTTTGCATCAAGAATTTATTTCCTCTTCTTTTTTTTCCACCCCCGCCCCCGCCATTTCCTCTGTTTAATTGTGACCTTAATGGTATATGGACATTTATAATACTCATATTTCTTTTTTTCTCATTTTTAGCATTTTTGAGGCCAGTTATGTTTTATGGATCAACAAGATTCCAAAAGTGCAAGAAGTAAAATAAAAAATCAATAAATGTTATCAAACTAAAAAGTTTCTTCACAGCAAAGAAAACAACCAAGAACATAAAGAGAGAGTCTTCAGAATGGGTGAAAATGTTTGCCAGCTGCACCTTAGATAGAACGTCAATCTCAGGATATATACAGAACTCAAAAAACTTAACACCAAGTAAACAAATAACCCAATCAATAAATGGGCAAAATAACTGAACAGACACTTTACAGAAGAAGAAATATGAATGGTCAACAAATATATGAAAAAGTGTTCACCATCTCTAACAATTATAGAAATGTGAATCAAAAGTAAGATTTCATCTCACTCCAGTAAAAATGGCAATTATCAAAAACACAAGCAACAATAAATGATGGCGAGAATGTGGGGGAAAAGGAACACTCTTACATTGTTAGTGGGTCTGCAAATTGGTGTAACTACTCTGGAAAGCACTACAGAGATTCCTCAGAAAATTTAGAATGGAACCACCACTTGACTCAGCTATCCCACTCCTCCACATATACCCAAAGAACTTAAAATCAGCATACCATATTTACACGGCCACATTAATGTCACAGCAGCTCAATTCACAATAGCTAAGCTATGGGACCAACCTAGGTGCCCTTAAATAGATGAATGGATAAAGAAAATGTGGTACATATACACAATGGAATATTTCTCAGCCATAAAGAAGAATGAAATTATGGCATTTGATGGTAAATGAATGGAACTCCAATCCCAAGAAGCCAAAGGCCAAATGTTCTTTCTGACAATATGAATGCTGACTCTTGGTGTAGTAAGGGGAGTGAGGAGTGGCAGTTCACCAGGTGCCACAGGAGGGAATGTGGGGAAGGGATGGGGGCTGGGCATGGGAAAGACAGTAGAATGAATTGGACATAACTTTCCTATGTTCATATATGAATACACAACCAGTCTGACTCCACATCATGTATAACCACAAACATTGGAAGTTATTCCATGTATGTATGATATGTCAGAATATATTCTACTGTCATGCATAACTAAAAAGAACAAACAAAAAATTTAAAAATTAAAGAAAAAAATTAAACCAAAAATCAATATGTGGGATGCCATCAAATTAAAAAGCTACTCCACAGCAAAGGAAATGAGTACAAATGTGAAGAAAGCTACAGAATGGTAGAAAATCTTTTCCCAGGCTCCTCTGACAGGAGACTAATATTCAGAATATATAAAGAACTCAAAAAACTTAACACCAAAAGAAAAAAATATATATGGGCATAAGAACTAAAAAAAATTCTCAAAAGAAGAAGCACAAATGGTCATATATGCATATATATGTGTATATAAATACACACACACATATATACAACTTCAACATCTCTAGCAATAAGGGAAATGCAAATCAAAACTAATGAGAATTATCATTCTCATTCCAATGAGAATGATAATTATCAAGAATACAAATAATATCCAGGCAAGGTGATGATTACCTATAATCCCAGTGGTTCAGGAGGCTGAGGTAAGAGGATTGCAAGTTCAAAGCCAACCTCAAGAATTTAGTGAGGCCCTAACCAATTTAGAAAGACCCTATCTCAAAATTTAAAAAATAAAAAGGGTGAGGGATATTGCTCAGTGGTTCAGCACTCCTGGGTTCAATCTCTGGCACCAAAAAAAAAAAAAAGATAAAAAAGAATACAAATAATAACAAATTCTGCTGAAGATATGAGGAAAAAGTGCACTCTATACATAGTTGGCGGGACTGCAAATCAGTGCAACCACTCTGGAAAGCAATATGAAGATTTCTCAAAAAATTAGGAATGGAACCACCATATGATCTGGCTATCCCACTCCTTGGTATTTATCCAAAAGAACTAAAATCAGCATATTTTAGTGATACAGACCCTTTAATGTTTATAGAAGCACAATTCACAATAGCCAAATTATAGAATTAACCCAGATGCCTGTCAATAGATGAATAGTCAAGAAAATGCAGTATATATACACAATGGAGTTTTACTCAGCCATAAAGAAGAATGAACATACAGCATTTGCTGGCAAATAGATGGAAATGGCAAACATAATGCTAAGTGAAATAAGTCAGACTAAGAAATGCTGAGAGCCATAGCCAAGTAGGAATGATGCATGGCATTTTTGGTTGAAAGGTGACGCCAGCAAGCCGTTGAGATGATATGATTATGTTAAGATCTGCATTCAATTGGATATTAGACCCCTGCTGTCCGCCTAGGCCTGCTACTTTGGAGCTCTAGCAGGACTCCCGGAGAGTTCCCATTGGTTGGGGAAAGTGCGGTAGGAGGGAATTCCGGAGGAGGGATTTCCTGTTTGGTGTAGTGTGGTCCGGGAGAACCACACGTGTGTGGTTCGGCAATTTTCCCAGGAGCCTGTGTGGCATTGGCAGGAGTTTCAGAAATAAAGTTTGTTCCTGCTTGAGTGGCTCGTGATTTTGTGCCCAGCCAGACTGTGGCAAAGAAAATCATTGGCTAAATGTTTTCTGTCAATGTGGAAGCTAGTGCAAAATAAGGGAAAGAAGGTGGGGTGGGGAATATCATAAAGATAAAGAAAAATCAGTGGAATAGAAGCAAATCAAGAGGGAGGGAGAAGAAATGGGAAGGGAGGAAATGTGGAAACAATTTAACAAAATCATGTCATGTGCATATGTAAATATACCACAGGAAATTTCATCTTTATGTATATGATATGTAGAAAGCACCAATCAAAATGAATAAGTAAGCGAGCAAAAGGAAGATCAATAGAGGAAGGAGAACAGGGGAGGGAGGCGGGAGGAAAAGTAGGGAGAACTGGGACTGAAATGGTGTAAATCAAATTCCATGCATGTATGATTTTATCACAATGAATCCAACTTCTGTGTTTAACTATAATGTTCTAATATAAAGATGTTACATTACTTTAAATTAATTTTTAATCATAGAAGCCTTTATAATAACTTGGGTAATGTGACTTGTAAGTTATTCTCTGCCTTTCATAGAAATCAGTCACATCCTTTTGAAATATCAATCTTCTTAAAAAGAAGAAATTATTTGCCTATTTCAGTCCATTAAAGACCATTTTAGATGACCTTCATAGCCCAGAGCTCGTCTATGTAATAACCTTGGGAAACATGTATATAGTCCAAAGTTTTAATCATTTTTGAATCATGGCTCCCTCTTTAAGTCTGCTCAAAAATAGTATTCACGAATGATATACATATGATTACAGAGGTTTCTATTTACATTAAAATATTACTATTGACATATTTTAGTGAATCTAGTAATATGCTTTGGTAATAAATGAGTTTCTTTGTTGATGCTTTAAATAACAAAGTCTAACTTCAGGTCTATTATATATACTATTTTGAAATAGTATGATTTCAAGTGATACTTCAAGATTTCTCCACTAAATATATTATGAAAATATCTATGATTCCTACTTATGACAATAATGTACTACAAATGTTAATGTGTACTGGTGTGTACAAATTATGGATGCACTAAATTTCTGTTAAAGACTAATTTTAAAAAATCATTTTAAAAAATTTTTATTTGTTCTTTTTATATATACATGATAGTAGGATGTATTTTGGCATATAATACTAAAACATGTTTTTCATGATAGTACATGATATACCCCATCTACATAAACCTAGGCTAAAACTTTGTTCTAGTCTCACTTGATTATAGGAAAGAAATACACTCAGAACAATCAAGTGATTTCTTTCAGTATAGACCACAAATAGATAACCTGAAGTCAAAGCATTTGGCCTTCAAGTCAACAAGACCAGTAACACAACAATGGAATTTCATTTTACCAAAGGGATTTACAAGCTCAGATATATCAGAAGTTACTCCTTGGGAATGAATTCATGGGAACTGTTCAAAGCAAGTACAGAGAAGCTTGTTTGTCAGACAGAAAAACAGTGGTGAAGTAAAAACACTCCATTGGTTTGGTTCATCTCAAAGACTTTTAGGTGTTTATCTAAACCAGTTTAAAAAGTTTAAACTTAAAAAAAAAACAATTTATAAAATGATGGAAATACTTTAGCTTTGCTTTATAAATAGCCTAAATTCAGCAGGTGTAGTGAGACGATGGTGGAGAGACAGACCTACCAAAACCAACAGAAATCCCCTAGCGTTAGCTAATCAAGCTCTGAGATTGCAATCTTAGCTCACTTTTCTGATCTCAGAATCATGGTGTTATTTGTAGGTGGCATAAATAATACTTGCGGGGAATAAATCAGGGCATACTATCAAGAGAGATTGGAGACTCCAGTTCTGCAATCATTATATCATTGACTAATTATTTGAAAAATAATCTTAGAATAAATTATTATACAATTGATAATATATCAACAAGAATCAATACCTTGTGAACACTTGCAAGATAGCAGGCACTATGCTAAGGGCTTCACTACTTACCTCCCTCAAGCAAACCTGTGAGGTGGGATTTAACAGCTGTGGAAACTGACATGTAGAGCCATCTGCCCATTATCTCAAAGATAACACATGTCTAGATGCCTCTGAAAAAGTCACCCAGAATTTTGACCTCCTGTTCCATTTGCCAAGCTACACTCAACACATATCTTCACCATATCTGCATATCCACCTGTCACCTGTCCTCTTCTCACCTAGTATTTTCTAAATTGACCTTAAATCTACTACCTTTTAAAACATTGGTTTTGTCCTAAGTAGTGATTTTGTCACCCCCCAAAGTAAAATTGATATGATTTTTGTATTTTTAAAATACACAGAATTCATAATTAAAAGGTCACTTCTTCCATACTATAAAAAAACAATAATTGATTTATATTGCACTATTTTTGACTTGTCTAACCCAACAGTCCCTGAATATAAGTAGAAAAATTGTCTGATTTGTGTTTTAGACATAAGGAACATGTGAGCTGAGGGATAGCTGACTACTCCATCATTGCCTAGGAGAGCTGGGGAGACAGACCCCAAATTATCCCTCAGAAAAACACTCCCATTAATTGTCCATATTTAACGACAACAGCAAATAGTGCTTTAAAAACACTTGGCAGAAAATTAGTTTGTGCAGTCTTTGACGAAAGCACAAGTTCTGAGTTACACTACATTCTTATTTCTTCATGGTAAAAATATTACTTTTGCTTTGTATAATAGTATTTTCTCAAGTTAGAACATTAGTAAGTTCCTTCCATTTTATTTGGGGTCCATTATATAGCTTCTGTTGAGTATAACTAGAATGAGTTGATTATCAAAGACACTGGAGAAATGTAACATAGGATAAATCAGAGCTTTGGATTCACATTGGTGTTTTGGCATCCACATGATACAATTTGCCTTGTAGATGAGGAATAGGAACTCTTTTAACACTAGGAAAAATATTCTTCCCTTCATTTGCTCTTAATTTAAGTGCAATTGGAGAAGTAACAATTCTGTGTTTTGTTTGTTTGTTTTTGTTTTTGGTTTGTAATGTGCAAAAGATAACTTCAACCACCAGGCAGAAGGAGAAAGTAGCAAACCGCTAAAACAAAACTCCTTCCCAAAGGTGTTAACTTTGGCCTGTTTGCTGCAGGAAGTGACACCTTATGCCATTAAGTGTTACATAAGATTCAAATGAAGAACTGGCTAAATTATTCTGTGGTTCCCAAAACCAAGATAAAAATGTCTAATTTTGAAGAATACATATCAATCTACGTTAGTAAACTAGAATAAATCCATATACCCAATGCACATGTGTTAGACTCTAAGTACACAGAGAGTTCAATACAGGTCATCTATGGAAAATGAAATATTTCTACATATATTCTTCTGTTAATCAGCAAAATTGTACTCAAGTTGGGGAGGTAATATGTCAAACAGCCAGAAATCTTAATGTTTAACTTCCCTGGAACTAAAAGCATTTAAACAATGTTGGCAGTAGTTGAGCTGGCTCCTTGAAAGAGTTTGGCTTAAAACTGGATCCACAGGATGCATTTGTTTTGGTGGTACATAGGAATATTTTCTTTATCAGAAGGGTAAGGAGGTAAAGGGGAAGGAGAGTCTGAATAAAGGCAGGAATTTTGAAAGAAAAAGTGTAGCTCTCTTGAGAAAATTTTGCAGATGAACCCCACTAGTTGTTGAAGCAACAGTTTCTTCTTCAGAGTGGTCATTTTTCCAGAGGAAGTCTCTAACACCTTCTGAAATATTGTTTTAATATTATTCCTAGAGAAGATTTATCCACTTAAATCACAAATTTATTTTTTGTTTAAAGAAAAGAGGCTCTGCTGCAGGAACATGGTGAGCATGTAAGACACTGATAATCTTTGAAGGCAGAGAAGTGGAGAGAGTGATCAGAAGGGACAGTTTGGCGTGATGAAGATCATTGAAACCCCTCTCTTGCCCTATGAAGAGTGGCAGGAATTGGTTATGGATATTGTAAGACTGGGTTTGTGGAAGCAATTTGATACTATGGGACTTCTCTAATTTTTCAAGCAGGGTGAAAGGATGGGATAAAAATTGAATTTGATAGATATACTAAAATTTATTTTTAAATCTTTTCTAAGTAGAAAAAAATTACATATAGAATACTGATTTTATCAGCAGGTATGAATGTCAAGAATTATTAGTAATTGTTCTTTTAACCATTCTAAAGTAGTGGTATGTTGCCATGGTTTCAATTTGCATTTCCCTAATGGTTAATGATGTAGAACACTTTTGCATATGTTTATTTGCAATCCAAATATTCTCTTTGATGAAGTTTCTGTTCAAATCTTTTGCCTATTTTCTAATCAAACTGTTTCCTTACTGTTGAATTTAGTGACCTCTGTATATATTCTGGATGAGTCTTGAATATATGATTTGCAAATAAAAAAAAATAGAATACTGATTTTAGGTATATTCATCTAAACCAGCTTAAAAAGTTGAAACTTGGAAAAAATAATTTGTATAATGATGGAAACATTTTGGATTTGCTTTAAATATTCTGAATATTCTGGTAAATTGGATTTGCTATATAAAGTTGGATTTGGAAGAAACACACACACACACACACACACTTTTAATTGCTTTCAGTAAAAATGTTTAAGTATGTTTGTGCATAAATCCACTTTGTGCCTGAATGAAGACTGAATATAATTGAACTTGTTTTGATAATGGACAATCCTAAAATAATACAAAATATTTTCAACATAAACCATCAGTTTACTCTCTCTTATACATGCAGAATAGACTAAAATATGCAGATTAAATATGAATCATTCAATTTTATCATAAATGACATTACAGAATCATTTAAAAATCAATCTTAAATTTTCTGGTTTATTGTTATTTCTACTAAATTTAAAAGTTATAAAATTAATTGAATGTTTTACTTTCAAAAAGGAGTTTGTAACATAATACTGTCACTATCAGAAATAATTTCTCAAATTGCTCTACTTAAGGAATCTCAGAAAGAAAAACCAATGATGTACTCACATTAGGAAATTTTACCACGTATCTGCAATCTCCGGCCTATTATTTTCCATAAAGTCCTGAGCCATTGTATCTTAAAAAAGAGGCCCAAAGATGAATATAATGATCATGTGGTCAAATTTTAAATTCTGGGCCTTGATACAAAAACTTTTAAAGGTTTTGTTTTTAAACCACCTATATATTTTGAATTCTTGTTAAAATTTATTTGTACTTTAACACAAATCTATTAGTGTATCTTTACTTATAAATCATAAGTGTGATGTATGTAAGAAAAAGTATAAAAACAAATTAATGAGTGAGTTAAGTTTCTAATATAGTAGCAATAACTGTAGAAATAATAAATATTCAGAGAATGTTTAGTACGTTTCAAACACTGTGCTTAGTGCTTCAATATACATTATCATTCAATAAATATGTTATCATTTATTCTTCTAAATAATCATTTTGTCCAATGTCACATACCATGTGAAGGGCTAAGCTGGCTTTCAACCCCAGAGTCGTGTACTGTAACCCTAAGCGAAAGAATTTGGTCACACAGGGCTAATGCCCTGACCCAAAAGGGAAGTTTTCTTTCTATTGATCTATAAGAGCAAGAGCATTCCTAGTTGTATGAAAAAACACAACCATTTTGAGTCAGGAGATGTGGCATGAAGATGACATTTTTTTCATCTTCGTGCTCTGAAAAGCTACTAGGATTTAAAACTTAATTATTTTGTGTGGTTAAACAGTTTGATAATAAGAAGTGGAGGTAGCATTTTGTAAGAAATAAATCATTTTATCATTACTCTCTGCTACAAAGCCCGTGGTAGAAGATAAGCTTAGAAGGACTCAATATCAAGGTCCACGCATTCATATACCTTTGAGGATTTCAAAGTAAAGGGCTGCTAATGCCAAGAAGGAGAAATAATAGAGACTTGTAACTCCAGGTGTAATAAATTATTAAATTACAATCTACAAACACATGACTAAGTCTCTGTCCTAGATTTTTTTATTTAAAGATGTGAGGCAAACACTGTCACCACCATCCAGTGTAACTCTTAGGGATCTCAAATCATACAGTATCCTTGAAAACTTTCTTATAGCAAGAACAATGAGTGGTTTCTAATAAAGATACTTCAAACCTCAAATTTTTTGGATTCTTTGTACACTCATTTTTTTTTAATATTCAACAAATTTTTCAGGCAAGAGAGCATTTTTTTTGCATGTGTTTTCTGCAAAGGAAGATAAAAGAAAGCCAGGAAAGCATGTCTGTCTTTTATAATTTTGTTCCTTATTTCTTCTTCTTTTCCTTTGCCTTCTCTTTCTCCTCCTTTTTTTTTTTTGTGGAAACTAAAACCATTTATAATCTTCACAAAGCTGAATATGTAACTCTCACCCAGTATCTTTGATAGATGAAAGATCTAGCAACTGCTAGACTTAAGTATAATTCAAAATTCTATAAGTCTGTACATATTCCTAATGATATTCTGTTAATATTCCATAAAAATTTGTGTTCTACAGTGAATTAGAGTTACCAATTGCGAAAAATGTTGTATTCATTTTTATAACAATTATTCTCAACTTCATGTCAACAAATTTTAGAGGGTTTAGAGGGTTAGCACCCATGTAAAGCAAACAAGATAGGAATCAATCTCACATACCTAACCATTCTTTCACCCAAGACGAGAAAGAATATGTTTTTGCAAGATTCCTATGTGCCTTTTATTTCTCTTCTATGAACATGTACTTTTCTGGCTTTGCTGGCATGAGGAGGGGTTATCTGAAGGGATGTGTAAAGCATCTTATAGTTTTTGATAACAGTGCTTATCTTGGATGTATATGTAAGTTGTTCCCGTTGAAATATACTTGTAAATTTATGCTTTAAAATAAGAGCACTTTCAGAAATCAGATACAGTTTACTTTATCTATAACTTTGGGGCAGGATTATGGGGAGTGGTGGAACTTGTAATCTATGAAGGTTTGTATAATGGGATACCTCTCATAAGTTGTTGAGGATATGCTGTGGGAACTCTATTGTCTCTGTATCAAACTAACATCATAACTATATCTTAATGTTGTTGTGCTGCATTGATTTTATGAGACTTCTATTTCCCATTGGTGTCCATAGGCTTTCCTTATTGGTGAACTTACTCATTATATTTTATAGCAACCTAACCTAAGATAGAAGGGTGATGTGGAACACAGGGCCCTTCTGAATGAACCCCATGACCAGAGGGATAAGCTAGTGTCATTAAGTGATCCTCAGATTGTGTTTCTCTCATTACCTCCACAAAGTTTTCTGGGTATGAATAAATATTAGTGCAAGGTTTCCAAAATCACTTATTAGCTGCTGTCTTGTTAAAGGATGGGCCCAGCTTATGTTTCAAATATGACCTTGTAATAAAGTTTCAGCATTAGATCATTGAAGCCTTTCATCATCGTTTTTTCTTTCCCCTCCAGTGTTTGTAATCTTTATTTTAAAGAAAGAACAAAATATGGAAATTAAATATATATGAGAAAAATACCAGCCTTCATCTAAAGGTTTGCATGATTTCTGGGAATTGTCTAGATTCCTATAGTTAATGAGGAAGCATTACATTAGCCAGATTTGAACAATATTTAGTCATAGAAAAAGCAAAGTTCAGAAAGCTGAAGAGTTTTAGCTGTAAATATAAAGTCTAAAACTAAGCATACCTGAAAGGATTACAACTAAAATGGCAATATTTTCTTTCAGAGAAGAACTGGATTGTCATAAACCAAATCTCCTGGGTTAGCTAAATGTTCGAGGTCTATAGAACACTCTTAGAATTATTTTCTTTCCCTGAGTATTTGTGCTGAACCATAATTAACAGCTAGTGTCTTAAGTGGCAGAATCCTTGGCACAGAATATGTTTAGAATAATGTAGTTCAATTACAGATTTTCAAAGTATGCAGCTGCCTCAACCATCCACAACAAGTCAATTCCATCTCTTCTTTTCTTATGCAGACACTTGGCTGGAGTTTAGAGATTTTGGGGAGACATCCTCAAAAGGCAATCTTGATTGATTAAGAAAGGGAAGTGATAGAAATCACTCTTGTAGTAAGATCTAGTGACCATAAAGCAATTCCCTCAATTGACTCATGGAATTGCCCCTGTAAATGTATTTTGTCATGAGTTAAACATAATTTCATATCAAAATTGTTATGAGCAAGAATATTTTCTTGTAGTTCACTTCTTTAAGCTCTCCACATAGTCTAAAGACAAATGTGAACTTAGGAGGATTACTGTAGAAAGTACCAAGTTCTAAACACTTGACATACATTGACTATTTCATCTTCATAACACTCTTGTATCCTATTTTTATGCTCCTCACTTTACAATTGAGCAAACTGAAACACAAAGAGATTAAATTAATTGTTCAAAAATATATAACTAATAAACAATGATACAGAATTTAAAAAGATAATATTGTTCTAGTGTCCCATGTCTTCACTCCATACTATGCTGCCTCCCTGGTTGTAATTTAATTCCTATTAGATTTTTGTCTTTCCTGAGCATATGTTTTTTTGAAATTAAATTTGATGATACATTAAAACCATTTTTTTCCTGAGGGGACCAGAGTCATAGAGTGGGAATAAATGTAATTCTTTGTGAAAATATACTCTTCAATATTAGACATAGCCATTCTTACTTAGCTCATTAATTCTTGGAGCATTCCTCCTACTCCAGTACAACTAATCATTAAATCAGCTTTGAGGGAATCCAAGGAAAAGAATTAAAAAACACTTCTTAAAAATATTTCAAAGGATTTTTCTGGAGGAAAATAATGTGACTAATCTTAAATTGAATTATATAGTGGACAAATTTTCAAATCTAATGAAAACAGTACATTAAAACACTTTATCCCTGCCATTCACTCCCACTATAACATATACATTACTTGTTTAAAAAAACACATTTTATTTATTTATTTTAATGTGGTGCTTAAAACCAATGCCTTACATATGCTAGGGGAGTGCTCTACCATTGATCCACAACCCCAGCTTCTGCATTACTTGTTAGATATCTGCCCCTTAAAGGTTTTATGAATAATTTTTTAAATATATATTTTTAGTTGTAGATGGACACAATACCTTCATTTTGTTTATTTATTTTCATGTGGTGCTGAGGATTGAACCTAGTGCCTCATACATGCTAGGTAAGTGCTCCACCACTGAGCCACTACCCCAGCCCCATGAATATTTTTAACGGTAGAGAACCATTAAAGCATTTTTTCAGAAGAACAAAAAGTAGAATTAATAAAAAAGATAAGTGAATGTTATGAAATTCACACTATGTTTTAGACATTTTAGAAAAGGGACTGGCAGCGTGAAAATACGTGGGTGGCTTTATTGCAGAAATAACAAATTATTGATTGGCTGCTCAACAAAAAGGTATTGTCACTCACCATATCATCTCAGCAAAGAGAAATGCCACAAAATACTATTTAAACTGATATTGAATAGTATAAAGATGCTGATGTAAACATCAGATGAATCAGTTCCACACCAGTTGAGCCAGGTCAAATGAGGAATTTGCAGCTGATGTTTTGGTGGTTCATGATGTTAACTGAGCAATCTGCAAAAATGTGTTCCCTTTCTCACACACAGCCAGGTAGATTTCCAGCAAGAGTATTGAAAGTGCCAAGTCTTTTGGTCAGAACAGAGCTGCCATCATGCACGAGATTTTACTTAAAGGTGTTTACGGATAGCAAAACTTACACTTCCATGAATTGAATTTTTTTTCTGAAAAAAAAGAAAAAAGTACTTATCTTAACAATCTAGAGAAAATGTTGTCAGGAAGTTGTGAAAAAAATGTTTTAATTAGCTTTTATAATCAGCTATGTTTGTGGGGTTACTATGATAAAATTATAAATATAAATTATGTATTTTTCTAATTTTAAATATAATTTGAAACTTTTCCTACTGAAATCTTTTGTTATCTTTGCACTCATCAGTAGTGATCTTGACATGATTCTTTTTTTAAAAAAATATATAATTCAATTAATTTTTCTCTTCACTTGAATTGTTGCCTGGATTCCTAGGGAGCTCAACTAGCATAGAGATGCTCAGTATCCTAATAAAAGATAATCTTGAAAGATATTAGTATTGTCTACTTACAAATAGTATACAGATTTCTGGATGTAGAATTATACTCTATAAGGAGATAGCAGTCTGATTTCTTTTTTAACATAAAAAATAAGATCATATACCCTTTTTATCACCAGAAAATGACTTTTTTCTATTGATCTTATATAATCTAACATCAACCACATTCCTTATAGAAGTACAGAGCTAGATGAGTGAATGTGCTTATATAGACTACAACATGACTTTCAGGTATGCTAGTCTTTAATCTCCTGAGAAAGCATCTAGAAAATCATTAAGACATTGCTATTGTCTTACAAGTTATAATCATGACTGACAATATCATTCTTTGTCATTTAATATAAATAATATTACAAGCATTTTTAATAATAAATTGGTAGCTACATAAGCATTATGATAAACTATAAAATGACAAATTTGGCTGAATTTGGGTTTTAGAACAATTCTGAATATATCGAAGATTAGATTTCTTTCCTATTTTCAAGACTTTATATTGACTTCAATTCTAGTTTGGGATAGTTACAGAAATATGTTTTAAGAAAAGAATATTATACTCTGAGAAATATACTAATACATAAAAAGTTATAGAAAATACTTATATTTATTCATTTGTGAACAAATTTTGTATATGAACATAGTCTTTGTCATCAGTTCTGAATGATCAAATTAAATCAGCAGCATTAGCTGAAGTTGTTAATCATAATAATGAGGGTTCTCAGAGAAAGTTAAAAAATCATCTATCATAGTCAATAAGGACCATGTGTTAGGGTTCTCTCTGACTAAATGAAAGAACAAAGAGTGTACCATGTGTGTAGATGGCGAGGATGGGTAGACTCTCATGGAAACAGTTTCTTATATCCTGACAGCCTCCTACTATCAATAAAACCTTAAAGTTGCTCCTCTTCCAAAGCACCTCATCCAACAGTCCACCTTCTACCAGCCCAGATCCCTTTTCATACCTTTTTCATCCCTTATCTTATAAACCTTGGAGGGGGGCGGGATTTTATCATCATGGAGTCAACCAGTAATCAGGAAGAGATACACATCCACTCCCTCTACCTCCCTTCCTACTTTTACTGCTCAGGCAAATAAAGGTGTGCAGGACACACACACAGTATACTTGAAGCACCCTTCAGTATTGCTGTTGTCACAGATCCTCCTCCAGCAAACAGCATGGCACTCTTGCTCTAGAGAAAAACTTAGAAAATGAACCTCTACCAATCATCTTCCACAATTTGCTTCTGTGATATGATCTAGAAGGTAACTTTGAACTTAAGCAAACTGGATGCAGAGCCTAGACTTTATGAAGACCAATTATTTAGATAGTAACTTGAGATCTCTGAGTTTCATTTTTGTCATATTACGATTCTTTCCTTATAGAATGATCACAATAATTTTTATCAAAATGACCAATGAATGAGTGAATAAATCAATATATGGTATAAAATCTCACTTCCAAATTAATACATTTTTAATATTTTAACATAAAAATGCCCCTGGGACATAGCTGACTTGATGAGTACATTGAAAGCTTGTTGGATTTGCTGTACTAAGATTAGACAGAAGAAGATTTCTTGAAGCAATCATGCTAGTCTCTGGGGTAAGGTTTCACAAGAAACTGTTTCCTTTTTCTGTGATTACTCCTACCTGTGTATTGCATGAAAACTGTGAAAATGAATGAGAAAATTAGTATTTATATGTATTATATTATATGTATATCACTTGTAATATACATACAAATCTGTGGTGGCATATGACCTACTTGGCTCCCTTAAACTTCAGTTTCTCCTTATTAAATGAATAATACCTAAATCACAGTGCTGTTTGATTAACAGTATAATGACTGTGATAGAAGCAATATATTGTTGAGCACATAAATACATGCTTAGCAGAATATGAATTTACATAAATGCAAAAGTCACTTACCATATATAATAAACAATATTAAAATTTAAGATATTCCATATATAGTAGTTCTTCCTTATTCATGACTTCACTTTTCCAGGTTTCAGTTACCAGAGGTCAACCATCGTCCAAACAATTTTAATGTAAAAGAAATAAACCTAAGTTTTAAATTGTGTGCTTTCCTGAGAAAGGAATGAAATCTCATATAGTCTGACTTCTTCTCATGTGCAACATGAATCATCCTTTTGTCTGGTGTAGCCACTCTGTATATGCTACCTGTTTATTAGTTACTTAGTAGCATCTCAGTTATTGGCCTGTTGCTGCATCTCAGTGTTTGTGTTTGAGTAACCTTTATTTTACTTGATAAAGTTTCCCAAATGCAAGACTATAGTGATGCTGGCAATTCAGATATACCAAAGAGAAGCAGAAAAAAATGTTTCCTTTAAGAATTACCTCACATCACAAGAAGAATGGTGAGTATAGTATAATAAATATTTTGAGAGGGGAGATACCACATTTACATAACTTTTATGACAGTATACTATTATGATCATTCTTTTTTATTATTGATGATGGTTGTTTATCTCTTACAGTGCCTGATTTATTAACTAAAATTTGTCATAGGTATGAATCTATAAGAAAAAGCATAGTATTTATAGGATTGGATTCTATGAGTGTTTTCAGGGATCCACTAAGAGTCTTAAAACAAACTTCCTGTGAATAAGGAGGAGCACTGTGTAAGTAACAATGCCTAAGGTTTAATTAGTGACCTATCAAAATCTCTTAACATATCATACTAACTATAATGTAAATTTCATCTTTTGAAAATATTAATGTTCTTCCATCAATTTTTAAATGCTTCTCTTTTAGTGAGAAAGATTTCTAGTCTTGTTTTTAAATTTTTCAGGCAATGATAAAATGTATTCTTTAGAATCTTTCGTTTCATTAAAAAAATTTATTAGCTTTTCTAACAATATGCATAATCTTAAACTTGTTTATTTAAAATTATATGTTTAATACATCAAATGAATAGTAAAATGTCAAAAAATAAGAGAATACCTAGTTCATTGATAGTTCTATGATGATTGTCTGAGTACTGAGGTAAGTCATAGGTATAGTCATAAAGGTTTTTGATAAATGTCCTGAGGGTAATGAGTAAATTAAACTTTTATGAGAATTCCAATGATGTTGAAAATAATAACAAAACTATGATCAACCCTGACAATCTCAAGGCATGCTTGAAGAACTATAATGGCATTTTAAGTCAAGAATAAGGTTTTTGTTTTGTTGAATGGATTGTCTGAGGTCAGAACTAAATTGCTCTGAGCAATTGAGGGGATATTATACTCCAAGTGGGAGAGAAAAAGAGATCTAGAATCAAGAGGAATGTAAGCCTAAAGGTTTTGAAGAGAGAACAGAGATGTGTGGGTACAACTGAAGATATTTAGAGTCTTTTCTGAGGTGTTAAGATAAGAAACCAACAAATGTACTTGGAACTGGTTAATTATTGAGGATATATAACAAAGTCTTGAACCTGGCTTCTCTGTGGGCAGTGTGAAGTAACCCTGTCAAACTTTGGTTACATTGAACTCCAGCTACATGAGGGGCACATCAATGAGACAACTACCTCAGAACTGTTCCTACCCACTACCTCTACTCACCCCCCATCACCTGTTAAACAGTACAGCATCTGATCCTACTCTTTTCCTCCCACCCTCTACCCTATCTACACCCCAAATTTCCTTGGTCACTTCTCTTACCTAATGGTTTTCTGAGGTCACAAAACTCCTGTGAACTCTTGCAGTCATTACTCATATTGAAAAGTAAAATTAAAGCAAGTGACCAAGTTTTGGGTATTAGAAAACACAAAGCAAGTGCAGATATCAAATGAGAAGAGGAAGTTCTGTACAATGTCCCTGTATTTAGTTTTCTCTTTCGCCATTTATCAGTGGAATTTCCATTTTTTAGCTAACAAAGAAAGCTGTACAAAGATTGTGAGTGATATCATTTCATTTTGATGGACTCACCATTAAAATCAGACTTCCAGAGAGTACAGTCAACTCTCCTCTAATCAATAGTTACTGAACTCTTACCTGGGCATGAGCAGGAATTGCCAGAGATCCAAGATGAACAGACCCTGAACTCTGCTCTCAAAAATATAGACAGGCATGTGTTTTGTACTAGAACATAGGAAGCCTCTGTGACTATTTTGGTGATGACTTCATTAGTGGCTATCAACCTATGCCAGGATCCCTACTTCCCACCATTTGCAACACTCTCATCATGATATCTCAGATGACACTGTTTCTCCCTGGGTGGAGATGTAGTGCAAACCTTCAAAGGGGAATGTCAGAACCTCGAGAAAGCCCATGTCATAGGAAATGTGTCCTGATCTCTTCACCCCTACTCCTACTAATCCCAGTACAGAAAGAAACGCATTACATTTCATTCAGGATTGACCTCAAGGGTATGGGACTTCTGGGGCATAACTTATTTTCTCAAATACACATTCTCCTTGGGAAGGGGGACAGAATGCCAAACTGAGACTGATTCCCGGCCTTTGTTCTGATCAAGGTGGCTTCAGTAGACCTGGTTCAATTTGGAATCTGTGTGTCTAAGATGGAACAAACTTCCAGGTGGCTTATGAAAGTCATTGTTTTGTGGTGAAGGAGAACTACCATTAGTACTTGCCATTCAAGCACAGCTTTAATGAGGAATGCTTCTCTAACAGTTCCCCATAGGAACCTCATTGGCTCCACCTCAGCTCCAGACCCAGACATTGCACCTGGCACAAGATCAAATGCCACTGATGGAAATGAGCTACATCTGTAGGGCTCTTTAATGTTCAAGTATATGATTTTCCTTGTTTACAAGAGAGGCACGTATCATCTCACTGGTCTCCAGTACAGGCACACGTGATCTTTTCTTCCATCACTCCCTTAGAAGCCTTGTTTACAAAGCTGATTCATAGGTCTTACGCACAGCTGGAGACAGTCACAGATTTATGACACTGGGGGCTGTCTCGAGGAGTGAGCTTTGATCAGGCAGACACTGTTATATCAATGACCACATATGTTGAGGCTAAGAAAGGCTCTGTGATACAAGAAAGGAAGAGCAACTCCTCCCACTATTTCTCCCACCCTCTTCTGGAAGAATCACCATGAACCCTCTTAAAATCTCCTGTTGGAGATGAGGGTGGAGGATTGGCAAAGACAAAACGTGCTAAGGAGCTGAACCCATCATAAGGTCTAAATGATAAAATTTAACCATAAATGAACATGAGGAAATGAAGGAAAGCACTTGTTTTTCAAATACAACATACTTAGATGTGTCCAGCTCCTTAACAGAAGGCTTACTGAATGCAAATTACTATTTAAAATGATTTTTTGTATTATTGATGACCCAGAAGCTTCATGCCTTGGAGTCTAAGGATGTGCAACCTTTCACTGTATGTTTTTGAGACATCTATGAACTATAGTTCCAGAGCTAACGTGATGATGACCAAGCACCTGTGAGTTTCTTCAGAACCTTGATGTTTAACTGATTCTCTGCAGCACTAAGCATCATGCAAACTGTTCATTTTCATCTTGGTATAATTGTAATAAAGTTATAATAAACAGTGTATCTTACACACACTGAAAATGATAATAGTAAATTAAAATGATAAAATCTGATTGATACACATCAACTTTAAAACTGACTATTTTAGAAGCTGTATTTTTATAGCTGATCACATTTTTTTCATTTTTATTATGAAAGAGTCTATTCATGCAAATGAGTTTCTATGTGCATATGAAGGATATATCTTATATATAATCATTATATGAACATTTATGTAGTACCCAATCTAAGAAATAAAATATTACTAATTTCTAAATAATCCATCCTACCTTCTAGAATAATTCTGAATATTTGTCCCTATAATTCTTCATTTTTTTTCATATATGTACCCTAAAACCTATATTTTCTTCTTTTGGTACTAGGGATTGAACCTAGGGGCACTAAAGACATCCCTAGTCTCTTTTATTTTTTTCATTGTGAAGCTGACCTCAAACCTGCAGTCCTCCTGCCTCAGCTTCCTGAGTTGCTGGAATTATAGGGATGTATCAGTTCACCTGGTTCTAAAACCTATTGCTTAGTGTTTAGTTTTGTTTTGTTTTTTAACTTTTTATAAATGGCATCTTAAAATATTTCAGCAGATCATGTGTTTTGCTCAATGCTGTTTGTGTCATTCATTCCTTTTCATGTTTATATCTCAAGTTTATTTTAATATTTTTATACTATTACATAATACAAAGTACAATATATGAATCCTTTCTTTCTTTCTTTTTTTCTTTTTTTGCTTTGTTTTGCCTTCATGAATGATTGTGCTATAAAAATTTTGGACATGTCTTTTTATGTACAAGAGCAAAATTACCTATATAGTAAAAATATGGAAGTGGAATTACTGGGGAATATGTCATGTGCATCTTCACCTTTGCTAGAATGAGAAAGTGTTTGGTGAAATAATCATATAAATTTACATAGATAAAATGAGTAAGGAAACCAAAAAGCCTGACACCATTCTTGACTATTTCATAATCACTCTACATCCAATCTGGTAACACATTCTTTAAAAATATATCCAGAATCCAATCTCTTTTTGCTTATCACTCTTGCATGCATACAGTTTCAGGTACCATCTTTATGTATCCAGAATTCTGACACACTCTCCACCATTACTATTTGCTTTAAGCTCCCATCTTTCTCCTGGATTATGACCAATCACCTTCTTTCTGGTCTCCTAGTTTACATTTTTTGCCTCCCACACAAAAGAATATTTTCCTTTTTAAAGCCTCAGTTTGTATTTCTCAATTTTTTTCTGAAAGCCCTACAATTGGCTTTCCCATCTCTCTTGGATGCAAACCAATGATCTGGCACCACTTTACACCTTTTATCTCATTGCCTACATCATTCCTACTTGCCCAGTTTCTCCCTACTTCACTGGCTTCTTTGTATGTCAGGCAAGCTCTACCTCCCAGATGATGTGGTGGCCACTTCCTGTGTAAGAAAATTTCTTTCCCACTACCCTAAACTTCCTCATGACTCTCATTCTAACATCCTCCATGTATTTATTTAAATTATCACTGCTTGAAGCCTTTTCTGACCACTTGTTTAAAATTTCAATCCTGTTCCTGATTCTCTCTCATTCCTTCATGAGCGTAGGAATTTTTGCCTCTTGTTTTTTTTTAATTATATCTCTGATTCCTAGAATACATAAAAGAAGTACAACAAAAATATAGCTATAATAATAATAATAGTCAACCCATACAGTGCTTAATTCTCTAGCTACTTCTAAAGCAGATGATATAAATAATCTTCTTTATTTCTCTCAAAATGTTGAGGGAAAGGACTTTCTGTTTTGGTGATGTGAAAGAGGTCAATTTTTTTCTCTCCATAGAAAACAAATATAAAACTGAACAGCATTAACAGGATCAACTATTCTATGACACTGGAAATCCATCAAGAGAAACACAACAATTTGAGAAGATTTATTGCTTAACATTCAAATAGCCCTGAGCTAAAACAGGTTAGAAAGCTCATCTACAAAAGCATAGGGGTGATTGTGCCACAATGTTTTGTCACCATTTTGTTGTGCCACTTCCACGTTGCCTACCACTGACACATATCCACAGCCCACATGGGATATCCAGGGCAGAATTCCTTTTCATTTAACAAAGAAGCCAATTGTTCGTGAATAATCAAATGGCAGCCAAATTCCAAATACCAAAGCTTTCATATTTTATAAAAGAAAAAGATGAAGGGAAGAAAAATCCAAACTATTAAAGGAGATGGGGCAGGGAGATGATGTAAACAACCCTACCTTGTGCAGCCAACTCTTTCCACCTCTCCTTGTTCTGCTGAATGATGTCCACCAGGTTGTTCTTGAAGCTCTTCAGGTCCACTGCTGTAAGGGAATAGTCTGGGGAATAGCTCCCGTCATTCACCAAGCCTTTTGAATTTGATCGTCTCAGCACCTCAGCAACATGTAACCCCACAATGGTTGAACTAACAGTAATAACCAAAGAAACCAAAAGATACAAAAGAGAAGAGGGTCAGTCAGGATATGGGATGAGGGAACAAAGCCTGAAAAAGTTTATGAAAACGACTGTTGAAGTAGAACAGCAGATAGACAGGTCCAGTTGTGAGCATGTGGCAGCTGTTTGCCTCCCTTTCCCACTAAGAGAGCCAGGGACTCCTCTTCCTGTACTTAGAGGACTTGGATTTTTCTTGAACTGTGGACCTCAGTTCTCAATATTGAAGGAAGATGCAGTACAGCATCATGACACTAGGTGGCAATACTACCTAATAATTAATCCAAGAACTCCCTGCCTAGTTTTAAGAAATAAGGATAATCATTAAATAATAAAAGGTTATTAAAAACCACAGATATGAAAAATGATATAAAAGAAAAACATCATACCTGCCTGCCCCACAGTTAGAAGTTTCAGTTTTGGAGGCTTCCTCTATAAGAGGAATAACAATTTTCTCTGTTGAGTCTGTCAGAAGAGAAAATGTTGGCTCTACTATGAAATCAATGAAACCTAAAAAAAGAAAAAGAAAAAGAAAAAAATTAAAAAAAGATAAATCAAAGTGTTACAACTTCCAGAATTCTAAGATCAGTAAAATGAAGAGCCTCTTTTTGGCACACTCCTGGGATAGCAAACATCAACTATAATATCAGTTTTCTTGCCCTTTGATACTATTTTAATCCAATAGCACAATCTTTAAAATAGCTTAACTGTTCTACAGAATAATCTCCCAAGCAGTATAAGTGCTACAATTTAGGCTTGCTAACTTAAGTATATTGGCTTTCCTATTTAATGTTCAGCTTTACATGCTATTGCTAACAATAGATGCAGATCAAATGAGTGGGAATATGTTTTTTTCTGTCCCAATGAGAAGGATCGTTACTCTTTGGGAAAGGTCTTCATTTTGTTGTGAATTTTATTACTGACCAGAAAGAAATAATATCTGAACGCCAAAGGAATTAAATAATTGACATTTTCCCCTCGGGCTATGGGAAGGCAACCACCTTTTACATTTTTTCTTACTATGTCAGTCAGAGCTTTCTGCCAACTTGTTCGAATTTCAAATTGCTGTTTATTATTCCCTGGATGTAAAGTGTTAGTTCGCAGCATGTAGGCGTGTGCTGTCAAATCAGCCCAGGAACAGTAACATCTCCGGGAGACAGCACTAAACCTACTGCTTTTTAGATGTCAGTATTGAATGAAGACTTTCACATTTAAAGTACTCATCAAGATAGAAAATGACACACAGAGAAAAGGGCATTGTCCTCTGGGGACATTGACTACCCGGTATTTAGTAGAGGAGAGGACAACATCCCTAAGATCCCAGGAAATATTTGGTGCTTGAAATCAAGGGCTTGTGTCCTTAAACCCACCTGGGAGCAATAAACTATTACCTAAATATAAAAGAATAATGGGAAGGAGGGTCTTTAAGTGAGAATGCCCTGGGAATATCCACATATGATAAAGTAATTAACATTTCAAGTAACTATATTATTTATAGTACATATTGAGGCATGTTTATAACTTTAAAAATTCCTATAAATGTACATTTTAATTGACATCTTAAATCAAAGTAATGTTAATTGCCTACCCAGAGTGTGATTTTGAGTTCCATGAATGGGTTTAAATGACCAGTATAGGTAGACTGTCCAATGAGGTAATATGGTAGCAATTTATATGACAGCAATGAGCCTCAAGAACATCACTCCTTCCCAGCTTGCTAGGAAATCCTCAGACTGCACAACATTGAGAATAAGCACCTTCCTCATAATCTCTAGATAAACAGCTGTTGAACTTGGTTAGGAAGGAGGAAGGCCAGAGTAAGCAGCTTTCTGACCACCCTGCTGCTTTGGGGTACAGCTGCCAAAATACAGAGGTAAGATGGCTATTTTCATTTTCATCGATTGTGTAATTCAGTGAGAAATATGCTAGCTAAGGGAAGAACTATTACAAATATTCAAACCATGCAGCATAGCAATCATGTTTTGATAATGGACTGGAGTTGAATTTCCCAACAAAAATACAGATGACAATGAATGAGGTTGGAAGCAATATGATTTTGCAAGTTTCTTGCAGTTGGCTTATTTAGTCATATCACAGGAACTTTTTCCCCCAAACTAATATGAGATTGCATATCAAGCATACTATGGATACTTAGCATTAACAGAATAGGAATGCTAATATTTTCATCAAATTGCCTTATACCTAAGAGATTAAATTATAGAACACAATAGTCAACAACAAATGAAAATTACAGTCCCTTCCCAAGAAGAAAGCACTTTATTTTGTATAAAAGATTATAGCTAGAATAACAATGACGTTTACCAATTCTCCTTTATTGAATTCATTTTGTAAATTATTTCAATAATTTTTATCACTCAGCATCATCTAGATCAGCCTAAAGGCAAACTTTGTCATGAATATAGAGTGAGTTTTTCCTAGAGGACTTTGAACAGAATGGTGTACACATGTGAAAATAGAAAACACACATCCACTTTGCCCAATTACCATCCTTCAGATTACCTATTTGGGATTGGGCCACCATCGTTGAATTCCGATCACAAAGTGGAGAAAATGGAAGCCCTAGTTCAGCTTCTTTGTCTCCCTGAGGAAAGAAAAACAGAGGAGTGAAGACTTAGGTGGGGCAAACTAAGATAGTGAGCAGCCTAGGTAACACAAATGAAAAGCTGAGTCTTTCATTTCTTAATCCAGCACTACTTTTCTACTTATATAAAAATATAACTACAAGATCAAGTATCTAAAATTTTTATTAGAAGATTTCTTTGGGAGAAGCTTCTTCAGGGGAAAATCAGAAACATTTTAACACTTTGTCTTAGTGTTACAATCCCTTGATTATAAAGAGATTTTTGCAATTTTCAGAAGTTGGTATAAATTAATCATCTCAGCATATTATTTAGAATTTAAGTAACAATTCAACTCATGGACTTTTTTGTTCCTTTTTTATTTAATGTCAAACACACCAGCAAAACTTCAGAATCAAGGTTTTGTTATTGGACAGCTTTTTCAACTTAAATGTGTATGAACATTTGGAAATACCTTTCTGTTTACTAAGCTTTATTAAATTTCCCACAAGAAGTAATGAGGTATACCTTCAACATTCTTACATTCTTCAGACATAATTTTAATGTATTCTTCTTCGAGAAAATCAAAATCTCAGTGATTCTTTGCTATTTGCTTTTATCAAAACTAGATTAACTGCATACATGTGTGAAAGAATTAAACATTTATGTTTGGGTTTAACAACATGGGTTTTCAACTCCTAAAATCCAGGTAGCTGCTCTGTGCAAATATTTATTCTCACAAGGTTTATCACACATTGCTGTTTTCCTTTGCATTCAAGAGTATCTGTTTATGAGAGGATGCTTCCTTGTTCCTGTTCATTTCAAATATCTCACCATTTGAAGGAGTACTCTGAGATCTGGTTTCTTCCTAAAATGCTGGCACCTGTCTCGCATCAATCCACAACTTTGGAAGTAATGCCTGGCTCAGGACTCCATGGTTTCCTTTCAGCCTGTGATTTCCTCTTACATTTGTGTATCCTGATCTTTACACCATATCAGTATATATCTTTGAAGGTTTTTAAGAATGTTTTCTGTGCATTCCCTTTACACCATGACTCTGATTACTGGCAGGAAGTTTGAAATCAGAATTATTTGGGAAAATCAAAATATGGTTTGTAGCAAAGTAACTACAAAAGGGAAGATTTTACTACGTCATGACTTAGAGAAGATGAAATAAGGGATTCTGTGATCTCTGTCAGCAACTCCCTCAATTTATGGCATCAATTTTATTTAGAATTAATATTTATACCCATCTTCTGAATACATAGAAGAGAATTATTAATGCCATTGCCCTTGGAGTCAGGAGAGGTCACTGAAGCACTGCTGTGCAAGGGGCTCTGACACTACAAACAGGTCCCAGCGTGTGCTGAACAAACTCTTACCTCTGACTTAACTTTGTCATCTTGTTCTACTCATTTTAAGATATAATGATCATAGGATCTGCCTAGTAGGATTATCTAAGATAATTTATTTGAAGCCCAAAGGTAGTGCCTAACATTTAGTGAATAGTCATTAAATTTAGCAAAGAATCATAATTCATAATAGCAACAATGTGCAGCTATGTTAATTAAAGATGTCCATGAAGTCTAATGCATATCCTAGATTGTTTTAAAACAGGGGGGGACCCATTGTACTGAATTTAGCATGTAATGCAGAGGGATTGGCTTCCCCCCCCCTTTTTCCAGCATGAAATTGACATGACAAAGAATTCAACTTTTGAAACAATAATTTGTCAGCAGTGTGAGGGGTGACCTTGGATGATTAGAGGATGGTTCTTGGTCCACCAATCTGAATGAAAATGAATCTGTTGGTTTTGCTACAGGAAACCAGAGAATCTGGATAAGGTATAGATTTGAAAACTAATATGCAATTATTTTTAACATGATAATAATAAGGTATAAGAAAAACAGTTTATCGTTGAATAACAATACCATTAATACTTTATATTAAAATATAAATAATAATAATATTGTTAAATGTAAATAAGACTACTGACAGACTTCATAGGAAAGTTAGTATTAAAGATTTTATTTGGCATATGTAGATCTAATTGCCTTTTATTGATTGATTAATTATATGGTTTTATTTATTAAATGCAGTTAAGTTTCATTTAACTGGTTTTTATTGGTCAAAATGCTACTCTCTGGTATTTTAAGAATACAAATTTAATAGATTTATTTTAATACTACATGGTTCTTTGGTAGTCCCCAAATTCATGAGCTAATTTTATAGATTATTGGGTGACAACATTTACATATATGACTTAGGCATTTACAGATATATACAGGTGGACATTCTGATAGCTGGAGTGAAGATTTAGTGTCCTATTTTCTTCTAGTACCCTACAGCTAATTTAGAATATCAAATTTCCACTGCTAAAGCTCATTAAATGCTGAAGTACATTAATTATTCAATTTATTTATAAATATTTCAAAGTGTTATTTATTCTTTGGGATGAATAAAGGCCATGAATACAAAGTTAGTAGGGGGTCCTATAGCCAGACTATGAAGGAACTAGAAACCCAATAGGACAAGTGGGTACTTCCAAGGGTAAAGTGAAAAATATTTAAAGGAAAAGTTATATTCTTTGTATATATTTGATCAACTTTATAGTTTTCTTTATTCCATCCCTTGATAAAGAATATATACTTTTCATCAGGATAAAATCAGGGGGTCAAAGCAATAGGTATTAAACCAAACAACAATTTATATTTTACTTGGAGTTTATGTTTTCATTTAAGGGTAATGCCTCCATAAAGCCAAAAATACACGTTTTAATATCTTAACATGTTTCTGGTGTGCACATGGTTGCAGAAGCACTAAACTCAACTGATGAACTGGTGCACTCAGTGCTGCCCCTGGGTTCAGCACTGTGTTCTGGGCGATAAACCTGCAGGTGAGGAGGTGGCAAGGTGGCCCCATCAAACTAGGAACACTGACGTGCATAGTCTAGTGCTTATACCTGTCTCCGAAATTTCCCTGGAGATTTGTGAGGGTTTTTTCTATGAAAGGTGATGACAAAGAGCTAAATTGTTTTTATGCTTTCTTAACAGTGTAAAAGGCTCTGACAGCTGAACAAAGTGTCAAATCCAGTGAATGAAGAGCACATCCCCCCATGCATTTCTCCGAAGCCAAAACAATTTCTATAGTTTTAAATAAATGAAGAAGATAATTGAGGGTGAAATACAGAAATTGAGAAACTTCATGCACTGCAATCTAAGTTTTAGTGATAAAAACGATATCAACAACAAATATTCAAGAAGCCCCTACCACAGGCTTTGAGAAGGGTAGAATCTGAGAGAACACTAGTTCAAGCAAATTTAATTGGTCGCTATGGGAGGATGATGCTCTAATTTCGCCCTCTTTGAAGAGCTTACCTAATTACCTTCCCTCACTCCTTCTAAAAATGGATCCTTCTAAGTTCTCAGAAAGCCACCAAAACTGTTAAAATGTTTAATGATTATAGCAACAAACATACTCACTTTCAGTAAAATTTATGATTTGGAATAACTGCATTTTTGTGAGTATTATAAATATTTATAGAACATTATAACTCCCTGTATAACTGATGTTTATAGCACTTTCATGCTTCTTGAAACTAGCATATTTGATTTTTACATTTTAAGTTATTATCCTGGCTCACAGCTACAGTTCTTTACACTTATGCAATACTGAGGATTGTATCTATACAAGATCAGATCATTGGCCAAGAATAGACTGATTATTTTTTTATTACTAGGAAATACAATTTATTTTGAAATAACACACTTCATATTCTAGCAACATTGAACAAAATTAAGGGGCTTAACTGTATATAATTTAGGGTGAATCACAATCTTGACCTTTCCTTCCAAATAATGTAATTTTCACATCATTTTTCTCCTTGACAAGGTAGCATTTATTCATAAATTATATTTTGCACTAATATAGATTTCCCCTCATGTTTCACAAAATAACTAGTTGAAGAATGGGATACTTCATTTAGTTATGTGGAACTAAGTATAAAATACAAACAAATTTCCATGGAAGTCACTATTTTTTTAATGTGTTTTTATTATGTCAATCTAGATGTGTACTCAAAAAGAGAAAAAGGATCAAAAACCATCTGCCTGTACTGGGGGTTATTCTTTGGCACCTCCCTTCGTCTTGTTGGTCTTAGTTCAAATGCACCATTATAGCCAGAGGGCAGAGGCAACTGTGTGGATCTGTTGAACACTCAGAGGGGGTGCTCTGTATTTATGAATGTCACAGGCTTGTTGTGAACATGCTTTGGCAATGAGGACCTCTTTTCCTTACTACCAGTTGCTTAATCAAGAATCAGAAATAAGTGTTTCTCAGGTCTGTAATTCTGAAAACAATCCTGATTTCCTCTAGCTAACTTCCATTGACTTTAGAGGGAAAATCTGAAGAAGTTACACCAAAGATAGGGGTAATATTGATGGGATTTATAGAGATGATGTAAATAGCTTGGTCTACACTGACTTGTCCTTCAGAAACACACGGTTTTAAAAGTTCTTCGTGTCTACGGAAGTCCAATTTAGAAAAATGAGCTGGGTAGATCATCATGATCACGTTTAATTTTGTTCAAAATCTACTGAAGGAATTCCAAGTCTAATGCTTTATTCTGCAGAAGGAAAGAGAATAGCTTATTAGCTACTTTTTAAGTCTTGTGATTATGCTGTGAATCAAAATTCTGTTAGTTGATAGTTACCTAAAGCTGAGCTTTAAGGGATTTGGGCAAAGGATACCTAAAAGTTCACCTTTAAGTAACTATCAATAACAAGATACTTCATAATTGATGTTTTCTAGTAACTTTACTTTGAGAAAATGTAAAACTTAAAACTGAGTTAGAGAATAACAAATACTACCAATTCTTCATATCCATGTTGTGGTTTATAGTGTATGACGCTCACTTAGATGCCTTCTATCACTGTGCTTTTTACAGTCATCCTGAGTTGGAGGCAGAATGGGTTTAGGTAAGAAGATACACATAGGTAAAAAGGTGATGATCCCTCCACATCACTGCTGCAAAGAGGGAAAGCTAGAGCTTACACTTGAGCTTTTCTACAATTATCTCTCTATTTTGCATTATTGGTTTTATCATGTTTGACTAATACACACAAAAAAATATGTAAAATATTTTCTTTAACAAGGGACTGGAGATATAGTTCAATGGTACTGTGCTGGCCTAGAATGCTTGAAGCTCTGGGTTCAATCTCCAGCACCATGAAAACAAAGCAAAAAGCAAGAAATATAAAATATTATAATCTGCAGCTAAGGGTTGTGATGATTTCTGGACAGACATCCTTTGATGGGTCTCAAAACTCTAGCACAGCCAGTGCCTCAGAAGACATGGCATTTAAATTCTTAGTGTATTCTGAAAGAATGAAGGAATACCATTTAAGGTTACATCATTAAAATGCTTTTAACACTGTTCAAAATGAGAAACCCTAGTTAGCTTGACTAGATACATAGCAAGAAGGTGTCTATCAATGCTGTGGATTTGACAAAGTGGTCGCTTCACAGATGGTTATGTGAGGATGAGCAAAAAGAAAATGCATGCCAGAATCATTGCAGTCCTGCCCATCAGTATAGAAACACAAATTCAGCTTAATAGTGTAAGTCAAATACATTCATAGAAATGCAAATACCAAGGAAGTGGAACCATATCTATACTCAACTCCAAAGGGCTAAAGTGCATAGTATGGCTAAGAATAAGTAAGGGCACTATGAGATTTATTTGGTTGAATGCAAGAAAACTTTTTACCTGTTGGAGTTATTATCATATGGTAATGTAAGTCTCTTAGAGATAAACTGGTTTTGCTTGAAAAACATATTTGTTAACACTACAAATTCATGTTGACCTTTAACTCCACATTTTCCTATTTTGCTCCATGTATTTCTGAAGGGGATTTGAAAGTCATTCAATTTAAAAAATGCAGAAAGTGAGAAGTGATATTTCAATAAAAGATTCCATTATCCAGCTGGATGCAGTAGCACATGCTTGTCATCCTAGCTTCTTGGAAGGCTGAGACAAGAGGATGGCAAGTTCAAGACAAGCCTAGGCAATTTAGTGAGATCCTGTATCAAAATCAAAAATAAAAAAGCCTTGGGTAACTTGGTGGTAGAGTGCCTCTGGGTTGAATCCCCAATAAAGAAGAAAAGAAGATGGGTGGGGGGGACTCCATTTTTTAACGATCAAGTCCTAAATCAGTTATGATGAATTGGTTGATTTTCATTTTGGAAGAGATAAGGCTATGTTAGTAGAGATAGCTTGATGCTATAATCGATGCTATAATCGTCCATATTAACATGAATGTGTTACTCTGCGTTGAGTTATGTGTTTTACCTTAAGTGTTAAGGTCATTCAGGCAAGGACTACCCATTTCTGAACATTTTGGGGATTCATGAATGCCTGTCATCGCCCACCAATGTCCTGTTAAAAAAACAAGCCGCAAAAAAAAAAAAGTCGACACCTCCTTACTCTAGTAACACCATGTGAAAAATGCAGATCACAAATAGCATCCCGAGTGTCACAGTGCTCTACCTATTCCAAGATTTAACCTTTATGTTGCCTGTGATTTAATCTCTAATAGACATCTGAGTCACAGGGTACCACGCACATAGGAGCTGAGTAGCCCTATGGAGCAATTCTCTCTACCCCTAAATTCAGATGTAAATAATCACTGCTGACTGAAATCTTCGTTATTGCTATTAGTTACCTTTCTGTAACATTCAAGAACAGGGTGGTGAACTTAAAAAACATCTCAAGTCAATTTCACTGAATTCATTACTCTCATTACTCTGTCAGGTATTCTTAGTTTGGCAATCAGTAAAACAAAGGATGATGCAGTCATGATATTATTGGAAATTTTTTTAGGACTTTAAAAAATTAAGTAATTGATGAGGAACTTTTATTATGATAGACTTTTTTAAATTGAAAAAAATACTCTATGTGCAAATCTGAATTGTATAATTGTATAAACACCCTGTGTAACACTCAGTCAAGATACAGAGCATTTCCATTACCCCCAGAAAGTTGCCTTAACCTCTCCCAGGGAATCCTACCCCATGTAGGTACCCACTATTCTGATTTGTATAACCATAGGTTAACTGCCATTTTTGAACTTCACATAAATGATATTAAGGTTTATTACTGTTTGTTATCATTAGTCTTTTTTTATTGTTGCATGATAATCCATTTATGGCTATACTATAATTTATTTAATTCATTTGTATTTCTGATGGACATTTGGATTGTTTCTAGCATCAAGCTTTTATAAATACAACTGCTTTTATTATTCCTCTGTAAGACATTTGGTGAACAAGGATGCTAATTCATCTGGATTATACACAAAAGGGGTGGCAATGTTGGGACATAAGCAATATTAAGTCTAACTTTAGTAGATGTTACAAATCAATATTTTTCCGTGGTGACTGGAATGATTTATACTCCCACCAGTGATATGTGACACTTCCATTTTTACCACGTTATTGATAACATAAAATAAAACTCCAGTTGTTCTGGTGTAGATGTAGTATCTCATTGTGGTTTTCATTTGCAATTCCCCAATAAATAAAGACAATAAGCATACTTGTCTGTACATTTTATCCACAAGTATATTTTCTTTTATGAAATATCTGTTCAAATTGCCATGATTTTCCTTTTTATTATTGATTTGTTAGAATTTTTATGTAGACTCAAAACAAGTTCCTAGAAAGATGCTTAGAGCTCAAATATTTTCTCTATGGTCTATCTTTTCATAATGGTATTTTTGGAAGAGCAGAAATATTAAGTTCTGCTTTTGTCTGCTTGACCATTTTTCTCTTTGGATAATACTTTGTGTGGCTTTTCTAAAAAATATTGGCCTTCCCCCTAGATTAGAGAGATATTCTTCTGCATTTTTCTCCAAGTGTTTATAGTTCTGGGTTCTGTTCTGTGTTTACGCATGGTCCATCTTGATTTATTATTTGTGTAGGTGTAGGTAGAAGACAAGTTTCCTTCTCTCCCACACTTTTATAACTGTTGTTTCATTTCCATTTGTAAAAAGACTTCCTTTCCTCATTTAGTTGTTTTGCTGCCGTTGTAGAAAATCACATATGTATGGTTCTACTTCTGGAATCACTTTTCTATTTGATTGACATATTTCCCTATCCCTATGCCAATAATACACTGTTTTGATCACTGTAGCTGTTTACTAAGTTATGTAATAAGGAAGCATGAGTTCCCCAACTTTCTTAGTCTCTTTCAAAATTGTTTTGGTTATTTCCATTTAGATTTTAGGGTCAACTTTTCAGTTTCTACCAAGAAGCCTGTTTCAATTTTTTATAAGGATTATACTAAATATATTAATCAATTCTGGAAGAACTGACATCTTAGCAATATTGAGACTTTCAATCCATTAATGTGGAAACTCTCTCCATTTATATAGGTCTTTAAAGTTTTTCTCTCAACAATATTTTGTGGTTTTCTTCATAGGGGTTTTACATGCATTTAATTAAATGTATTCTCAAGTATTTTATTATCTTATGCTCTCAAAATATCACTTTTTAAATTTCATTTTCAACTTGCTACTCTCATTTACTACAACTGATTCTATGATTCTGATGAACTCATTTGTTAATTCCAGTAGCTTTTGTAAATTTCTAAAAGTGTTTCATGCACATGCTCATGTTTCTGCAAATTTTGCTTATTTTAATCCAATCTATTTATTTTCTTTTAGCGCCTTATTGCACTAGCTAGAACTTCAAATGCAATATTGAATAGAAGTGTTTAGAGTAGATATCTTGATCTTAGTATAAAAATGTTCAATATCTCACCAGGAAGTGTTACATTAAGGTTTCCTATTTCTTGTTTGCTGAAAGTTTTTATAATTAATGTTTGTTGAATTTTGTCAAAGGCATCCTGTGCCTTTAAGAATGATATAATTGTTTTTCCTTTTTTTCTTTTAAGATGGTGAATCATTTTAACTGATTTTTGAATATTCAACTTACTCAAGTCATGATATGTGCTCATTTACTACATTGCTGAATTGTATTTGTTAATATTTTAAGGACTTTTCTATCTAGTTTCATGACATGATTGGGGGTGTAATTTTCTTTATTTGAAGTCTTTTTCAGGTTTTCTTAGGGGTTATGCTGCCAATTTTCCCTTTTTTCTCTGTCATGAAAAAAATTGTGTAAGACAGGCCTTATTTCTCCCTGAAATGTTTGATAATTTACCATCTTTTACCTGAATTGAGTACTGCTAATGGAAATCAGAATTAAGAATGAAAGTCATCTGAGCCTGGGGTTTTATTCATGTGAAGAGTTACATTATAAATTCAATTTTTAAAAATAGATAAATGAATATTCAGATTATAATTTTTCTTATGTCTGTTTTAGTAATTTATATCTTTCAAAGAATTTGACAATTTTATCTATGTTGTCAATTTTATTCGCATAGATTGTGCATAATATTTCTTATCTCTTTGACATATGTAAGATATATAGTAATATTTCCTCTTCCTTTATAATTTTTTTCTCTTTTTGAACTTACAAGTAATTTTATTACTTTTTCAGAAAAATCAACACTTATCTTTATGATTCTTTTTATTATTATTTTTCTTTGGTCTATTTTATTGATTTTTGCTTTTATATTTATTATCTCCTTCCATCAATTTATTTTGGTCCAATTTTCTTAAGTTTTTCTAGCTTCACAAAGTATCTTTTTTTCTAATATGGAAAGCATTTAATGGTTTAAAATTTCCTCTATGCACTGTTTTAGTTTCATTCAACAACTTTTCCCTTTTTGTTTTCATGACTATTTGATTTTAAATATTTAAAATTTTCTTATTAACCTGACCAAAATCATTTTATCTCTTCATGTTTTCATCTCTTATTAGAAAGATAATTTTAAGCTCTCTAAGGTCTCTTTAGATTTATCATTTTATGATTAATGATTGGTTGAGTATACAAAAATTATAATTTTTTATTGACCATAGCAGGCAGTTGCCTTTTAGGATGTGGTGTATTTTAACATTTATTCTATTTTTTATGTGCATAAAATATTAAAATATTTTTCTCAAGTTGTTTTTAATATAAAAATATTTGAATTTGGTGTGGTCACTCAGTAATTTTATCTAGGACTATTCAGTGCTATTTCAAATAAAACATAGCTATCAACAATGGGAGACAGAAAACAGTCATTCAAGTATAGCAATAATTTGGTATTTATATCTTCAGAATAAATATTCAATCGATGAATAAACATTCTAAGTAAAGAACTATGCTGAGAATAAAATAATTTGAAAATACAGAAATAAAAGAGCTTTTCTAAACAGAGCTATGGTATCATAAAGAATATAACAACTGGTCTTCATTTCTGGTTTCTGGAACAGAGCTTCAAAAACCTATGGAGTTTACTGAATGACAGGTGACTCTTTGTTATGTTCATGAAGACAACTCATGATGGACCCTGTGGTTAGCTTCAGGATGAGGGCTGATCACCAAAAAGAGCAACCAAATGATTAAGGAGTTGGAACTTTGAGTCATTGTGATCTTCTGGTGGGGGAAGGGGCACATGGACAATGATTCAATCAATCATGCTATATAATGAAACCCTGATAAGTATTCTGGATACTGAAACTCAGTGGAGCTTCCTGATTAGTTAACACACTGATAAGGGGATGGCACAGTTTAATCCATCTGTCGACTACATGTATGCTCCATGACTGGGACACTCCCAGACCTTTCTCTAAACACTACTTTATTTGACTATTATTGAGTTGTATCCTGCAATTTTAAGATTAGATCTTTTCTTCAGTCCATGAGCTATTCTAACGAATTATCAAGTATAAAATGGGTTGCAAGAGACACTGAACTTAGAACTGGCTGGTCAGAAGAGCTGGTGTCCTATAGCCCCACTTGTGGCTAGCATCTGAAGTAGACCAGTCTTGTAGAAGACTGAGCCTTTAACTTGTAGGATTTGAGGTTGACTTTGAGTGGTTAGCATCACATTGTATTTTATGTGCTAAAGGGGACATACAGGAATGATGGACAGAAAAGAGACATGTAAATGTAAAATGTAAATACTTGTAGCAGAGAATACCAGCCATCCTCTATCTCCAGCCTTCTCACATAATATATATATATATATATTTTTTTTTTTAGATAGGCATTTGTCCACACAGCTAAAAACTGTATTTCTCTTCCTCTGCTGCAGCTAGGCACATATGACTAAATTCTAGCCAACAAGATATATAAAGAAGTGGTATAAATCCTCCCTTTGCCCTTCCACTAAGAAAGCTGTTTGCTCTCTGTCCTGGCACTTCTCTCTTAACAGCAGATACCAATTATAATCTGTTTGTTTCTTTCCTTCCCAAGCCTGGCACCTGAGATCCAAGACTTGACTCTCTTTAAAAGATGTATTATACTACACAGGATTATTTAACATACTTATCTAAAAGATTAATAAAATTTTTGAAAATCCACAAGAAAGTGTTATGCCAATTGATGATACTTAGTCACAAGCTCTGGATTCTGTAGAGAAGGTGTATGTTAAAAATGCACAGTCACTATTTCCAAAATTATTTGCAAAGAGTATGAAAAAAGGCACCTGCAGGAAAAATTCCTCCATTAGGGCCATGGTCCACTTGTAGTGCAGCTTCCAGGATTTGGCTGGGTGACTGATGTCTGCTGCATGGAGAATCAGGGACATGGTTTTGGCTCTGTCAATTCTGTCAAAGAAAGGACATGCTCAAATTATCAGAACAAAGCAACCAGTTAATCTTTTCTGAGTCCAAGTTCATGGTACTTTAATGTGACAAAAGAAAATAACCTACCCTTCGGGCTGCTGCAAACTGCTTCTTATATTTTTAATTTGCTGGAAGTGACCTGACATATCGGTGGATAAAACCATTTCGATCACTAAGTTCCGAAGATCCCTGCAGAGGCATCAAAAGAATAATAGTTTCAATTGGCCATTTATTGGTCTGGTATAGAACCTTTCCATAAGTATTACTAATCATATATTTGCCTAGTGGATATGAGCACAAAAGTTGCTGCTCTTTAAATATAAAAGTGCTCACAAAGGTTCAACATTATTTTTGCCTATTGATTCTCAGGGATTTAAGAAGTTAGTAGCAGAATGATGTATGAATAATAGTGTGATATGCCTCTCCTTCTCACCTCACAGCCTTCTTCACAACTTATAATTTCTAAAGTCTTATTTTTCTATCCAAAAGAATCTTTGGCTATTTTAACGAGACACTGATTTAAATATAATTTTTGAATGCTTTAGAAGTAAAACATGTAGCTCAGTGGGGCTTGAGACCATTCTAAATCCAACTGATAGTTTCAATGTGTTAGGGAAGAGACGGGAGAGAGGGGCATGGATTCTCAAGACACTCTCTGTTGCTTCCTTGTTTTGCATCTTTTTAAAATTACTACTATTAATAAAAGCAATATTACTTATCCATATTTATTCAGTCCAGGCATTGACATAAAGCCATGTTGCAGTTGCTTTGTAGGTACATTAAGACATTTAATCCTCATACCTTTGAGGGAGTATCAGTATTTTCCATTGGAAGAGCTTGAGCCATTTGTTTAGTAGATGGCTGATAAAGGATGCAACCTGGTTCTCACTCCCAAAGCTGGCACCTGGACCACTTCCTGACTACTGTGCCAACTTCCCATCAGAAGAACTCCAAAGAGGTCAAGATGTGAAAGTAGGTCAAAATTCTGTTTAAGATTTTGGGACCTGATTTTCAATAATGTAGAGCAGTTGGCACTGTTGAAATGTTCAGCCAAGATGGTGACCCATACAGTGACCATATCACAAAGCCTGTTCATGAAAAACTCATTCTCACAGTAAGTGAGGAATGAGCCACTCCTGCAAAGTCTTGCATGATCCACAATTCTTTGTTTGCTCTGTAGAGTTAGGTTAAAAGTCACTTATATAGAAAACCATATTTTGTTTTCACTCTTTGGTGTGGCCAGCAGAATAGGCTAAATCAAGGTATGGAGTAAATCTGAATTATGATCTTGCATCAGAGATATTTTAACTAAAGATGGTATTGTTGGATGATGTATTTTCAAAAGCAACCACATATTGGATTTGTTGGTATAAATTGTGGGTACTCCATTCAATCAGATTTTCAGAGGTAGAAATCAATATTCTGCTATTATTTATAATATTGAACAGCTTGCTTAGAATACTTTACTGAAATACAAACTGAAAATAAGCCATTGAAGGTAGTTTCTAAAACTATTCTCAATTACATTTTTTTTTCTCTGATTTTGTGACAAGATCATATTAGAATAGCAACTGAACAAAACATTTATATTCACTAAGAAAAATAAGACTAAAATTTTGTGAAATGTACAGAGCCTAATAATGTATTGTGCTTTGCAGATAAGTGATCAGTAAATGCCTGGTATTATGTCAATAAACCAGGCAAAAGAACACACCAGGGAAGTATTTCTTAATTTATGAATTTTTGCCCAAAATTTAAATTAGTGTGATTATACCTTACTAAAATTTCCTTAAGAAATAAATAGACATTTAGAGCAAAAATCTATAGGTCTTTAAGAAGATATCCATATTTTAATTCTCAGGAAAATGTTATCAAGGTTATGGTAGAAAAATCAATCTTTGGGGGTTTTTGGAAAGTATTTAATCTATTAAATTCAATAGTCCATATGATATACATACTATTTGTTAACAATAATCATGTAAAACATTTAATTAGCATGAGTCTGAGAAGTTGTTGACAAATTTACCAGATATCATCACAATAAATTATCAGTTATCAATTATTGAAGATGGTAAAGAGCAAAATATAGAAAATAAAATCACAATGAAAGAGCAAAAGAGTCAGCTTTGAGGGAAAGAAGATTAACTCAAAGGGGTAGTAAGAATGAAAATTAATATCAATATTAGCTTTGAGAATGAAAACCACTGAGGAAAACCTAACACACTAGCTGTAATTAATCTCTCTCTCTCTTGGATCTTAGGAAACTGGTTTGCCTGCTTCTCTTTGCCCAGCTGTTCTCCACATAACCCAGCAGTAGTCACTTTAAAATTCTTGTACAGTTAAATCCTGGCCTTCTTAGGCTGGAGTCCTCTTGGGCTAATTTTTTACAGAATAGCATGAAAAGCCTGAATGGGATGCCCAAACACTGTTTCTCCTTTCCCACCTTATGGAATTTTCTACAACTGCAAATGGAGCCCATGTTTCTGGAATTGACCTAGAAAATACAGAAAGCTTTGGAAATTTGAAAATGTAGCCATAGGAGGCTAGGGCTCATTTGAAACCTTAAATTTAACTTTTCTGATTTGCTTTTGTTTTAAAGTCCTTTCTTAATAGCAGGCACGACACCTTTTATTTTTTTTACATTTCTCTTTAATTTATTGTAAGAGCAAAAATAAAAACCAAAATCCTTTGATACTTACATTTGAGTGGGAGCCTTCTGCCATCCATTTACTAACTTTTAATAAGATCTTTATTATGGATAAATGTGGGCTTTTAAAAATATATAAACATAATATGAGGAACATACAGTAAAAGATTTATGTTGATCTGAAATTTCTGTAATCAAACAAAGGGAAGATAACAACCAAAGGATAAAAAGATAGAAAGGTTATGTGGAGTAGTAGGGTTGGATTTATTATTTTTCCCTGCGTGGAATCTAGTGTCACTATATCATGTATATAGAAAGAATAAATATGATGCTAACATGTTTAATTTATGTAAGACCACTTATTAGCACAAATTGAGCAGAGCTCCATTGAAATGCACAATTATGCATCTTTATTGTGTGATGTGTGGTCTTACATATGTGTATAGGTAAAGAATTGATCTGGAAATATTTCAGATCCATCAAACAGAGCCTGACTCCTGAACAAAGTCCTCCGGGTACAAATCCTTCTCAGAGTCGTCCAGTCAACAGTAACTGAGTTTGCAATATGAGGAAGGCATTGATTTTCAGAGGTTTTTTTCACTTTAAACCACATAATTTATCCTTTTCCTGACATTAAATTCCCTTTAGGTTTCCTTTGAAACTCACCTCCAGTCATCTTTAGATAAGTTTATCAAGATATTCATTTCCTCCTCTTGCATAAGTCGATAAGCAGCACTCACATGGTGATTCTCGAGGACAGACCGATCATTATATAAAATGGCAACATCTGACCTAAGGATTAAAAGAAAATGCCCAGGAAAGGATTTCTTTATACTTCATGGATGTCTAATAAAAAATACTCAAGTTTCAAGTCATCTCACCAACAAACATCTCATAATTGAACACATAAAATTATAGAAATATTGTTTCCATTTTTTAAAACTGTATTGTTTAAAAATTATATATAAAAATGAATTATACATTTATTTTTTAAAGCAGATTTAAGATCATGGAAAATTGCAGAAATTACAAAGATTTCTCACATACCTTCTGCCTTCACACATATATGACCTTCTCCATTATCAATATCACCCAATTGAGGAACTTGCACTGACACATCATCAGTATCATCACAGTTTATCTTGTGTGTGATTCACTCCTAATTTCCTAAATTTTTTTGGTTTAAAGAAAGGTATGATGACTCATATCTACCATTTTAGTATCATATAGAGTTGTTTCATTGCCCTAAAACCCATCTGTATTTCACCTATTCATCCTTCTCTGCTCCCAACCCCTGGAAAACACTCATCTCTTTATTATCTCTGTAGGTTTGCCTTTTCCAAAATGTTATAAAGTTTGAATCATATAGTACATTGTCTGGTTAGATTAGCTCCTTTCACTACTAATATGTATATATGTTTCCTCCATTTCTTTTTAGAGGGTGATAGCTCTTCTCTTTTAAGCTTCAAATCATGTTCATTTTCCTGAGATACCACATTTATTTAGCTAATCACCTACTGAGGGAAACCTTGGTTGTGTCCAAGATTTGACAATTTGAATAAAATTGCTATAAACATCTGTGTTCAAGGTTTGATGTGGAATTCAGTTTTTAACTTTTTAGGTAAATTCCAAGGAGTGTTAACTCCTGGATCATTTGGCAAGTGTGGGTTCAGTTTTGTAAGAAACTGTCAAACTGTCTTCCAAAATGGCTGCACCATTTTGTGTCCCACCAGCAATGAGTAAAAGTTCCTGTGGTTCCACCACTTCACCAACATTTGGTGTTTTCAGTGTTCTGGATTTGCTTCAGTCTAATAGGTGTATAGTGGTATCTCATTGTTGTTTCAATTTGCATTTCTTGAAGGTATATTATGGGGAGCATCTTTTAAATGCTTATTTGTTGTTGATCTTCTCCAAGATGTCTGATAAAATCTTTGGCTCATGTTTTAATCAAGTTATTTATATTCTTATTGTTGAGTTTTACATATTTGTATATTTTGCATAATAGTCCTTCATTAAATATATCTTTTGCAAATATTTTCTCCCAGCCTCTGGCTTGTCTTTTTATTCTCTTAACAGTATCTGACAGACCATGAGTTTTTACTTTTAATGAAGTCCAACATATCAGTTCTCCCATGAATTGTGCCTTTGGTGTTGTATTTTAAGGTCATTACTAAACCCAAGTTCATCTAGATTTGCTGCTATGTTATCTTGCAGGAATTTTATTGTTCTATGTTTACATTTAGGACTATGATCCTTTCTAAGTTAACCTTTGTAAAGGGTAGAAAGTCTGTGTCTTAGTACATTTTGTGCTACAATAAGAGAATGCTTGAGAATGAGTAATTATTAAAGAAATTTATTTTTCATAGCCAGGAAGTTCAAGATGAAGGTGTTGTTACCTGGTGAATATGTTCTTGCTGCATTATCACATGGTGGAAGGCATCACGTGGTGGAAGACCAGACAGCCCAGACAGCAAACCCACTCCCAAGAACCTTTTATAATGGCATTAATCTACTCATGAAGATAAAAAACCTTATGACCTAATATTTCCCATTAGGCTTCACATTCCCAGATGGTTGCACTGAGGATTAAGTTTCCAACACATGAATTCTAAGGGACACATTTAGACTATAACAGTCAGTGTCTGCCTATGGCTATGTCTACATATATATCTGTATCTGAATCTATATATTTCACACAAATGTCTAGTTTCCCTAGCACCATTTATTGAAAAGGTTATCTTTGCTCCATTGTACTGTCCTTATTAAATTTTCATGGGTGCATTCTGGGGTTTTATATTCTATTCCATTTGTCTATTTGTCTATTCTATCACTAATACCATACTGTCTTGATTACTGCAGCTTTGTAGAAAGTCTTGACATCCGGTGGTGTCAATCCTCCAACTTTGTTCCCCTTTATTATTATGTTGGCTATTCTGGATCTTTTTCTTCTACATTACAAACTTCAGTATCACTTTGAAAATATCCACACAATAACTTCCTGAGATTTTAATTGGGATTGCATTGAATCTATAGATCAAATTGGGAAGAAAGCATATCTTTAAGTCTCTCCATCCATGAACATTGATTCTCTCTCCATTTTTTTTTCCATCAGAATTTTAGAGTTTTCTTTATGTAGAACTTCTATGTACTCTGAGAGATTTAAAACTACTACTTCAATTTGGGGGTGCTAATACAGACGCTATTGTGCTTTTCAATTTCAAATTCCACTTGTTCATTGCTGGCATACAAGTAAACAACTGACTCAGAATGGATCACAATCTATTAACATTGTGTCCTGAAACCCCACTATAATCACTTTTAATTCCAGAGTTGTTTTTTGTTGTTGTCATTTTGTTATTGTGGTTCTTTCAGATTTTCTACATAGCCAATCATATCATCAGCAAACAGAGATAGTTATTTCTTTCTTTCTAATCAGTATCTCCTTTTCCCCTTTTCTTGTCTTATTGATTTAGTCAGGACTTGCAGGATGATGTTAAAAGTCAGTGATGAAAAGGATCCAGTCTGTTTTGATGCTGATCTTAGTAGGATAGTTTCAAGTTTCTTATCATTAAGTATGATGTTAGCTGCAGGTTTTTCACAGGTGGACTTTTTTCCTAATTTATTTGTTTACATTTTAAGTTGACCAGTAAAAATTGTATATGTTTATAATTTAGAACATGATGTTTTGAAGTCAGTATACATTGTGGAATGGGTGGATTGAATTAATTACCATTCTACACTACCTTAAATATAATTTTGTGGTGAAAATATTTAAAATCTAAATCTACTCTCTTAGAAATTTTCAAGAATACAGTACATTGTTATAAACTATAACCGTAATGTTATACATTATACAGTAGATCTCTGGAGGGGCTGGTGATGTAGCTCCGTGGTAAAGCACTTGCTTATCATGCACAGGCCTTGGGTTCAATCTCTAGCACCACAATAACTAAGTAAATAAGTTAATAAATAAGTAAATATGTAAAATAGACCATTTGAGCATATTCTTCCTCTCTGACTAAATTTTGTATCTTTTTACCAACATCTACGTAACTGGTCAACTCATCCCTTGGTAACCACTTTAGGAAATACTCTTTATCAAGTTGAGGAAATTTCCCTCTATTCCTAGTTTACTGAGTTTTAATCATAAATGAGTGTTGGATTTTGTAAAAAATACTTTTCCTGAATCTATTGAAGTGATCATGTGATTTTTCTTTTTTGGTTCTTGATATAATGAAAACATTAATTGAATTTTCAATGTTGAGAGGCTTAAGTACCTTGGATTAATTCCTATTTGGTCATGTTTCTTATTTTCTTTTTAATTACCATAGTTTAAATAAATTTATACCTTTTACCTTTAAATTTATAATCCAATTACCTATGAGATAATCTAAATCTGCCACAAGAAAAAAATTACCTCACGTTAGCAGAGAGTGGTTGTTACGTCCTTTGTATCTTAATGATTATCACCCTCATTTCTTTGAACTAAAAGTATTTTGGGTAGGTAGTGGTGATCTGTGCGAAAATCATTTGGTCTATTTGTGAATCTAGTTTTTTCTCCCTTACTATGTTGTGATTAAATCTGAATATTATAGATTATTTTACTTTGAATTAAGAAGAAAAATCATTTTTCATCAAAACTTGAAGTGTATATTTCTCCACCAATTCATAATAGACATATTATTTTTGAAAATGATGAATTCATCAAGGAAAGTTTTTAATTTTTTTGCCTGCCTATATTTCCATGTAACTTGATCATCAAATAAACTACTTTAAGTTACTCTAATAAATTGGTTGTTCTAGCATAAAGCATAAAATATTCCAAGCATTCTCGGTTCTATATAATGTAGCCTTTGGTTCTCCATCCTCTGCCTTCCTAGATTGCCATATCACCTACAGGTATGCAATGCACACAGAACCACTATGTTCAGTATTTTAAAATGATAACTCATTCATTTAAGTTGACACAGTGGAAGTAAACAGCAAAAATATTGGAGGAAAGTCAAATTAAGCCCTATAGCAACTTTGCTTCCATTTCCCCTAACACCCAGTCCCTTGCGTGCATCTCCTTTCTGTTAGAAACACTTGTTGTCTAGTGAAAAATGCCTTACTCAAGACAAACCATTTCTGGCATTTTTGGTGGGTGGAATCCTAGTTATAGTCTAACATTTCCCCTGCCACTGTCCTAAAAAGACAAAATTAAAAATATCTAAAATTACCAGCAAAATAAAACAAAAAGGTGGGTTGCTATGCAAGGTGATATGTATGTTAAGTTACTTCATAATAGTGACTGTTTCACTATCCATATGTATTACATAAATATTGCTGTATATCTTATATATACACAATAATATTTATTTTTTAAAGAATAAAGAACTACATAAATTCAGTATGTGCTGCTAACAATCTATTCAAGATCTGTGTCTAACAGTCTTCCATATAAACAAAGCTTCATTACTAATCCCACATAAAAGAAGCGTCCTCTCAGGCAATAGAATGATTTCTCTTTCTGTTTCTAACACTATAATAAAGGTGATGCCGCATATATATTGAGCTAATAGCACATATCTTCAACATAGACTTCTTTTAGTAATCCTAGTTAAGGCTGAAAAATCCCTTACTGATAATCATAACAATAAAGAGCAAGCGACTAGGAAAGCATACATGTAACCTGGTTGAAGAGGTCATTAAGTAGATCTCGACTGAGTAAAATACCATGGGCATTTCCAGTAAAATACCATGAGTATTGCCTGAGATCATAGGAAAAAATGATTTTCCAGTGATTTCATTTGTGTCTCATGGACCCAAATGCAGCTATAGCAGCCTTGTCAGGGTTATGGTTTAATATGGCTCAAAGTATCACATGTCTCTCCCATTCAGAAATAAGGAAAGATACTGTTTTTGAACCAGATTTAATTGTAAAAAGTGTGCAAGATTTTGTCTCATAAATTCAACAAGAATGCTGAGAATACAACATGGTCTTAATATTTGAGATGGTCTTTAGCTGCTAAGAAAAGAACAAGACTATAAGCAACATTCAGTATCCATGGTAACATGTAGCTCCACATTTTGTGTTCATGAAGAGAAAATTATTTCCATTTATTTACACTTTCAAGGATTTCATGCATTATACTATCTGTATTGAACTCAAATCTCACCTGGCTTGATGTTTTAAATTACTTTTCAGTTATCTTGTCTTATATGGTAAATGAACTTCAATATTAGGACAACATTCTAAATCCAAGCAAAATGAATAATACAAAATACAATAGAATTATTGCTAAGAGTGACATATGACCTTATACATGCTTTGACAAAGTGTGAAGGCAATAGCATAGTGAAAAAGCACATTATATTGCTGCATTTTGTTCATTACAACATTTTTTGCTCATGAAAATTTCAAGTACATATAGAATTAATCTATTAAATAATTGGCCCTGTTAGACAATTTATTTAAAAAATAAGTAAAATATAAGGCTCTCCCCATTTTATGCAGTTTCTTAATATAAAATTGGAGAAGATTGATTGTTCTTCCTCCCTTCCCCCTCTTGCCCCTCCATGTCTTCATCTTCCTCCATCCTCCTTTTCCTCCCCTTTCTTTTCCTCCACAGTCCAAAGCAGGAGATAATTAGGACTTTTCATCCAGTTGGGGTGACCTAGCACTGTGGGTACGAAAAGCCAGTCCATTGCCTTCACTTTTCAAAACAGAAGACAAGAAGTACTCATTGGTAACAATCACTTGATCCTTTCTCCAGACCCTAAAAACGATTGTCCTATATAGAGCTAAGCTCAGTAATGGTCTATCTACTTAAATTCTCCTTGTTAAGGATTCCATGAATGTAGAGACTTGGATAAGCAAAAACAATATCTTCTCTCTCTTTGATGCTTAACTCTATACTTTGCAAATACACGTAGATCAGTAACTTTCCTACTGTACAACCAGATTCCAAGGTTTTCCTTTTCCTTTCATTCTATGTCATTCTGGGGAATTTGGATTTTCTTTATTCCAGGAGTGGGACAGAATGCCTTCCCCAACATGTCCCTGTTTGAATTTCAGTCCTTTCTCTGTCTCCATCCAAAGGCCATGAAATATAAACACCTCTCATTACAGGCTATAAAAGATTAGATCTACCATGTATCTTTCTCTGGCTGTGAGAGAAGATTGTGTCTGTAACTGGATTGAGAGTGTGTCACTCTTCTCAGCTTCATATCCTGGCACTGTTGTCCCCTAACTGGGTGCATCTGGATAGGATACTGTACCACTAGAAATCTTTGACTTTTCTTCTTATATTGTGAGGCTTAGACTAGGTGATCTAAAACATGAATCTCAATCGCCTTAGGTACTTTTAAATTCTAAAATGTCTAATATCTTAATGAGCTATTTCTATATATATTCTCCACATCAAAACAATAACACTTCATATCCAGAAAATCAGTTGCTAAAAATATTTCTGTTAAAAACCCAAATGAACCAACCACATAAAAACTTGCACATGTATGCTTAAAGCAGCTTTATTCTAAGTTTCAGAATTTGGAAGTAACCAAGATTTATCTCAATGGATGAATAGATAAACTGTGATACATCCATACAACAGAATATTACTCAATGATGAAAACAATGGGTCATGAAGCCATTGGACAACACGAAGGAACCTTCAACATATACTGTTAAATGAAAGAAAGCTCAACTACATGACACGTTGGAAAAAGAAATACTATACAGAAAACTATCTAGAAAACTAATACAACATTATAAAGATAAGTGGCTTCCAGAGACAAAAGGTGAGCAAAGGAGGAATGAATACTGAAGCACAGGGGACTTTTAGGACAGTGAAACCAGTAGGATACTACAATGGTAGCTACATGGCATTACATATTTCTCAAAACTCATAGAATCTATAAAAAGGAAATCAGAACCCCAATCAAACTATGGACTTTAGGTAGTACTAATGTATCAATATCAGTTCATCAATTGTAACAAATGTACCACACTGATGCCCTATGTTACTAACAGGGGGAAGCTGAGGGGATTATATGGGAACTCTGCTTTCTGCTCAATTTTTCTATAAACCCATAATTTCTCTAAGATACAAAGTCATTAAAATGAAACAAATAAACCAAAAGTAACCAAATTTAGTTTTCCCTTGATGAGAACATAGTTCTATGATGGCTCTAGAGGCTTATCAGTTTCTTAGCTTACACTTCCTTTTTAGGCATCTTTGACTAGTGGAAGATTTTGGAAGAATCAGAATACCACATATATAAAGTGAATTGGTCCTGATGGGTCCTGGACTACTTTCTAACTCGTAGGTACTAAGGTGCCTAACTTAAAAGAGCTTAGGGTACCTCTTCTTACAGACTGAATTGTGTCTTCCCCCACATTTGAATGTTAAAGTCCTAAACCTGGATGGGACTATATTTGGAGATTGAGCCTTCAAGGATGTAATTCAAGTTAAAAGGGGGAGGTAATATAAAGGTGCTAACAAAATCAAATATGACTAATATCCTTATGAGAAAAGAAAGAGATACCAAGGAATACTTTCAATTAAAAAAAGATCAGATGAGGACACAGCAAGAAGGTAGCTGTCTGCAAGACCTCTGTTTCCTTTGAAAGATAGGACTCAGAAGAAACCAAACCTGTTGACATTTGTCCTTGGACTCCCAGCCTCTAAAACTGTGAGGAAATAAACCCACATTGTTTAAACCATCCAGTCTGTCATATTTTGTCATGGCAACTCTAGCAGACTAATACTCATCTCTAGTATTTTGATTCAAATAACATCCATTATAGCTATTATCAAATAATTTAATTTTTCAATTATTTTATATTTATACTTAACACTGGCCTGGAAAAAGAATTTCTTTGATCTCTGAATGTTTTTCAGAAGTGCAAATTACTACTTTCAAGTACATAATTACACCAAACCAATACCTTAAACAATATGTCACAGATTTGTCTCAGTGAATAGACGTATAACAGTTTACAGTATAAGTTTTGGGAAGAGAGAAATTTTCTTACATACTTTAAGTTGCTAAATAGGTCATAAAATATACATGAGATTCTTGAACAATAGTAGTTGTTTTATTTTAATGGCCATAGCTTAAGAAATTTTGGTAAAACTCCATTATACCTATTCTTTTTAGAATCTTTATTTTTAACAAATTCTTTTAAAAATCAATAATATGCAGAAAGTGAATTTTAAATTTTAACTTATAAAAGTTAATACTTTATTGAACTTACCTTGTCTGAATATGAAAGTTGTTTGTGGTCCCTGTATGCTCGTAATCATGAATGGCAGCAGCAAAAACCATTGCTAAAATTTCCAGTTCAGTGAGCCAGTGCTAGTAAATTAAAGAAAAGTTTCATCATATTTATAAAGAAGAAGCCATCTTTTCTTTGTGTGAAAAAGATTTTCAGTGCCTACAGTACATGAATCATATAAAATTATATTACATTTCTTTTAAATGAATTGTTCTTCCATTTTTCCTCCATTTACTGTGTATAATGAACCCTTCATGAGATCAATGATTATTTCATGGCTTATAAGTTCAAAACTTAAAATTCAAAATATAATTGTGTTTGCTAACTGGAAAAAGAATTCTTTGATTTAAAAGACTGACTGGACTTTGATTTCACAGCTTTACCAGTTTGGGTATTTATGAAATCAATTACAGACTAGTGATTTTTTTTTTCAAATATACCTTTAATTCCAGTTGGGGATCATTAACTAAAAACAAACAAATAAACAAATAAAACAAAAATATGAGGAACAGATTTTTCGTTGTCTACCACTAGAGAAAATGCCCACAAATGTACATGTACAAGCATCAACTTCTATAACAAAAGTCTTCATAGAGCTGACAAGCATAAACAGGATCCTGAGTAGACACCATCTGGCATCTGAGATGCCATATTTCAAATATTGCTACCCAAGGTTATGGCCACTAATTAAACTGGAATGGCCACCACGTAAGAACAATGGAGGTGTGAATACAGTCAAAATTAGAGGAGCATGAAGCAATGTTTCTAGACTTACACATGAAGCCAACAACTAGCAAGCTTTGCTCCAGCAAGATCTAAACAGCAGATAACAAAGTTCAAGTGATATTCAGGGAATCAGGCAGCTAGTTAACAAGATTAAAGGACATCTGGTTAGGAAAGAAAGTATAAAGACCAGGATAAAAGAAATATTGTATTTCTTTCTTAACTCTACATTATGCCCTAAATGTTTGTGTACTGATCCCAATATCATATGTTGAAATTCTAACTCCCAGTGGGATGTTATTAAGCGGTAGGAATTTTACGAGCTAATTTAGTCATAAGAATAAAGCCCTCATGATTAGAATTAGTATGTTTATAAAAGAGCCCTCAGAGACCACCATCAGACTAGTGATTTTTACCATATAGTTTATACATAATTAAAGTTTATTTTAAAAGACTCCATTATAACAAAAAGGTCCATCTAAAAGCTGAAGATATTTACTTTGCTCATGAGAGAAACTGAACTTCATTTTTATATTTAAAGATTTAGAAGAGTTTATAAGAATTTACCAAATTTTCTATACATAACACATACATGACTGTGTAATAAAACTTAATAGCAATAAAGGAAAGAAAATTGCTCTCACTTAAAATCCAGGATTGATCTTTCTGTTACAGACTGAAAAGCCAAATAAAGTTTCTGTACTATTAAAGTTTATTAGCAACAATTAGTTTATTCGTCACTCCCATTCTGCATAGTACTTTTACTCTACTCTCCAACATGGTAATCACATGTGACAATTTAATTAAAAATAAATGAAAGACAGTAAAATTAAATTCATTCTCCTAGTTGTAGTAGGCACATTTCACATGCTCACTGCTCATATGTGACAGTTGGTTGCCTTCAAATAGAAGACCATAGGTACAAAGTATTTCCACCGTCACAGAAAGTTGTATTAGTGCTGCAAGTAGATGGTACCTGATGGCAGGAATGGAGGATTTGGGAAGAAGATGGACAAAGGTTGGTAGTTAAGTGCAGGGTTGGGGGAATGAGGATTTTACGTGGAAAGCACAAATATAGAATGATACTTTAGAGCCCTGTATTAAAGTACAATTACCGATGGTACAATTGTGCTTAAGAATCAATTAAAAAGTGAGGTGGAAAAGAGGATTGAAATTATGAAAAAAATGGATGGCCTCCTCGATTAGAACTGATGGATTTGGATTTTGTATAAAAGGCAAGAGGCAGATGTTGAAGGTCATGAGTCAAAAATGAACCAAGTGACAACTGTTGAATTTCAGAGTTGGCAAAGGCATGGTCTTACTAATCTTTGTTTCCTTCACAGGACCTCTCATGGCATTTGGTACATAACAGGAACTCAATATCAGCTTGTCAAACAGAATGTCACTAGTTTTGCATAAGAAGAAGGTAGTTAAGAGTAGCAGAAAAAAACTATGCATTCAGACAATTCTGGTTTCAAATTTCTGTTGATCTTCAGGAAAATAAGTTATTTACCCTCTCAGCTACAGTTCCCATTAAAATGGGATTAGTGATCATTTTTTGTGAGGTTTTTGAGGAAAGTTTAGAGTTAATGTATGCAGTGTGCCTATCATGAGCCTTGCCATGTAGTAAAATACAGAATAGATGACATTTTACAAAACTTGCTACTTTAAGTAAATTGTTTAAGGCATTAAATCTAGAAAATAACAGCTAACATATCTTAACTGATTGCAATTCAAGTATAAATGCCTCACAGTTGGATGACTGAAGCAGAAATGATTTTCTTAACCAAAGGGAGTTTTTATAAGTAACTGTTCTGTGTTTATAGATGCATTTAATTGTGTCATTAAGAGGAAGAAAGTGACCTTATTAATGGCCTGTGTTATAGGCTGAACTGGGATTGAGCCTCCAATATTCCTATTGAGACTGTGGAACTAAACACCATGAAATGAATAGAAATTGAATTAAACCAGATTTTATACCCCAGAAACCTATTGTTTTATTAAAGAAAATTGTTTCCTGGAAAAAAAAAACATACCTATTTTCTTAAAGTATGTCTTACTAGTTACACTTATGAATCTATAGATTAAACTGTGGTTTAAAAGAAAGCAACATCCACTATTCACTAAGATAATATTGAATGTGAAGTTGCAAAAGTAAAGAAATTAGATAATCAGAGATGGAATTTAATTATAGATTATCTCATAAGTATTTAAAATTATTATCTTTCTAGCTGTCAAAATTGATTATAAATGTATTTCCTGTTTTTTTCTAATTAATTGCTGCCTTCCAAAAATAGAACATCCTCCCTGAATCCATTTATTTACTGATATACTGTGACCTTGATAATTAAGTTTATAGTGTAAAATAATTTGGAAGAAGATAAACATTGAACTTTCACACTTAATTGAGAATCACATCTTTTAGGTTTCAGTAAAAGTAGAATTTTGTACTGATTATTAACTCCTTAGCTGTTCATTTATTTTATGCTGATGTCCGATGACATTTTAACTCAAAAAATGGATGGTTAGATTCATAGATTTTTGTAAATAATTCACAATCTAGAAAGCGTGAATCATACCACTCTTCCCATTTAGAACAGTGGTCCCTATAAAACCCAGGTTCTTTTGGTTCCTAGTGGACAGAAACAAGGGGTCAAAATGATGAGCCTTGAGTAATAGAGACATTGTCCTATTACAATGTCAAGGTTGCATTTTGCGGGAGAAATGCTCAGATAGACTAATCCTACATCCTCAAATTATATCACAAGGAGGAACTGACTGTCACTAGGTGTGTAAGTAATGATGACAGAAAAGGTGGGAACCAACTTAACAGATACTTAAGATGGTATAATTTAATTCTTGTAAACCTCCTATTTACCATTTGCTAGGTAAATATTTTTATCCTTACATTGCATTCCACAAAACTGAATCCTAAGGAACTGGATCGATATCCATGCAGCCAAAGGTCACATAGACATTTAGTGAAAGAGCAGAAGTTCAAACTAACATTGACTCCAGCATTTCTGCTCCTTCTGTCAATCACAATAGCATGCACTCCTGAAGGAGGCAGCATACTGAACACATGCTTTTGAGGTTTCAAAAGCAGAATTTTTAACTAATTTAACAATACATAAATGGGCAAAAGCTAATTAGGCTTTAAGACTTATAATTTTCCTATCTGAATTACTTTGTATGTGTATGTGATAGAACAGTATCCCTGTGTTTATACAGGGCGGGGAGAATTTCAGGTCAGAGGATCACATTGATTTCCTAGTTTCTACTATGTCTTAAAAGAAAAAATAGCAATTATTTTGGCCTGAAGTTATGGGGATAGACACCTTTTTTCCTATCCCTTTGACTAGCCTAAGATAGTTAATTGTCATTTACCAGCAAACTAGTATATTAAAATAATATAAGGGTATGTGTTGATAGCTATTTGTTTCTGACTCTAGGTTAAGTGCTTTACAAATAAGATGTAATGACTCTTCTTGTATGGTGATCAGTATCTTAAACTACATTTAAGTGATAAGGGAACCAAGTAGAGAGCTAGCTGGTTAGGAAGTGGCAGAGCATGCTTTCAAATCTGTCTGGCTGCCTCCCAAGCCCACACCCTTTCCACTCTACCAAACTGTTGGATGGGAAGCCACGTAGAAGGAGAGAATTTCTACATACTTTGCACAGTAGGGACATAGCACCACATTTTCTGTAGACTGATCAGAGTAAAATTGAGTCATTCCAAAGTATGGGAGACTGCTTTGGGACATATCAATGGAGTACATGTTCAAAAAGAAATAGATTTCAAATCATCTCTCTCTTCTGAGTATTAGAGCAAAGTGCCAAGAGCCTTCAAATGCAAGTGTTCCCTGGCCAAGGTCCTTGGATGATTTCATATTTAAAGAGACAGCTAGAGGTAGCTTGGCAGCACTCCTTAAACCATTAGCTCTTTAGCAAATGGATTGAGTTTTTGCACATCACTGTCACTGTGGCTCAGGGCTACAAGTTATTCATATGACAAAAGGAGAGTAAAGGAGGCAAGTGGTTGTACTAATGTCAAGCCTCCCCTATACTGTCAGCTCTTAGGCTCCAGGGTGTCTTTATGCTTTTAACAAACCAGGAAGACAATGGCTTCCTCATAATCCTTCCCAGGCACCATTCTGCAGTCCTTGGAATACCTTGCAGATGACAATATGCATTAGTCACCTGACAGTGTCAGGCTGTCACTGAAGTGCTCCATACATGCCACACTGATTGGGCCGTCCTGAAATAGCAGGACATCATCTAAAACACTAGAGTGACCCAGTCTTCTCCTCACCAAATCCAGGTGGTGAGAAACGACTGAAGAGTTTTAGTTAAAAGAATATTTCTGAAATGCTTTGTCATTTCAAATAACGAACATGTTCACATGTAAGAAAATTAATATTCACTGACTACCTACCATCTTTTCATCTAGAGAAAAGCTTACTAGAATAACTTTCCCAAAACTGTCAAGCTGGCAGTGAAACCTGGTTTTGACAAAATAGTCAACACATTTATGAATTCATTCTGCCTTCCCTTTCACCACCTATTGTGAAATTTCTCATCATTCTTTGTAGTTTAAACGCACTTTCCTGATCCTGGGAAACACTAAAAGTCTACCACCAGACTATTTCTGCAATGGGCAGACTAATGGGCAAGTAAAAAGCCCACTGATACATTTTTGCTAAAGGATGAATAAAATTAGGAACAGGTTTCTATGCCAATCCTGATAAAGCAGGGGAAGTTACATTTCTGTTTGATAAGCCGAGGCCTTCTCAGAAAGAGACTATGTGATCTATACTAATGACTGCAGCATTCTCGGCGTGATGCCAGGACTGGGCCGGATTCCTCAGCCTTCCAGAGAAGATGGAATGGCTTATTATGTCCTGCAGCAAATCTTCCTTGTAAATCTGAGGGTGAAGTTACATTGTGGACTTAAATTTCTCTATTTATGCATTAATATGACATCTCTTCCTCCTGTCTTTCCAATGTCACCTTCAGACCAGAGATTCTAAAGTTAAATTAGACTTTCATTTAGCTCTCTTCACACTTGTGGCAAGCAAAACAAAACAAAATGTTCTTGAGAAGAAACATATTTTAAGATGACGAAATTCTAGTTACCTCCCAGCCCTAAATGGCACGTGTTTTCTAATTTCACTTTATAATTAAGCGTACAGTTTATTTACTGATGTAGGCATCGTTTTCTCAGTCCATCTTGTTCTGAGGAAATCTAATCAGTTCATTTTACATTTTCGAGTGACATTTAATGTGTCGTTTTTCAGTTAACTTTTTCAAAGCCAAAAAGTTTTAAAAGAATTTCTAGCATGCACATGCATGCACACTAGAAAGAGAAACATAAAGTAATTCAAATATACTACTTTTAAAAAGATAAATTTGTCACAGAATATATATTTGAATGAAATTGTGGTAAAATTCCAAAAAATTCCTTTAATTCCCAGCTGAGCTCCCAGCCAATAGCCATACAAACTACCCGTCCTGTAACTGAGCCATCCTGAATGCCATGCCCAGTGTTGGTTTCAGATGTCTCTAGCCACAGTTGCTAGCTGGCCATAATCACATGAAGGACACCCAGTGAGAGTCTCCTAGTTGGAAATCTTTTAACCACAGAGCCTTAAGAGACAATAACAAATTATTTTTAAAATCATTATGATTTGGAGTGGTTTTTCTGTTATTGGTGGTTTTTTGCTTGTTTTTAGCAGTAGATATATTGGAACATGGGGCAGGAGTGGGATCTCAGCCCAAGACATTAAAGGATCTACACAATTTAAGAGGCAAAGAAAATGAGGAACAATTTCTTTGATTACCATATAAGACACTGTTGGAGGAATCCTAGTAAATGGATTGTTATGTGTAGTAAACATCATAGCTGGTTTCTTGGGACGGGGGAAGCCATAATGATGTAAATATTCTGCATATGCTAAAGCTTAGAGAATCCTGCACAAGTTATAAGTTTTCAAGCTCTTTAGGAGTCTCTGCTAAAGCCCCAGAGGATTTGCTTGAGATCAAGTTAGGATATAGTCTATGATACAGAGTGATGAGGTTATTGAGGTTCTCTGGGCCCCAAAAAGCCCAAGTCTCATAGAACCAAATACCAATTACTGTTGCTGATAATATAAATATTTTAGCTTCTGATTTCTAAACAGACGGGTAATGCATATTATGGGATTTGGTAAAATAATCCATTTGTGGGAATTTTATGGTACCATTTTAGCCTGTATAGGCTAGAATACAGAGAAATCAAGAAGGCATTGATTCGGTGTCCTCATGTTAACAAAGTCCTTGGGGGAAGGCCCAAGCTCTGTTAATACCAATATGAGACTAAGCTCAATCACTCATCCTAATATGCCAATCAGATGAGCAGTGGTAAAGGACAGGAAAAACATTTTAATCAGGATGCCACAACGGGAAGAACAGATACAATGATCAAATATTTGTTCCAGGGTCTGACAGAAACTTTGAAGTTCATAGAGAAGGGGAACAAAGCTAAGGAATGGGGGCTTGTATGGCTGAGGCTTTGTAAAACTGACAGAGTATATCATCCTGTTCAGGCCATGGTCTGATTGATCATTATCTCAAGATTAGTTCTGTGCGGTTGCTGTGGAGAAGGCTTTATTCTTTTAAGGGGCAATCTGGTTTCCATGAGATAATTGTTCCTACTTTAGTGGGATAGCCTCAATTCCTATAATAGGGCAATTGATCCCACTTAGTGGGGCAATCTGATCGTGGGGTGATCTGTCTGTGATGTGTTGCTGTTTCTAGAGTCCAAGAGACTGCAGATTTAGGGCAATGACTAAAGACTTCTAGGAAGCACTCCAAGCAGTTGAATGTCCTTGAAAATCTTGAAAATATCCAAGTTATCTTATTTTGATGTCTTCAGTCTTAAAGGGGGATAAGGTACATTATGTAAGTTTAGGGATAATAAACCCTGTATTGTATTCCTTAAATGATTAACAAGCCTATGTGTAGAATCAGCAGGGATATGAGCCAAGATTTAAGGTAATAACAAAGGCAGAGATGCCAAGTTTTATCCTGTTTTTAGTGACCCACTGGGCATCAGCAGGCTCAAATGAAGAGTCAGAGTTTTTAGCAAAAGCAGCATCTCTAAATCCCCATTATACTCACATGACCCACATCCTGTTGAATTCATTTCAATTTGGCACCTTCAGAAGTCCTATTTCTCACTTTTCACTCTCTGGGAGTCATCTTCAACTCCAAGACATTACAGAAACTCTAAGCAGTATCAGACTTTCTGTCTTATACTCATTGATATCCTAGGATTTGCATTGCTGAATCATTTCTTCACTTATCCATTGATTCATTAAAATGCAAAGAAGAAAGGGCATTTGGAAAAATTTACATGAATAATTTCCCCAAATTCTTCTGAATATTTGACTGTGATTAGCAATGTAACAGAAAAAAAAAAAAACTCCAAATGTTAGTTTCTGAGAAAATGAGACAATGTGGGAAAAGTTCTCTTTTACTCTGAAGATGTTCTCACAAAAATGTTCTCTAGTCTAAATTTTGGAAAGTCATTATATTTTTATTTACCTCTAGATGTCTTGTTTTCATTGAGTTAAAATATTTTTTGAAAAATAACTCAACCTCAAAATTCTAAAAGATTATTACTTTTAATAAAACTTCTATGGCATTAAAGAAACAAGAGAAATTCTCAGTAGTGGAATATACTGTCTCCAAACTAACAAAGTTATTATAAAAGCATTCTTACCATGATACCTGTATGAAGCATTATGTAATGCACAGTTTGAGTGACATCAGCTGCATGTACCAAATTGTGATAAGGATTTTTGTATTTGCTGTAACCAACTTCTAAAGCTTCTGCAAAAGCAATTAAGCAAGAAACAGGAATCTGTGGAAAGTGATAAATATGGTTATATTTTGGCCTCAAGAGTGGCACTATATCAACTTGAGCACAGGTTTTGGGATAAACACAATGAGTCAGATGTGGGCAGTAATTTCTTTAAGTTGAATCTGGATTGTTATAGAATAAAACCACACGTCGTTAACATGTTAGTTTTTAATCCTGAGAAGTATTGTAACCCCCAAGTACTTAAAGCAGATGGATGAAAAAATGGTCTAACCCACACTATATAATGTTTACATTTTTATATCTTCCTGAGTCAAGGAAAACAATTTGTTTTTAAAAGGGAAAATATTTTCAATTATAATCTGTAAGGCCTACTTTTCCAATCTATAATACAAAGGCATTAAAATAGACAATTTCCCAGCACTTTCTATCTCCAACAATGCCATGCTTCTACAGGAAAGTTAACAGCAGCAGCAGACTGCTCAGAAGTCCTAACTCTAATCTGTTGCTTAGATGGCTCCAAATGAAGTGGATTAGAAGGCCCATCATTTCAGTGTAAGAAAAGCTAATAATAGAGGATTACTATGTTTTGGGAACACTGAAGATCTGTCTTAGTTCTTTAAGATGTAACTTCCAATCCCCATATGAGTGTTCTGTAAGTGATCAGTGGAGCAAGGAATCTTATTGGAAAGAGGCAGTCCTGGCCTCATGGTCCCCAGATAGATATATAGATATGTTGGTGATCCAGAGAATAGTTTCATCATGTGGTGAATTCAACCTTAGATCTGTACCTGCTAACTAGAAACATTCTAAAGTGAATTAATTAATCAGTGTTCTATATTTTCATTATTATTCAAATAGCTGATTCTAAAGGTATTTCACTTTCCTTCCACACTTCTGACCTTGAAGCGGTTGAGAAGATCGTATCTGGTAAACAGTTCATAGATCATAAACTTCAGGCTATGCTCTCCGCTTGCTTCATTTAGGGCAAAGACATCAAAAGACCATTTATCGACATCCTATAAAAAAATAGAGTAAATATGTTAGGTGACAATATCATATAGTTCTGTGGTTTTGTATGGAAAATTATTTGAGAGATTAGGCAGCAGGTCATATTTCAATTCAGCATGTCAAACTGGATTTTACCAGAGTATGATATCACCAGGGTCACAAAGTGTGAGGCCAAAATGCCTGCCATAAAACATCTTCCCAGATTGGGTCCTGTCCTGAAGTAGAATTGCTAGTGATACAGGTGATATCAATTGAAGAATATAGGGAATATAGACCCAATTTTTCCCCCTTCCCACCCACCTGCTGCTTTGCTTGGAATTTCAGCATTATAGTAAGTAATGATAGGGGACAGACAGATGTGAATGGTTAAGGGAATAATTCTATAAGATGGGTCCACTGTGCTCACCCCACATGCTTTCTTTTCCAAGAAGCAATTTATCTACATCTCTACCTGGCTTAAGAGGAAAAGATATGTCACATTCCTCAGCAAACTTCCTGTTACCTACAGAAGAAATGCAGTCCTGAAGTAATAAAATAATGTTGATAACAAGAATTTAAGTTACCCTTACTTTTGTGACCTTTTCACAGACCAGATCCTAGAATTCAGAGAGATTAAGATAATTCCTGTTAGCCATAAAATCTGGAAGATTTTGTGCTTAAGAAGCCAGTTAGAATCTGGTCAGCATGGGCCAAAGTGACCTAAAGTTTTTATAGCAGTGGGGACTTAAAGGTCTGATGTCATCCTGTGGTCATTCAAATTTCAAGAGGTGAACCTGGGCATGACTCTCTGGAAACTTCTCTGGGATCCCCAATAAAACTAGAGTGCAGGATAGGCACACAGTTACTCTTATCTGGGAGAGGACCCACTCTCTCCCATGAGAATGTCCCCTTCCTACTTTTCCCATCCCTTCTAATAAACTCATGCCTGTTACTGTGAGCAATATGTCTGAAATCTTTCTGACTTGATCACAAGAAATGGAGTTTAAAGAGGGTAATTTGTGCTGCCTCAGTTTCATGGAAGGCCACCACCGGGTAACAGTAATTAGGCTAGAAGTTTTGATACCTTCTCTCCTCTTGCAGGATACAAATACCACAGGAGGAAGAGAGCATACTACCTTGTTATTACTCCTTCTGACTTAAGCTGACCCAGTTATACTTTTCTCCAGGGACTGATGGTAAGAAAAAGAAGTGGGCCTTCTAATTGAGGAGGAGAATAGTAATTGGTGTTATTTCTTGCAATTTGTAGGGAAACAGGCAAGCTTGTAGGGAAGCAGGTGTGCTGGGAAAATACAGTGACAGTGGGGGGCGGGGGAGGAATCAACCACTTTAGCTACCTCATATTTTTCTAAAAACAAACACACAAACAGAATCTAAAGCACAAAATTCAGTTCAAAAGATGATTGGGAACTATTAGCAAAGGACAGTGTTTATATACACACACGCAATAGATTTGGTACTGAACAATAAATGGGCAACCTTTAAGCTATGCATTAATTTTTGCATTTGAGCAGGCACTTTTTAGAATTTCATTCATTTAACATTTTAACATTCTTAAGGAAGCCAACTGTAGGGGCTGTAACATGCTTAAACTAAACTGAAAATCTGATAAAAAGTATTTCACCAGTCTTTTTTTAAAAAAGGTTTCCTTTGAAAACATAACAGTAACAGCCTCAAATGGTACTTTCAATCCCTTGGAACCAAACATCCATGAAATACCTTTTGGTTTTCTTGTCTGCCATTGTTATTTATCTTCCATTTGGGTCTAGTTTGATCCCCAAACACTTGCTTTATCTCTTTGTAAATTAAAAATCTCTAAAGTTTCTGTTAGAAGGATTTTTACCATCAATAAAGCTCAAAGGAAGCCAAGAAATCTTTTATCAAATTCCAAAGCTAACAAGGAAGAGTTAGCTCAGACTCTTTCAAGGCAGCTATTAGAGTTCCAACCAGGGATTCCTGCTGCGTAAAGAGTTAGCTCTGTTTCTTGGGGAGTTTCATAAATAATGATGATTTGCATTTGTAAACTATTGCAGATGCTTCCCTCCTGCACTGTCACATTGAGAACAAATAAGACAAGGAGGTTTCTAGGATAATAAATTATTTAACTAAAAGATTCTTTACTTGGTGACAGTTCTTCCCTCAACCTCTTAGTGCATATGTTTTTACTAAATTCCCATTTCAGAAAAACTGATACCTTCTCCTATGCCAACATACTTTCAGTTGGTTTTTAGGCAAAGATTTTTAAAAAGAAATAAAATAAAAATAAGGAATTTCTTTGAACACGGTAGAAGAAATAACAGGAAAGCAAGATCTCTTCAGAACACAGGAATAATTAGTATACTCTACTGTGGCATTTTAGTTATATACTTGTATTATAGTTTCAGGAACATAATTCTATTTTAAAACATCCAAGGAAAGTGAATACCTTTTTAATTAATAAGATTTGAATCTAATATGCAGCAGAGAAGAAAACACAAAGAGGATGCTTACAAGGAAATTAAAACACAAATATAAGCAATACAAATTTAAAATAGGAAAGGAATATAATAGGTGAGAAATGAAACAGTCCAAGGTCTTACTGGCTGCCATTATGCTATAAATTCTTGGTTAACAGTACCATGGAGTAGTTTTAGAAGACAAAGTTACTTTCTCCAACCAAATTAAGAGACAGAAAGAAATTAAGAATTCAGCAGAGGATCCTACAAAATGCCTCTGTAGAAATAACATCTGTGACAAATGTGCACACGCATGCCCACACACAGGAAATGCAGACAAGTGAGCCGCCAGCTTCTCCTCTCAGAGTGTCATCTCTAGTTATTTCTAACACATACAATACCACAATTACACCTCTGAACAGGGTATTCTCAGGAGAAGCCAGATACAAGAAAAAAGAATTTCTTTTTTTTTCTCAATTTTTCTCTTATACTTTGCATTTTCTCAGGCCCAAGATTTTAAATACTTTTCTTCTGTATCTTTTAAACACAGCTGACTAAAACATTTTTTGGGTTTTTTTTTTTTTTTGTAATGTATTTAAGGCTTCCATAATATATATGTAACAAAAAATATGTATATTCTGACAAATACTAGTGCCATCTCAAAATGGAATTCAAGATCCAATTAAATAAAACATGAAGAAAAGAAAACCACACACACATGCACATACGCATGCATATATGTGCATTGATACAGTTCATTAATGCAAATCAATCCTCATGTAAGTCTACAAAGAGTCATGATCTGGAACACATTACCTTTTGTAAATGGTTAAAACAATTTCTACATTCCGACATGCAGGTTGCAACAAAGGCCTACTCTCATTTTTCTCTCAGCCATTTTAATAAGACTTTTTAAAAATGAATATTTTATAAATGAAAATGATTGAAATTATTTCACCTTTAATGTTACTATGACAGCCGCTGGATATGCCAAACCAACCATGTGATAGGATTTTCTGTACATCCTAAAAAAGACAAAAATAAATGTATTATAAAATTTACTTGCTTCAAGTTTTCATCTCTTCCTTAAATATAATGGAAATGATTACTCCTAATTTGCTTACCTTTTATCATTAGTTACAGATTCCTTTTGTGGCAACAGTGTTAACTATAGGCACCATTTATCTGTCTACAGTGTAATAGAAGTCAACAGCATTTTCTCTACTCACAACTACCCTGTAAAAGTTAATGTGATTTTAGTTTTCATGTAAAGATAGCTTCCCTTGAATTTCATGTAATTAAAAGATGAACTCTTTGCATGAGCAGCTACGCTTTCTAACATACTGCCACATTCACAACAGCACAAGTTCTTATTTTATGTGCATTTATATTCCAAAATTTTTAGAATGGAAGCTGAATGTCATGAAAATATTTCCTTTATATATTCTTGCTTTTATTTTCTTACAAAATAGAAATTGCAAGGGGGGAAATATCTATCATTGAAACTAGTCTTGAAATTAGGATTGGGTCCCGGATCCCCTGGTGTTGAAGATTAAATACCCAAGAAACACTGAGGCAAGAAAACAAGATGTTTCTAAAGGATAGATGAGTGGGGGTGGGACCTTGTCTGGAGAGAAAGGGGTCCAGAGCTGGTGCCCAAGGGAGTGGGGGTGTCCTGCCCCTTTTATAGATTTTAGGTTTCCTTTTTGCTCATGCTCCCTCCTCCCATCCCACCTATGCCTACCTGGTGATCAAAAGGACAAGAAGAGAGCCATCCAGGGGACAGTTACTTATGTTGGAAAATGTGATCCTTTCTCTCCCCGCAAGGTGGTTAGCAACCAGGTGATGAGGAGTGCTATCTACCATTTCCTTTTCTTTGATAATCAGCTACCTGTCCTTTGCCCTGGTCTCATCATCAAAATTTACACAGGGATTATTTTTGTTGTTGTTGTTAAGGATACACTGGAGGAGATTATATTGACAAAAATTACTTAAGTTTGTTCAAATTTTTATCCAATATTAAAGAAAGATGATTCAGAAAGACAACCAAATTCTTTCCATTTCCATAATATTATCAATAACAAGAATGTTTTTATTAACCAGTAATTGGTTTGAGTTTTCCTTTTCTGATAAGCAACCAAAATGACATAAACCAGAGCTGGAAGTATACAGTTCAGTGGCAGAGCATTTGCCTATCATGTATGTGTGCAAGGTCCTGGGTTCGATTACCAGCACCAAAAAAAGAAGATACCTTAATGTGTCAAAATAGCGATTGACTTTCATTTGGGACCATGAAAGATACATGGCTCTCTACAAATCCCCACTCCCCAAAAAATGCCTGAACAACCACCATAATTCAATTAAATATAATGACATATACACTCAATTTAAGAAACAGTTGTTGAGGAAAACATCATACATTTTTTTTTTTTTTTTTGTAAAACCACTGTGGAAGATACTAACCTTTTTAATCAATGAACTTTATATTAAAAATCTGGAAGACATGTTACTCAGTTTCTATATATAAATCATCTTTTTTAAAGGTGAAAAAATCCAAGTAATTTATCATCTTTTTCTTTTAAATTTTGACTTCTTGGAAACTCAGAATGAAAATATTTTTGTTTAATTGTCTCTTTAACCTAGATTTTTTTCTTATAAAAATATCTTCTCACTTTATTCCAGACACCTCGTTATTTTGTTTTTGTGTTTCAATTTTACGTTTATTTTAAAAAACTGTAAACTATTTTGGGTGTAGGTATAATAATTAGTCTTACCCATTCTCTCTATTGGAAGATTTAAGAGCAGTTTAAAAATAAAAATACTTATATTAATTACTCCATTGAGATAGCTATAATTATTCTAAATCCTCCAGAGCAAGGAAGGTACAAACCATACCACAAAAGATCTAGAAAATAATTACTGCTAATAAGGATCCCTGGTTGTGGGTGTTGTGTTTGTTTTTGTGAGAACAGTCTTTTCTATCTATTTTTCTAGTCAGTATTTCTAAAAAAAAAACAGGTGCTGGAGAAAAGAAAAGGTGGTCAACAGGAAAAGGTTCAGTGGAAAAACCAATCAGGAATAAGAAATTTTAAGACATTAAGTGATGTGAAATCATGTCAGGGAAAGGAGTATCCCTGCAAAGAGAACATGTGCTTTGAATCAGGAATTAGCTGCTGACTGGTGGTAAGACTTTTGGAATGCTATTTAATGCCATTTATTTGCAAAAGGATTTGTGTGGGGGCTAAAGGGTATAAATGCCTTTCATAATCTAATAAAGACTCCATACAAGAAAGCCTGTATTACTATTACTATAGCTGTTCTCATCAATCTGCTGCCAGTCCCTCTGATTCCAACCCTCACATCACTCAGAGCTCCCTGGGATCATTGGAAACTCTGGTGCCAGTGAGTTTCTCAGACTGGGAGGAGGATGAGAAATGAGTATCAGTATACTGTATCACCAAGTGAACTATAAAGAAAGACTTATCGATGTACTTTATCACCACATGGAACGTAAAGAAAGATTGTCCTTCTAAAGAGACAAACTTCCTCTTCATCATACATTTCTAGTTCTATAATCAGGAATAGAATTCTATGATAGAAAATTAGAAATAGAAAATCAGATGGAAATTAAGATGACTTCCCCTGGAATCAGAATGAGCGTGGGAAGAACCTTAATCTGGTTTCCTTGTGCTTTGGTAGATTGGTGATATATCACAAGTTTCTGAAAAAAGGATAATGAATTTCCTGGGATCACAAGTTTCTGAAAAAGAATAATGAATTTCCTGGGATCCTCCAGGTGGTGAAGTCCGATTGAAAATATGATGCATTGATTTTGGAAGTTTTTACTATAATTATAAAATATAATTCAAAACCTTAAAAAAAAAAACACCCTATCTTATGCCAAACACCGTGTTAAACAGTAGAATATTTAGTGGAAAAATAAGGGAAACATTCTTGCTGCTTTTGTGAGGTTTATATAAGTGGTGAAGAAAGACAAAAAAAATAAGAAGCAATATATGATTAGAAACAGTAATAGGTGCCATGAGGTGAATTCCTGGTTGGAGTAGTGCTGGAGGACCAGAATCCACAGGGATCAGAGAATGATCTGGAAAGACAGAATGGGCCCCATAGGATAGCAGGGAGGATCATTTTTAGCAGAATTCCAAGGAAGGAAAGAGTTTAGGAATGTGCTTGGAATTGAAATCAAGGCTGGTAGAGATGTTTGGACAAGGATGAGGGCAGCAGCAGAGGAGGCTAGAAAGAGGTGTCTGGTCAAGTGAGGTCCCATTACCAAGTGAAATAGGAAATCATCCAAAGGTTTGTACCTTAAGAGTGACAGAGATAATTTTTATTTTATAACATCACTGTGAGGTGAGTTGTTTGGAGAGCCCAAGAGAGGAAGAGGGAAGCCCAGTTAGACAGCTACTTCCTGTTTCTGATGGTAGGTTATGGAGGCGTGGATTGGAGATGCCGGAGTACAGGAAGTGAGTAGTGAAATCAGGACACACTTAGGTTACTAATTACCAGGACTTGCTGACGTATTAAATCTTGGCAGGGAAGCCTTAGAGGAGAAAGCAACAAAACTTCAAGAAGGAGGCTATTTTTTTAGGATTAAAGAGAAATATTTTTGAAAATTCAAGATAAACATGTTACTAATGGGGATTCAGCAGTGATTAAAAGATATCATTTCTAAATGCTCTCCTCATTAGTTTACAAGCTGCTTCTTGATTTAGTGAGCTTATATATACATTTTGATATTTCTATATGCTATAAAATAAAATTTGTTTTAAGTACCACACACAATGGAAATTTAGCATGTCAATATATTTTACTGAATTTTTCTTAATCTTGTCTTGAATAGAAATGCAAATTCAGTTGGTTTTCATCCACAGTTGGCATTTATTTACAGTTTGCCAACTTCTGCAATTTTTTGTTAAGCAAAGAAGACAAAATATATTTCTTTAGTAAATTAAACATATTCTTTTATCTGTGACACTCTTATTAACTTCCTGAAATTCTATTTAGATATTTTAAATTCGGTGCTCTGGGAAATCAATAACCGTCACATGTATGCATAAGTTGTTTTGAAAAAACAGGAATATGGTTATGGACATTCTTTTTCCTCATCCCTGCCTATTTGTCTCATACTTCTGGTCCAACCTGGGAGAACTGAAATAAGTTTATGCACCGAAGAGGGTGTTGTTATATCACCAAACTATTCAGAATATTTTTAGGGATCCTTTACCTGAGCTAATTAGGTATGGTTAAAAAATCTGCAAAATAATGAATAATCACTCAGTGATATTCACATTCTGAGATATTAGAAGCTTCAGAGCTGTGGTTATGATACATGGTTAAGTTGCACTGTATTCTCCTTGTATGTACCCTTATTTACATTTTTAAAATTCAAATGTCATTCCCATTGTTACTTTAACACAGAAAAGTTAAAGTTTAGAATGTTTATTGGAGGTGAGATCTAGAAGGAACGAAAGAAAAATGTTTTGTTCTCCCTTAAAGTACATTGACAAAAAAAATCTTTGTTCTTCAACTTCATTAGTTTCTCAACTATTAAATTATCTTTTTGTATGTATAATTTATTTATGTGTTAGTCTAAGGGATTTTTGATAACTACTTTTCAATTTTGTTGGGCATTTTTATTTTGGGTCTATTTGTAGTTTTATTTCTGAAACATCTTGTTTCCTAGAAAAAATAAATAAATTTTGCTCTTAAAAGTTAAAAGCATGTAAAACTGAGTTACATGATGTTGTGTTTCACATGAAAACTTTGGTGATTTGACTCCATGGTGTAGGGGCCACTGAATACCCTGTTTCAGTGACACAAGTGTTGAAAAACTTCTCAAAAGTGAAAATGAGAGAACTTTCTTCTCATGATGGAAAGAGGGGAAGAGGAAGTTCCTTTCTTTTTATGGCAGAAAAAGGCCTGCTTGACTTAGGTAAGTAGGTTGTTACCCAATACAGAATTTTTTAAATGAGCTATTACATTTTATTCAGACAAAATCAATTGTATAATGTGCTATATGTTAGACTAGTTTTTAACAGTTAAGCACAAAAAATCATTTCAGAATGGTCATTCAAAGGGCTTTGCTTTCAGTCTTCATGTCAATTTAGTATAAATAAGAATAATACATCCAAGGCAAAAATATCTAGTTACAGGCAACTTCATCACACAATTCCTAACCTGTTCATTCAAGTCATGGTTACCGTTTTTCTCAATGAATACAATATAGGTCTCTCATAACTTTGATACAGTGAACATATTCACTGCCTTTTAGATTTTATTTTCTTGAGATACTAATAGTTTTGCTTACCTTTCCACAAAAATTCCAGCTTGAACAGCATGCACAATGCTTCGAAATCTTGGTTTTTCCTCATGTTTCTTTTTCATCATCCCCATTTTCCTTGTAAAAGTAGAAGCCAACCAATCCCGAACTTCCGATGGGACTGAGTCTGACTGAATGTCACTGAGCTCATCTTCTGTATCCAGCAGTCTTCTGCAAAAATGTATGCACAGTAAATGTTAGGAAAAAAATGAAGAAAAGCTAATAACAAGAAAACAAGCATTGCAATGAGACTTAGTAATAGCAAATTATTATCATTAGTCCTTATTATGAACTATTTAAAAAAAGAAAAAAATGTGGGTTAACATTGGGGAAGCTCTTAATTTCTCAAATTCATCACCTTCTAAAGGCAAGAACTAATCGGTGTGAGCAATTGCAGCTCTCCTTACAGTGATGTATAATGATACCCATTAAGAGGCTTAGACTGTTAATATATCATTCCAATAATGAATAAAACTAAGAAAAGATAGGGAAGAAAATTCATAAACAGATGTCTGCTATTAAAAGAAGCAACTGGGTGGAAAGAAAAGAGGGGGGTCAAAACAATAAAAGTTGTCTTATAATTAACAATCTTATATACATAGTATAGAGAGTATGTGCTATTTAAATAAGGCTTTGATGTTTCCAAAATTCATTCACAGGTGTAGATGCCATTTCATCAGTAAGTTCTTCAAATTTTTAGGAAAATGTTAAACTCAGGTATTCTAAAATGTTATTTCTGATATCAACACCACAGATATTTTTAAAATTTCAAAAAATGTTAACTAAAGAAAATCAATGGATTATGGTTATCCCTCAGTATTCTTGGGGAACTGGTTCCAAGATACACCTTCTCCCTCAATATACCCTGATTTGCTTATCCTTAAGTCCCTTATATAAAATGGTAAAGTATTTTCAAATAACCTAAGTATAGCCTCCTAGATACTTTAAATCATCTCTACGTTACTTACAATACTAAATGCAATGTAAATGCCATTTAAATAGTTATATTTTCCTTTGTTGCTTAAGAAGTGATGACAAGAAAAAAAAAGTCTATACATGTTCAGTATGGACAAAAATTTTTTTTTCTGAGTATTTTGGATGCATGGTTGGTAAAATCCTCAGACGTGGAACTCACAGTAACAGAGGACTGACTGTAGTTTGAAAGCTCATTTTAGGAGACTGAGCCAGTCAAGGTAGAAGAAGCATCTCCAGTTAAGAGCCAACACTGAGTAAAGATCTGATGGGGAACTATGTTCATGAGGCTGTGAGCAGTAGCTGAAACCACTACCCCTCTCACATATGAACTCCAGTTATATAAAGCTGCCTGGCCTGGGTAGTAAGAGCTGTCATGGAAGGAAGAACTAAGGAATCATCCTTATTTTAAGGCTTGTCATCTTCAATAGTCAAGAACTTCCTAAAGATCTGAATTGACAAGAATGTGGACTCTCCATAAAACACAAAAATGACATTACAGAGCAGTAGAGCTTTGCCTCCAGGAAGAACACAGGCCAGCTCTGCCTGTCATCTGACCTGATTGTTTTCTTGTCAGTGTACAATTTAATAACTTAGAGCTCTTTTTTGCACACTTTAGCTTTGACCTTTGGGTTCCATTTGCTTTGGTGAATCTCTTTGCAACAGAATAAGGGTTGAGGGTTATGAGCTAATAGAGGGAAGGAAGCCAGAGATGGCAGCATGTGCCAAAGCATCAAGGACACATCACACACCAACAGGGCAGGGACAAAACAAAGGGCAACAGTGACAAGGCCCACCCAACACAGCCAAGTATGGACCAAAGAGAGGATCAGAAGATAATACAAAAGAGTAAATCTTTATGTTCCTTTGAATGACCATGTGCCACTGTCCCCTATACACATATGAAAGACAGTCATCTGCCAACATTTATTTTTGTGGCATTAAGTAGCATGAATGTATTTATGAAATACCTTATGAGAGAATAAGCACAACGTAAGTGATGGAGTTACAAAACTACATGTACACATAGGGGGATAAAAGAGATATAATTGGTATTAAAACTGATTAATACTCACTTTATATTATGTTTAATTTTCTGTCTGTTCTTATGTTTTAATGTTTTTAATTTACCCTTAAAAAGCCGACATTGTAATCCAAAGTAAATTATTTTTTCTGCCTTTTTGCCCATTTGAAACTAGATTCATCAGCCCATTTCAGGAAGATACTCTACTGTGTGACTTAAAATATTCATTACTTTAAAGTTCATTGCATTTCTATTGTCTCTTATGTGGTGATCAAATAAAGCACAGAGCAGGGCAGGTGGGACAGGAACCATTGTGCTGTAGCCCTGTGATGTCACCATGCTCTAGGCATTCTGCTCCTGCCTTCTCTTGTCAGCTCATCTGAGTAGAATGATAGACATGAGGAAATTGTTGCCAATTCCTCTACAGCAAATTTGATGTTAGTGACCTTAAAAATATACACCCTAAAACTCATAATTATCTAAGGCAGATCATCAAACATGAGAAAATTAGTGTGTGAGAACAATAGTCCTCACAGTGTGTGTTACTCAAAAGTCTGGCAACTCTCAGTCCTAGCGCATTGGGTTATTTATTTAGAGAAGAAGAGCATATATGAGATTGCAGGAGAAGAAAGTGGTATGGATTAAGTAGTGGGCATGGAAATAAAAGCAGTGAGTGTGCAAAGAGAGAAGCATAGAATATGCTATTGTATAACTAAAAAGCAAATATTGAAGACTAATAGGCACTTCTGTGATGGTTAAGTTGATGTGTCAACATGGGTAGGTTATGATATCTAGTTCTTTGGTCAAATTCTCATCTAGATGTTACTGTAAAGATATTTTTAAGATGTGATTAATATTTAAATCAGGACTGAGTAAAGCAGATTAATTACCCTCGAAATGTGGGTGAACTTCATCTATAGTTGACGGCCTTAAGAAAAAAGAGGTACCTGGAATAGGAGGGAATTCTGCCTCCACGACTGCCTTTGGATTCAATACTGCAACATTAACTCCTGCTGAAATTTCCAGCTTGCTGAGATATCTTGCAAATTTCAAGCCCCAATAATCACATGAGCCAATTCCTCAAGTCAATCTCTCTTTCTCCATCACTCATGAACAGTGTGTAGTAACTACCAGTGTCAATTATAAATCAGACACCAATTGCTTATCTCCATTACTATCTGTTTAAGAGAGCATATAAACCCTATTTCCATTTTTTTTTCTTTTTTTGGTACCAGGGATTATATCCTCAGACATATTTTATAGTTTTTATTTTGAGACAGGGTCTCACTAAGTTGCTTAGGCCTTGCTAAGTTGCTGAGGCTGGCTTTGAACTTGCAATCCTCCTGCCTCATCCTTCTGAGCCTGTGGGATAATAGGCATGAAGCCACCACACCCAGCCCTATTTCCATTTTTAAAATGCAATAAAAATCTTATTTGCAATAAACTACAATGCCTTTTTAGCCATTATGAATCCAAACACCGTTATCTAAATTATCAGGTTGACAAATTATTGTCAACCTGTGCATTGATTAAAAATTGAAAACTTAGAATGGCCCCCTTCATATGTTTATTTTAAAGAAAAAAGATTAAAAAGAAAAGAACAGGGTGAAATAATTATGAGAGGAAACACTACTTTAGATAAATGGTCAGGGAAGGTGTTAAGATCTGAGGAATGAGAAAGAATTCTATGTTAGATAGTCTGAGAGAAGGACATTCCAGGAGAAGGAAAATGCAAAGGCCCCAGTCAGAATCAGTACTGAGCTGCTTAAGGAACAGAAAGGAGGCCAAAGGTGACTGGAGTATACTAAGCCAGAAGAAAGGAGATCATGGCAGGGGTCAAACATAGATAAAATCAGCTAAAATCAAGCCCTTGAAGAATTTTTGCCAGATTTGCAAGGGAACGTCTGTAACGCCTTAAACAGGCTGTGATGTGATTTATGTTTCTAAGAGGCCGTTGTGGATGCTGTGGGGAAAATAGAATGACTTGTAAGAATGATGTTTTGAGCTCACGAAGAGTTACAGTTAACTGAGCACAATACATAAGTGCTCTTTCATTTTCTAAGTTCATTACCTTTCTAGGCCTTAATTGGTAGTGAATATTAGGCATCATTTTTCCTATACTCATTATGCCTTTTCACCATGAGTCAAAGTCCTAATGGTGTTTTATTACTGTTGTTGCATTTTTTTTTCCTGTTCTATTTGTTTGTTTCTCTTCTTCAGGGAAATAGGTTATGTCTATCAGGGGTCTCTTTCATCTAGTTTCCATATCTATTATTTTCCCACTATACCTTTTTGTTTGTTTGTTTTTTAGAGTAATATTGTCTTTCCTCTTGTCCTGTTTTTTACCTCTCTTCCTACTGGATAGATCTTACAAACAAAAACTAAACAAAGAAACCATGAAACTCAATAAAACAATCAATTATTTAGACTTAATAGACATATATAGAATATTCCATCTCAGCAGCACATGGACCCTTCTTCAAAATAGACCATATGTTATGTCACAAAGCAAGTCTTAGCAAATACAAAAAAAAAAAAAAAAAATAGAGATAATACCCTACATTCTATCTGTCCATAATGGAATGAAATTAGAAATCAATAATAAAATAAAAAATAGAAGCTACTCCAACACCTGGAGACTAAATAATAAGCTATTGAATGATGCATAGATAACAGAAGACATCAGGGAGAAGTTAAAAAAAAATTCTGAGAGGTAAATCAGGACTCAGATACAACTTATCAAAAATCTCTGGGACACTAGGAAGCAGTGCTAAGAGGAAAGTTCACTGCATTAAGCTCATTCATTAAACGAAGAAAAAGTCAGTAAACGACCTGACATTACATCTAAAAAGCCCTAGAAAAAGAAGAACAAATCAACACTGAAGGTAATAGAAGACAGAAAATAATTAAAATCAGGGCAGAAATCAATGAAATTGAAACAAAAGAAACAATCCAAAAAACTGACAAAACAAAAAGCTAGTTTTATGAAAAAAATAAGTAAAATTAACAAACCCTTAACCACCCTAAGGAAAAGAAGGAGAAAGAAAACTCAAATTACTAAAATTCATGATGAAAAAGAAAATATCATGACAGACACTATTGAAATACAGAAGACAATTACGAACTATTTTGAAAATTTATACTCATTTACATTTAAAGTGTTTCATTTGTAAAGCACTTTGCTTTCCTAAATTTGTAGCTTAAAGAGTGGCTTTCTTTCTTTGCTGAAGAGTCTTCCTTTTCCCTTGCTTACTGGGCTATGCATACCCACCTTTTTTTAATTTTTCCTCCTTGTATTGCATTATTTATTTCTTGGTATTAATTTTGTTAATTTTTTGGGGGTACAGAAATGGTCATTTCATTGTTCTTAAATTTACAGTGAGCATTTGGAAATACCTTTATTCTTCTGCCATGGTTCTTTGTTCATGGTTTTCCGATTCTTTTTCACTTTGATTTTATAGAATTTTTGTATGGATTCTGTGTTGGTACATTTTCAATTTATTTTTAAAATTTATTATTGCTTATCTTAGGGTAAGCAATATTTTTTACTGAATCAAAAGTCTGAAGGGAAGGACTGGGAAAACACATACAGCAGACAAGAAGGAAACCTGGGTGTGTCAGGATGTGGGTCATGGTGTACTAAAAGTCTTTTTCTTTCTCTTCGGCTGGCAAAAAATGGGTAGCCACAAGTGTGCTCCTCAAAGATCCTTCTCTGTTCTATAGCACAGTTGCAAAATGGCCTCTAAGTATCTCCAACCATTTATGCACCCATCTCTGCTACTCTGGTATGTGAAATTGGGCAAGTCTTTATAGCCAGCCAACTGTGACCTTTTTATTCTGGACAAGGAGTTTCTTATTTTGTTTTTGTTTTTGTTTTTCTTTCAGAATGAGTGTTATTCTCTAAAGAACTCTGTGTTCTGCTCTTCCTGAGAACCACAATCTTGGGCACTTTCTTTATTTAAAAAAAAATCATAGTTTTTTTTTTTTTTCTTTTTTTTTTTTTTAGAGCAGATTCGGGTTCACAAAAAAATAATGAATTGAAAATTCAGAGTTCTCATCTATCTCAGGTCCACCCCCACCTCCACAATTTTCTCTATTTGGGGCCTATTGTGTTTTGGTGGTGCATTTGTTTTAATTGATTAGCCAATATTTATATATGATTGTCAATTAAAATCAATACTTTCCATTAAGGCTCACTGTGTTGTACATTCTGTGGGTTTCGACAAATATATAATGAAGTATCTACCATTATAATATCAAACAGGATAATTTCACTACCCTAAAAAATGCCCTCTGTTCCCTATATTCCTTACTCCTTCTAGCCCCTTTTTCCATGTCCCTGGAAACCACTGATCTCTTTACTGTCTACATAGTTTTTCTTTTCTCAGTTTGTCTTATACCTGGAATCATCATATGGTAAAAAACTACACCTTTGTCAATTGGCTTATCACTTAGGAATATGCATTCAAGTTTTTTCCATGTCTTTTTTATGGCTTGATAATTCATTTCTTTTTATTGCTGCACAAGAACTAGTTTTTATAATATGGATAAACTACATTTTAAAAAATGTTTTCTAGTATTGAAGGTCATCTTACTGGCTTCCAAGTTTCGGCAATTGTGAATAAAACTACAAACATTCACAGCAGATTTTTCACTTCATTTGAGTAAATACAAAGGAACACAATAGCTTTGCTTAGTTTTATAAAATTCTGCCAAATCTGTCTTCCAAAGAGGCTGTACCATCTTGCATCCCCACCAGCAACAAGAATCAGTGGTGAAGCCAACTGCATCTCTTGCCTGGCCTGCTGCAGTGTCTCCTAACTGGCCTCCTAGCTCTTTCTTCTGACATAGTTCAGTCTCATGTTCCCTCCATAGCCAGAAGGATTTTTTTTTCCTTTTTTGGGGTACTGGGGATTTAATCCAAGGGCACCTAACCACTGAGCCACATACCCAGCCCTTTTCATTTTTATTTTGAGACGGGGTCTTGCTAAGTTGATTGAGGTCTTACTAAATTGCTAAGGCTGGATTTGACCTTGAGCTTCTCTTGCCTCAGCTTCCCGAGTTGCTGAAATTACAGGTGTGTGCCATCACACTAAAGGTTTAAGATAGATCATGTCAATGTCTACTTCATAAAGTCCTACATACGTCATCTCAAGTAAAGTCTCCAATTTCATCTCATAACAAGTTCCCTGTTGGTCATTTTTTTTCCATCAACTCTGACCTCCTTGGTGTAGGCAAAGCTGCCAAGTTTGCTTCTGTTTCTGGGTCTTTGCACTCTCTTTTCTTTCTGTTCAAGATTCTGGTATGAGTCATTTCCTCACTGGATTTGGGTGGAGAAGGCTTCCCTGGTCATCTATCAAACCACCATGGTAAGTACCTTAATTCCATCTCTTTGTCCTGCTGTCAGCACTTTCACTACTTGATGTCATACCATGTGTCCTGGTTTGTTTATTCATTTAGTGATCACAGTCTGTGGACTAGACTATAAAGACCTTGGGAGCAGAGAGCTGGTCTGTTTTTGTGCACTGTTATATTGTCCACATTCAAAATAGTGCAAGGCACAGAGCACACAATGGTTATATTCCCATCAAATAACTAGAAAATATCTAGAAATATTTATCCTCAACTATGATAGGTGATTACCCCTTGGGGAGTGGCGTGAGAATGGAAATGGTAGAAGTTTTAGTCTGGAGTCTTGTGTCATTTGATTTACAAGAAGCAGTTAAGGGAGAAATTTATGTTGTCACCTTTCTCAGTGCTGCTAGGTTAATTTCTCCTTGAATAGTAACTGTATAATCTTTTTTAAAAAACAAGTTGTAGAGGGAGATACATATAGGTAGATGCTCATTGATTTACGGTAGAGTAAACATCAACTCGTTGTAAGTTGAAAATATCCTAAGTTGGAAATGCATTTAATCTACCAAATATTCTAACTTAGCCAGAGTATCAGTTTTTCACTCTTGTGAGTATATGACTGACTGGGAGCTGCAGCTTATTGCTGCTGTCCAGGCTTCATGTACTGCACATCATTAGCCAAGGAGAAGATCAAAATTCAAGATTAGAAGCATAGAGTCTACTGAAAGCTTATTTGCTTCCCATACATTTTATGTGGAAAAGAATTTGTTTTACAATATTTTTCATTAAGGAATTTTAAAATAATTGCATTATTTTTGTGCTGCTAGCCAAGGAATCCAGTATTTCTGTCAAATACTTTTATGCTCATTTATCAAATAGAGTATGCTAAGAAATGCCTAATGAACATATTAATAAGTGGTAGCAGACTCAAGATCATTATTCCAGTTTGGAGATTTTTAAAAAAGGTTGAAAGATGGATAACATCTAAATTGAAACAATTTTTTAAAACTAAATTGATACACTTAATGGCACACCTTTCTCCCCTCCATCTTTCTCTTATTTTGTGTTCTCTCTCTCTGGCACCTGCTTTGTACTCTGTCTTCCTATTTCTTAGCATCACATGGGCCCTTCAAGTATCCTTTGATCAAGCTGCACAGGGCAGGAAAGAGAACTAGAATGTAATGTGGACATTTTATAGACAGAATTATCATCTGCAATTTTTCCTGTACAATTGTTTAAGATGAGTTGAAATATTGGGATATTTACATAAGATGATGCCACTGAAATATTTAAGACTATTTTGTCTTCATTTTATCTCTGGGATTTATGTAAGTAAGTTGATAAAATGGGACCGCAAATGTTATAATTAATTTTGCTTTTCAAATATCCAACAGTTTGATTGCTCTTCATTCTATTGTTAGAAGGCAGAGTGAGCATAATTCTTTACCCCTAGGAAATGGAGACTGTGTTTAAGAAAACATGAAAACAGAATCATTGATGGATTTTCCTAGGAATTCTTACAGTGCATGATGTAGAAAGAAATGATAAAAAGTATATACATAAAATGTATCACTGTTGATCTCTGAAAAAAAAAATGCTTTCTCTATTTTTCTCAATCCCAATGGAGTCAATAAAGCATAATTGAGAGGTTCCTAGAGCAGGCTGTGTGTTGAAGGGGGACCAGAGCACTGTGAAAACTGGCTCCACATCTGATCAGTGATCAACTGATCCTTAGGAGCTATTTATATTCCAAAATTTTTCTTGAAATCAGATGACATATCTCCCAAAGGGCTTATATTTTGAACTAGAAAGCTTGCAGGGAAAGGGAAGTAAAGGAGGAGGCGGCCACGGAAGGAGAGGTCATGGGATTTTGACTCTTACAATTCGGTGTCAGTGAAAATATTTCTGTCTACAGTGGACTCTTGGAAAATAGTTACACCCAAGCAGCCACACAGTTATTCCAGGCAATTAGTGTCCACAATTTTACTTATTATCAAGTTTCAAGTGCTAGATATGATTAGGAGAAACTGACTTCTCTAGTTCAAAATTTTCTTTTTCGGTCATATTATTCATATAAAGGATACATTTAAATAAGCTAATTCAGTTCCATTTGATGGACCCAGGGTAGAGCATATTTCTTCCAAATACTTCACAATTAATATTTTAAAGTTGTTATCGGGTGAATAAGCTACTACATACCCTATCCTACCTTTAAATAAGTTTCATAAAAGGCTAATACATTGGGTTTGAATTAGAAGTTCTCAACTCCTTGGATGATAGGGTTAGGCCAGCTGGTTTTGGTTATCCTACTGCACCTGTCTACATCTCAGGCCCTCACTTTATAGCACTCACACAGAAGCAGGTGGCCACCACAGCCTCCACGTGCATTTTCCATCAATCTGCCTAGTCTTCCAAGTAGCTGCATTCTGACTGCTCTTTGGGATGCTGAAATGCAAACAGTAGTACCCAGGACCTCTTCAAAGAAAGACCTAAGAAGGAAGCTCACTTAGACTTAGGAGCCTGGCTTAAAGACCTTTAAATAGGCAATTCCAGGTACCCAGTGTACAAAATATGGTAGAGGAGCACCTTGAACAGGGCAGGAAATTTCAAGATCCTGTTAACTAGAAGGGGAGAAGGACATCAGTTTTAGGTTGCTGATTTTGGAGCCCTATCTACCTCTGGGAGGAATGCACCAAAACAGGGCCATTGTTGGGCATCCTGAGTGGGGTTGTGCAGTTCAGGGAAGCATCACTACTGACCCAGGGTTAAGGCTGAAACTGAACTTGTATACTGCAAGCAGCCTCCTTGTGGAGCCTCTCCAACATAGCTGGGGGAATTGAAAGGTTTGTCTGTCTGCAGTATGAAAGATGAAAGATTTTTTGCAAAAGTGGTTCCCTCACAGGGGAATCCATTGTTATTTCTTTTATTAACGTATCTGTGTTCTGAGCTGTACCCAAAAAGAGAAAAAAACACCCTACGATAATACCAGCACTTCAACCAGGCTTCAAATGATCTGAGGACATATACGGATAATGACCCCAGCTAACTTTATTACTTATACCATGAAGCAGGAAAGGAGGCAAACTTTCACTCATTTAATGTCATAAGCACCATGAGGAAGATGTAAATATTAATTATCATTACATCTATTTTACTGATAAGTAATTCGAGGTTCAGCCACTTAAATGATTTGCTCACAGGAGAAGCCATATTGAATTTTTGAGCTGATGTCTGTCTGATTTTGGAGTCTGGAACTGTAACTGAGGGGTTTTGCACCTCAAATGCATGTTTTTTCTACAAATTATCCAGGCTACCTTCATGTTCAGTCAATAATGATACCAACAATTATTATTCTCTGTCTAATTTCTCCCTGGAAATTCAGACTTATAAATAATTAATTTTTAAAAATCACAGTGGAGGGGCTGGGGTTGTGGCTCAGTGGTAGAGCTCTTGCCTAGCATGCATGAGGCACTGGGTTCAAACCCCAGCACCACATAAAAATAAACAAATAAAATAAATGTATAAAAAAATCATAGTGGAGTTTTGTTCAACAGGGAATTTTGGAAGAGGGAAGTTTAGATTTATTTCCAAAGCTGATATTTCAATCATATTCTCACAGAGAAATATATCTGCTGGCAAAATTTCAGGGTACTTTGAAGTACAATAAATTTAATGTATAAAAGAGAGAATACATTTGAAATGCCATATCTGTTATCAGTAATGTACTTCCTGAATGTGAAGCACATTAAAATATATTCTACCAGGCCACCACCAAAGCATGTTTATTTATCATTTATTCCCTTTCTTGTTTCAAAAACGGTTTAAGATGGCAGACTTACAAATTTATTTTAATAACTTTATTTTTTAAAGAAGTTTCTTTCCTTTTTCTGTCAATTTGATAAATCTGATCAATGTTTTCTCTGGTTTTGTTTTATTTTATTTTTTTTTAATGTGGATTACCATTGCATAAGAGAGACTGTGGAGACTGCACACAGACCTGTAAGAGGTGACTGTACCGCAGAACAAAGGACAGGACCAGCCTCCCCTGTCCCTAAAACTTGCTGTGAGGCACAGCTAATCTCCAATATAGTAGCCCTTGCTCAATATCCCTGTTCATGATAGAATTTTCTGAAGGGTAGGGAAGACATTTCAGCCCAATATCATCTTTTACACCACTTGGGGAAATACTGAGCCACACTCATGATAACGCATTAAATTTGTAACCATCAAAGTTCTAATGTTCTCTCTGTATCTCTCCTTTGTAGCCTCATTGTGACATCTTCTAGAAGAGTATTCTCCAAGTGTGTCCCTGGGACCTTGTTAGAAATGGAAATTCAAGGGCATCAATGAAGATATACTGAATCAGAAATTCTGAGAGTGGAGCCCAGCACACTGTTTTATCAAGCCTTCTAGGTGATTCTGATGAACACTATCATTTGAGAACAGCCCTGTTTCTCCATTCACAGCTTGACAATTAATAAAATCTCTCTGCTCAGAAAATATGATTTAATTCTCTTCTATGATGTTAACATAGCGGCACTACTTATTTCATGTGTCCATTATTTTACTGTGAGTGAGGACAGTTTTGGTGAATGACATGGGAATAGACACGTGGAAGAATACCTGTGAAAGCATCTTCATTGAAGAATCTTTTATATTGATGTTGACAAATAGGAATTATCTATATGACACTTGATTTCAAAATACAAAAGTCAATTTCTCACTGTGCAGGTGTGAAAAATGAGTGCCAGAAAGCCATGAAATATCTTCCAAAGGCAGAAACATGAGGGAAGATAAGGAATATCTTTCTTTTTAGGCCCATGAGGCCAAACTAGTAGAGATGATAATGGCAAGGAGTTAACAGTAGCTAAAGAGAATAGTAAAATAAGTATCAGTGTATATGAAGAATATTTCATAAATATTTATTGAATAAATGTATAAAATTATAAAATAGGCAGAATCTCCAGTCTTATATATTTTTAAAATATTAAGATATTTGCAGTAGTTAGGTATTAAATTAGTAGCTAGGTATTTATTCCAGATGAGGAATAATGCCACTTTTGTTTGTTTCTTTTGATGCAACTGTTACATATGTTAACATTTTCCATCAGGTTCTGCTTCATTCTGAAAAGATGATATCAAAAAATAATTTTTAAAAATATTCCTCTTACCCTATGCCCCTATGTCTATATATTGAGCATGATTTCATTCACCAATTCAAGTTATATATGACTATATATGACACACCATTACCTGAAGGATAAGAAGAGCCCTACTCTTGCTTTTGAGTTTCAAAATCTAGGTCTAATTAAAAGAGGAAAGGCCCAGGCAAAGAAAACATCAGACTATGAATCAGTCAAAGCAAAGTTTCCAACCTAGTGATTATCCAGAGATTCCCTAGGTTAATGAAAAGAGGTCAGAAAGGGAAGCAGGAGAAATCGAGGAAGGGACACTGAATCCTGTCTGACCTCCAAACCAAGAAAACCATGAGGAGGGCAATAACACATCCAGATAAATTTCCAGGAAGGGAGCTGAGAGCCCTATCCCACTCCTAGGTGGACCTGTAGGACAGCAGGATGCCAGTGAAAAACTGACTGGTGGTCTAGACAGAGGCCGGAGACAGCCTCACACATAGGGCTGACTCAGATGAGACTAATGGGGAGATGAGAGAAAAGATGGAGGGCTGACAGAGGCAGCACATATCTTGGAACTAGGCTTGCTGATGGAATGTGGAAAAGAATGAGGAAATTCTCTTTCACCTAATGAGAAACAAACCTTAGGTATCTGATTTCCAGTACTTGATACTTGCTCAAGTACCATTGGTGTTATTTGGCTGTGCCATGGGGTCAATGTGGTTTGTGGGCTACCTTGGAAATCTAATCAACTTCTTACCTTGTTTTATGAAAAAATAAATTATGAATTTTAAGTGGCTATTTTAGAAACCAAACATTTGTGTACTGATTTATTATTAGGATAAACTGACTCCCTGGAGCAATCAGAAATTAAGAACATGGGTTTGAAGGGTTTGGAACAAGGCAGACCTACATGGCCAGAAGAATGCTCTCAATGACAAATGACACTAAACCTAAGTCAAAGTGGCTTAACAGAGAAATTCTGTTATTTTCCTTAAGAAAAAAACCTAAAGGTAGATTGACTTCAGTAAGGGAATTTTAAAATCAGCAGTCCAACAACATTTTCAAGGACTCGGGTTTCCTTCATCTTTCTGCATCATCAAGCTTAATATTAGGTTTGGCTTTATGCTTTTAGCAAGATGGCTATATCAATTTCAAGCATCATACTCTCACAAACAACATCCTTTTCTATGGAGAAGAAACCTTCTGGCAATAACCCTATCAGTCTTTCCTGGAGACAATTCTAATTGTCCAAATTGTATCACATGTGAATGTCTAAACTCACTGGCTGGGAAACTCGAGACTGGTAACTGGTTTAAATCAATTAGTATTCACCCATCCTGAGTCTGGTGCTGAGGTTGGACTCTCAAAAGAAGATAGATTTTTTTTTTCATTTTTTTTTAAAGAGTAGGTTTTGTTGACAATGAAGAAAACAAAAATGAATGTTGGGCATATTGCATTTGAATTTGAACTTGTCTTGGACATTTAATAATTACATGATCCTAAGCAAGTTACTTTCTTTCTTTATGCCTTGCATTTATTAACTTTACAGTTATGAATATTTCATTCACAGACTTTTTTTTGAGAATTACATGCAGTAATATTGGCAAATTGCATAATATGTTACCTTAGATATAACTATCAAACAATTTTCATTGTTAATGTCACCATAGAAAAGAATAGTATTTAAAATAACATTTTTCAAATCCAGAAAACATTCATTTATATTTTACTGACTCAAAAATATCACAATAGTGAGATTAATATATGGATTTTTTTGTCCTTAATGAGATTCTTCTGAAATTTTGTAGGAAATAACATACCACATATAGACAGAACATATAAACCCAATCAAAAGTAATGTGACTTTTCCTAAGCCTGGTTTCCTACTCCATCTACAGGGTGAGAAGAGCCTATACACACAGCACTCCAAACAGCAGCCCCTCCCCACAACTAACACCACAAGCATAGAATTTGTAAAATTTATAATTTGCTTTTTTAAGGATTCACTGAGTTCCAGCAATGTCTTAGCACATTTCTCTCAAACTGATTTTCTTAGGGGCTTCTCCAAGTAAAAACAATCTAAAAAATATAAGAGCCCATATTTTAAATGCTCCTCCAATAAGCAAATAATAAGCAGCTTTCCCTTGCCAACCTCCTGGTGGCCAGGATAGTTCAGTCTGAGCAAGGGACTTTCAACCACAGGAAAGACTATAGGACTGCAGAACAGAAAGGGCTTGAGATTTCATCTTCCATGTTAGAAAAGCAATGACTAGAGAGAAAAGAAAAATCTTTTGCCTAGAAGCTAATTAGGATCAGGAATGAAGCCAGGCAGGAGCTGCTGACCTGCCAGTCAAGGGCTTTTCTCAACATGCCCCACAAACCCTGATCCAGGCCTCCTTGTTTGTACTGACATAAACATTTGATTTTCACAGTAAAAAGGACATAGTTGTTGTTTTTGAGGAAAGCTCTCTCCTCCATTCTCAATGTGTAGGCAAGTGATTTAAATAGAACTGACCTCATACGTGTCTCATGGGATGCTTGACTCCTGAACTCATGTATCCAGTTCTCCAGGACACAATGATTGTTTGAAGGATAAGCATATTACCTAACTAGAGGCAATGAAACCTAAGAATATGTCTGTTGGATCCTGTGGGAAAGAAAACCTTTCTATTCCTGCTGGATTTGACAGGTTGAGGGTATGAAGCTTGGAAATATTGCCACCACCTTCCTATAATTCAAAGCATCAGAGGAGAACCTTCCAGAGCAAGCAAAACAGAAAGGTTGATCTGTTGACATCATCTGTGCCCTGAATCAGCCAATGTCTATAGGCAGCAGTGAGAACCACTAAATTAATCATTCAGTTGAAGCTGGCTTGGTTCAGTTTCCAATCATTTAAAATTGAAATATTCCTAAAGACTGTTCATTAATGCAGTTCTTCTCCATTTTTTCTTTCATACTCTGACTCTAAATGTCAAAGGAGCATGCCTGAGTTAATGCCATCATGATGGGCAGGTTGTAGTGACTACATACAATGAGTTCATTCTCCATTTCACATGGATCTCTGAGTTTTGCAACCCATTGCTCATACATGGGCCATAATTACAGTAGCACTTTTACATGCTGAGAAGTGAAACACTAACTGACCTTTCCTGTTTTGGGTGCTACCTGTGTTTGTTATTTAAAGACCCTTGGCTGAGCACTAGTTAGTACCATCTTCATCTGTATTTCCTACCTATGACCATTTTTCATTTTCCTAAATAGCTTCCCAAGGATACTTTTATCTAATCTATGAACTTTTTTCCCCTTTTTATTCTAGATATTTTTTTTTAACTTTGTTTCTAGGCTGCAGATTGCAGCCTTTCATTCTACAACCAACATGAAGCACAATAAGAAAAGACTTCTTTGAGCATCTGTCCCTATTAATAGATTGCTCTATTTCTGCTCTTTTGTCTACTAGTAAATTCTTGAAAATTCATCAATACTAATTACTTCACAAAGATATTCCCCACTTATTTCTTAAACTACCATAATATGGCAAGTAGCTTTTTTCTCTTTACTGAAATTACACTTTACAGGCATCAGTAATTTCCTCATACATACATTGGTCCTCATTGTGGCATTTGATTTACCCTTTTTAGTGTCCCAGCTCTCTGCTAACTTGCCACTCTACATTCTTTAGATATGCCACCTGCTTCTGTATCCATTCTAAGTCTCACTTTTGATAGCTCCATGCCTGCCCTTATGTACTTGTCTCCTCCTGAACCCTCTGCCTGTCCTTGACTGCCCTCCCACTCTGCATCTCACCCTAGACTTCAGTTGCTAATGTAACACTAACTCCTTTCCATAAGGAACTCCAAGAATTTTTAAAAATCTCAATGGTTATAAGAGAGAAAATATGACATTTGAAAAGTCAAAAAATTATCATACTCTACAGAGATATATTTTACCTTTGTGCAGACTGCTCTTGTTTTTATGATAAAGTAAAGGTTTTGCTCTGGCATATAAAATAGAAAATAAGATTCCAAAAACTAAACATCCTTGAACAGTAATATGCAAGCTCATCTATATTGTGAACACAGTTGATCACTGAAGATTCTGTATCCTTTAGAAAATTGCCATTGTTTTTCTAAATATGAATTTAAATTGCATATTCTATTAGCACAACTATTGATCCTGGGAGATGAATGTCCAACTTGACATTAATTTTGATTGTTCCCTTTTTTATCTGGGACTTGGACCTTGAGAAGCTGAACTTAGAATAGGAAAACATGTTGAAAGGACTTCCACAGGAAATAGTAAACTTGTTTCCGTGAGAGGTGAGAGGTGCATCGGACTTTAGGGAATGCTGAGGGATGGGTGATAGAAAATTTATGTGCAAGGGCTTGAGTAGTGGGTTCTGAAAGCCTCTACTGTAGGTGTTACAGAACTTGCAACTGCTTTTAGCTTCAATTTGGGAAACTGGAGGAAAGGTTTCAACTAATTTTTAGGAGTTGTCTGTAGATAGAAGGAATTTGGAAGGAAAGAAGAGACCTGCACAGGTACAGTTCAGTAGCTGGAGCAAGAGCTGGCTGCACAGGAAAGTGATGGGACAGATTGGTGAAATAAGTAAAGCTTCACTAGACATTCTCAAAATTTTTAGGATTTTGAGATACGATATGATGTCAACATATCTGAATTGCAAAGGAGCTGCAAATATTAAAGATTAGTAACAAAGTAAAGACATTAAAAAAATATGAGGAGTTGGGGATTTAGCTAAGTGGCAGAGCACTTGCCTAGCATGTACAAGGTCCTAAAAAAAAGTGAGAATCCTAGGTTATAATTCCCAATTTATATCTCTCATTGGCATTATGTTTCTGAGCTTCAGTGTCCATGTATCTAGCATGTTCCAGACATTTTTCATCTAAAGTCCTCTTGTCAGAAGCCATATATTTAATAATGGATAGGGAGAGCTTTGCCAGACAGCAAATTCATTCACACTAAGAAATACCTGCAAGTGTAGTCATGACTCCAAATCCTTATTCCATGTTACTCCCTCTGTTCTGCTGGGTGTTTTCATGTAAAATTTGTCAATGTGCTTCTGTCTGTCTGTTTCTCTCTCTCTCTCTCTCTCTCTCTCTCTCTCTCTCTCTCAACCTTGTTGTTTTTTGACATAATTGGCCCTTATGCCACAGGTACTCAATAAATATTTGGTGAATGAGTGGAGGTTCCTGGGTAAGTCCCTAAACTCAATGATTCCAATATTCTTAGCCTCCAAGATGCCCTGAAGCTCACTTAATAACTTCTGCAGTAGTGATTAACATCAACTCATTCTCATTTGAGATATCTATCCCCAGATTAAGGACCCTTAGATTTACTAAGACACACTAGTTGATTGAGGGTGTTTTATAAGAATGTGTATCTCTGCATTAAAGTTCTTTTCCATTATTTTATGCTTTGCTTTCACTCCCTGGCAACTAGAGCCCAACTGAATTCATTTTCCCAAGATCAAAAAACTATCCTACTCCTCGGTTTATACCCAGAAGACTTAAAAACAACATACTACAGTGACACAGCCACATCAATGTTTATAGCAGCACAGTTCACAATAGTTAAACTGTGGAACCAACCTAGATGCCCTTCAGTAGATGAAAGGATAAAGAAACTATGGTATTTATACACAATGGAATATTATTCAGCATAAAAGAGAATAAAATCATGGCATTTGAAGGTAAATGGATGGAGATGGAGAATATAATACTAAGTGAAATAAGCCAATCCCCCCAAAACAAAGGCCACATGTGGATGATATGTGGATGCTGATCCATAATGGGGGTAGGCAGGAGCATGGAAGGAATGGAGGAACTTTGGATAGGGCAAAGGAGAGGGAGGGAAAAGGAGGGGCCATGGGGGTAAAAAAGATGGTAGAATGAGATGGACATCATTACTCTTATGAAGACACGAGTGGTGTGACTCTACTTTGTGTACAACCAGAGAAATGAAAAATTGTGCTGCGTATGTGTACTATGAATTAAAATGCATTTTTGCTGTCATGTATAACAAATTAGAATAAATAAGCAAATTTTAAAAACTACTATCAGGAAATTAATTAATATCTTTAATAGGAGGTATAAATTAATACCTTAAGATGTTATATATCCCCAAAATGCAAAGTGTATTTGCATTTTAGTAGTACAACAAACATAATGGCTATGATCTAACTTTTATTTTGTCAGGCACTGTACTACATTCATTCTCATGCCAACCCTGGAGGTAGGCATTGTCCTTATTTTATAGATGATAAAGTATGATATTATAGACTTCAAGTAACTAACTGCCTTCAAGAAGGAGAGTACTGATGGGAGGATCCAGTTGTTGAACAACCTATTCTTTCTCAATCCAGAGTCTATACTCTCTTAACCATGTAATCCTAAAACAGATTGGTTCACATTAAACAAAATGAAGTTATATATTATTTTTGTCAGATATCAGTAAGCACAGTATCCATCTCTGGAAGTACATCTCCCAGTCAGCTGCCTGGGAGGCCAAGGATGCTACTTTGCTTGGCAGTGGCCCAATCCAAATAAGGACGAATAGATTTTTTTTTTCTTTTTAGGCCACATGTTTCTGGATTACAACTGTGCGACTTTGAAAATAATAGCCTCTAGGGACATATCTGAAAGGAAGACTCATAAAATATTGGCATTTGCATATGAAAATGTCTTTTTAAAAAACCAACAAATGTTCACATTCACTAGGGAATTGTGCTATAATCTCTGCAAAGGTCAGTTTGATTTTTGTCAGAAACTGTTTTTATTTTTCTCACCAAAATCATCTTTAAAGAGAAATTTTTGTTTTGTTTTCTTAACTGAAAACTGTAGTCACTAATATTTAGTAAGAAGAGAAATAAATAAATAAATAAGAATGTTTTAAACCAACTAATAATTTATGTTCTACCCAGTATTATTATATGCTGACCTTTATTTTTTTTTGTCTTTTATTTTTCAATACAATCAACTTTCAAGCAACACTTCTGGAATATTCACTGAATTAATTTTAAATAAGTTTCGGAAGCCATATAGAATATAAAAATATAAATAAAAATCAAATAAATGCTTCTCAAGCCATACTCCTTTTAAACGATCCTTATTTTAGTAATATTCCTAAGGCAAATGACACTAAAATAATTCTATGCATATCTCAATAGAAACATCTTCAGTTTAATGCTATGTGTCTTACTATAGGTATAGGAATTCAAACTATGTGTGTTCTAAGAATTTCTAAACTGATATTTGACAATAAAATCTGGGCTCTTAGAAGACTCTTAAGGGGAGATCTTAAGTCTAGCCAATGGCATGATGGTAAATGTTTAACAGGCTCTCCAGGGAAAACCAATGATGTTGCATGTTGCGTTTGACATTTTCCATGGTGTTAATATCCCACCAAAGCCAATTTCAAGCTACCAGTATGTCATCACTGAAGACAAAATTGGGAACAGATAAGATACAACTTTATCTGCACCCACCAGGTCTCAGGATCTTAAGAGCACATGAGTGTCCATCAAACTTCCAGTCAGTCACTTTTGGTTGAATGTTGCAAAAGGGATGGGGATGAGAATTGTACTTAGTAGCCTAGGCTCTGGAGTTGGATTGCCCTGGTCCTAATCCCACTCTTCAATTCATTCTCTTGAGTAAGCTATTAAACTTTTATGTGATTTAGTTTCCTTATATACAAAATGGTAATAACAGAATTTCTATCTCCTAGAACTGTTGTGATGTTTAAATGATCTTTAGTTTTCTCATTAGTGACATGAAGAAAATAATGTTGAGGATTGGGGTGAAACTATGTGAAGTAATGAAACAAGAACCTTTTGAAGATGGCATAAATGTGGGCTGTTATTATTAATCCAGTTTAAAAATAATGATGTCATGGAAGTATTAAAATGAAAGGGTAAAACGTTTCTTGTCATTTAAGTAGAAATTGGGAATGATGTGGTTGGCATTAGGAACCGGGATGTTTTGTGGTAAGAAGCAATCTTCCCCTCCAAATTAAATTTCTACCATGAAGCAGTCAAACATTGTGCTTAACCTTTTTTTTCCTATAAAAGAGAAATTTTCAAATGAAAAAGAACTATACTTTAAACATAATTCATATTTAAATGAGTTAGGGTTCATGGTAAATTACATTAACAAAATATTCATGGAGTCATAATTTTCAGAGAAAGGAAATATAACATAAAATGAATAAATATAGCATGCAATAATCTGTCAAATGAAATACATGATTCTTAGGCAAAACCAGATAGTTAACATTGCCATTATAAGATGAATTTTATTATATATGTATGTAATTTTATTTATATATATATATATAAAATTCTTGAAGGTAAAAGTCTTTTTTGGGGAGCTGGAGGGCTAGTTATTGTTTTGCAGTGCTGGGGTTGGAACACAGGGCCTTGTGCTCAACCTCTGAGTTTTACCCTCAGTCCAGAAATTCTTTAATTTTATAAATAAATATAAAATGAAATGTCTAGCCAAGGACAGAATAAAGAGAACTCAAGCCTGTTAAGTCCAATCAACTGGTGGACAATAAAGGCCACACAGGAAAATAAAGGAACAAAGAAATTAAAGGAACAATATCAGATATTTTAAATTCACATTCTGAATATCTGTTTGCTTAGAATAAACATATATATATATATATATATATATATGTGTGTGTGTGTGTGTGTGTGTGTGTGTGTGTGTTCATTCAGTGAAATTCAACAGTGAAAACAATTATGGATAGAATTTATAATCTGAAAGTGTTCTTTTGATTTCCCCCCTTAATTTGTAACTCTAAACCATGCTCTGGCAGAGGAACTCCATTCTGGGCACCAAAGCAGAACCACTTGTGCAGCACAGCCTTTGCTGTGGCCGTCTCTGTCATTATTAGTGAAAATCTTCATGGTTGAGTATAAAAAAGATCAAAACATGATGCAGGAAGATCCCCCTGCTGCCTTAGTTAGTGGGGAAAAAAACAAAGCAAAATGAAAGATCATATATGTTCTATGCTATCTTCCATGAAAGAAGGAGGGAAAATATCAAAATAAAATTTTGTCATATATCACATAATAAGAGATTAGCTGGGGACTAAGGTGGAGGCAAGACTGATGAAGCCTTTTGTATCATTTTGATTTTTGAATCGGGTCTTTATTGCCCATTAAACAATATTACCCATTGTTTATGTGAAGTCCAGTACACAAAGATAAATAAGAACTTCAATCTCACCTCTAGTTTAACATTTCTTACCTTCCCCAAGCTCAGGCATGATACCTTCAGAAGGGAGGGGACCTAGAGGGTCGCTCACTCTCCATTCCCTGCCCCTACTCTACTGCTTCTACTGTTCAACAAGGTGGTGGGACAGACAGGGGATAATAGGGCAGAGGGTCTTACTAGACTGATACTTTTGCTGTCTTCTATGTAACAAATGCCCAAATGTAGGCTACTTTTCTCTCCTAGAGACCTTTTTTGGGTCCTTCAGAGGTAACTCAGTACTCTTGAACACCTGAACATGTTCATGGCACCTTGAACATTATATGTTCTGTGATATTTTGGCTGAAAATTTCAGTTTACACCCTGATTCTTTTACCAAAAACACCCTAGAATCCTTCTCTTTCATCATTTGATGCCGGTACTCTTCATTACTTCAAAAGACCTCTATTCCATTTTCATCATGGCTTTGAAAAGTCTGAGTACCTAATCTGAGTCAAACTCTAGAAGATTATCTCTCTCCTGCTGCAGGTTCCCTCTTAGCTCTGAATTCATGGGAGGCTCTCATCAGTTGACTGTCACCTTTATCTTTTCTGAGAGTCAGGACCTTGTCTTAGCACTCTGTAAACACCAAGAAACACTGGGCAAATCTCTTGGGCCTGCCAAACATCCCCTGGAGGGTAAGTGGCCTGGCTGAGAGCCACAGCACTGGGATAACAACCCTCTTCCAATGAATCTCCATCTCCTAATCTCCTTACCAGTCTGCTAACGATGAGGCTGGGTTTAGGTGGTGACATATTTGGAGCTTCACAAAGCCCTCCAGGAAATCATGAGCGTGAGCATGTGGGCATGTCATAGACATTTCTCAGAAGAAACTCTGATATTAGAGGAAAATTTCTTACCTGAATGAAAACCAAGATAAGGCTACACATGTCTCTGACATTTAAAGACTAGACCTAAGGACACTGAAGGTGAGGGTGCATAAGAAGAGAATAAATTATCTTTCATTTTATAAATTTATTGTTTGATATTTTTGTTGTCTTAAAGCATTTGGATTAAAGTACATGTTTTAAAAAAAAGAATCATAGTCCAGTTAATTAACTAAATCAAAAGGAACCTTTAAATTTTTAATGAGATTTTGATTTTGGTTTTATATTAAGATATGTTCAATTGCTGTTTGAGTGAAGGAGGGTCAAGACCAAGAAATGAAGAAGGGAGAGAAGAATGAGGACAAAAGAGAGAGGAGGTGACACCGGACTCACCTTGTTTCATCGATATAAACTGCTTCCAGCACAGATGCTGCATATTCAATGTTCTTCTTCAAGTCCACCACGTTCACGTCACCTTTCTCCAGCTGCTTCACTAGGCATCTTAGTCTATTCCAAAAAAAAGTAGCCAAAGAGAAAGAATTAGAGCGATGTACTATAACTATGGAAAATAGCATAATATTAAACACAAATTAAGTAAAACTTTTCACACACCTATTTCTAAGTCATACAATAGACATATTTTTAGGTTTTTTTTCTTCTTTTGTAAAATAATATTAGGTAGCTAGTTGAAAATTCAAGATGACATATTCAACACACTCATGAAATTATATTCCTATCACTAGACTTTAGAGTATGGAGTCTCTGCTTCTTCGGAGTTGGCCCTAAGGGACTATTTAGAGTGCTTTTCTGGCTGCCACAGTTACTGTTGTTCACCGTATACAGCAATGAAAACAAAGATGAAAGGCAAAAGTTCAGAAAATATAATCAAGCAAAAAATACATATGTATATGCAGTGGTTTTACTGTGATTATTTTTTTAACCTAAGGCAAACCTAAAAAAAAAAAAAAAAACATTTTCTCTCATTTTTGCAGATGCAATGATGTGCCCCAATTCTCAGAGGAGTTTGAGAGCACAGAACTCAGCAAAATCATGTCTAGAATCCTGATTTACAGAGACCGGCAGTGAGATAATCAAGTTTATTATTTTCAGCCATTGAGTTTTGAGATATTGTTATGCAGCCATTGATACCTAATATAGAGAGGTAATACAGAATACTTGAATAATGTTTTGGAAACTTCTATGCAGTAAATTGTTAATCAAAAATACTGTGCAAAAAACTTCTATGCAATAAATTGTTAATCAAAAATATTGCATTACACCAAGCACAAAGGGAACCTATATTCCTTACTGTCTATATGACATTGATAAGCAATGTGAAACCGATTGATCTCCTTTCTTGAACTGCCAGATGGAACTTAATTCCACTCTTGTTCTAAGGTATTTCAAAAGAGAGAATAGAGTATATCTACTTTTAGGCACTAGCTTAGAGATAACTTAACAGATTTTCTTTTTCTTTTTTATTTATTTATTTATTTATTTTTTATTTTTTTTATTTTTTAATTTTTTANCCCCTCCTCTCTCTCTACCTCCTCCACTGTATAACCCTGAGGGTCTCCTTCCATTACCATGCAATTTCCCTTCTCTCTCCCTTTCCCTCCCACCTCTCATCCCTGTTAAATGTTAATCTTCTTCTCCTGCTCTTCCTCCCTACTCTGATCTTAGTTACTCTCCTTATATCAAAGAAGACATTTGGCATTTGTTTTTTAGGGATTGGCTAGCTTCACTTAGCATAATCTGCTCTAATGCCATCCATTTCCCTGTAAATTCTATGATTTTGTCATTTCCAATGTCGAGGCCTAGGGTATGAAGACAAGTTAGGAATTTCAGCAGGTATTTGACATTCCTCCACCTATAAAAGACACTTCATTTCTCCAAGAGAAAAAGCCACAGCCAGATTAAAACTTCTTATCCAGGAAATAGTACCATTTGGTTGTACTTGGTTGTATGATATGCTTTAAAAACAGTAAGTACTTAATATATCCATCCTTTTAATGGCTGACTAGTGTTCCATTGTGTTTATGTGCCACTTGTTCTTTCTCCATTTATCAGTTGATGGATGCTTAGGTTATGTTCATTTCTTGGTTATTGTAAATAATGCTACAAAAAACATAGAACACAGATGTCTCTTTCACATGCTAATTTCATTTCCTTTGGATATATACCCAGTAGTGGGAGTGTGGTGATTCTATTTTTAATTCTTTGAGGAAACTTCATAATATTTTCATGGTTGTTGTATTAATTTAAATTCCTACCAACAGTGTGCAAAGGTTCCCTTTTCCTCTTTTCCTTGTTCTCACCAGTACTTTATTTATTTATTTATTTTGTTGCTCTATCACTAAGTTACATCCAATTCCTTTTACTTATTCTTTTATTTATTTATTTGTGCACGTGCTTGCACGCGTGCACACACTCACACACACACACAGACATATTTATTTAGAGGCAGTGTCTTGCTAAACTATCCAGGCTGTCTTCAAATTTGCTATCCTTCTACCACAGCTTCCTGAGTTTCTGGGATTATAGGAATATGTCACCATGCCCAGCTGACAATAGCCATTCTTAATAGAGCGAGGTTTTAATTTTCATTTCCCTGATGATTAGTGATGTTGATCAATTTTTTCATATACTTGTGTGTGTGGTTATCTGTATGTCTTCTTTTGAGAATTGTTTATTTAGGTATATTGCCCATTTTAAAACAACTGGGTTTTGGGAATTCCAAACCTATTCCACATATTATCCCCTGTCAGACATATAGTTTACAAATATTTTGTCCAATTCTATAGGTTATTTCTTCACTCTGAGATTATTTCTGTGCTGTGCAGAAGACTTTTAGTTTTATGAATCCCATTTGTCAATTTTTGCTTAGTTTCCTGTGCTTTTAGGATCTATCCAAAAAATCCTTGCTCTTTTCCAATGTCCTGATTCACCGGTTTCCTTCTAGCAATTTCATAGTTTAAGGTCTTACGTCTATATCTTTAATAAATTTGAAGTTTATTTTTATAACCAGTTAGAAACAGAGTTCTGGTTCCATTCTTCTGCATGTGGACATATAATTTTCCAGCAATATTTATTGAAAGACTCATTTCTCCAATGTATGTTTTTATCACCTTTGTTGAAAATCAAACATCAGTAGATGCATCAGTTTAATTCTGGGCTCTCTGTTCTGGTCCCTTAGTGTATGTATCTGTCTTTATACCAGTGCTATGCCAGTGTTATGCCAGCACAGAAAGACAAGTACTGTATGGTCTTGCTCCTAAGGGAAATAGAGGAATTTGATCTCATAGCAGTTGAGAGTAGAGTGACGGTTCCTAGAGTAGAGGGGATGAGAAGAAGAGAAGAACTGTCCATAAGTGGGTAGTTAATTACAGTTAGGTAGGAGTAAGAAGTTCTGGTGTGCTACTTATAGTAAATAATAAAGGATGACAATAAATAATAATAATGTACTGTATATTTTAAAAAGTAAGAATAAAGTATTTTGAGTGTTTCACTGGAAATATATGATGAATATTTGAGGAAATAGCTATGATTTTAATATTATACAATGTATGTCCATCAAAATATCACATGATACACCATAAATATATATTTTTATGGTTTTATATATCAGTTCAAATTATTTAAATAAAAAAATGAAAAAAAATAGAAACTTCAGGTTATTACCTGCTTTTATTTCTGAGTAGCTGCAGTCTATTTTAATTTGAATTAGCAGTTTTTTCCCACTTAAAGAAAAACAAAAACAACACTGACCAGGCTCTTGGAGATAAGTATGGCCAAGTGACTAAATTCTGGCCAGTGATATGTGAATGGAGGTTTTTGTGTAAAACTTTCTGAACAATTATTTTGAAGAGGGTGTACTCAGCTAAAAGGAGTCCTCTCATATCCCTTGCCCATGTCTTAAGGTCTAGAATGAGGGGGAGCCATCCAAATGTCCAGCTGCCATCCAGGATTACAAAGGAAGGTACCCAAGGAACAATGCTGAGATGAAAGATGGAAGTGGCCAGGATATCAAGCTGTTAATCACCTGAGAGACACTACCCACCTCTGGACTTGTTTCATATGAAAAGACAAGGATTGTGGTATAGCCATTGCTATTTTGAATTTTTTTATGTCACTGAACCCAATTCTAACTGATAAATGAAAAGAATAAAAAAATAAATCCAAAAGAACTCAAGAATGGCAGAAAGAAACTTTATGTAAACTAAGAGGTGCTCCCCTCTCAGAGACTATCTGCAGGTGCACCACTAAGTCCTACAGCCAACAGCTGTTCACAAGGGAATGGCCCATCAGCAACCACAACAATGAAAAAGAGGCTGTGCTTGTTGCACAATGAACATGCCCCTCACAGAGACTTCTCAGTGTGGTTTAAAAGCAAACTCACAACTCACACAGACAACCCAAAAAAGATTGAAAAGGAATATATATTTTCAGGGTTATTAGAACTCCTGTTGTCTCCTTTGCTTGCATGCAACAAATATTTATTACGGAATGCATACCCGTGTATATGCATGCATATGAATATATATATAAGGATACATATGAGGATTGAATACATAAGTATATATACACACATCCCTGCATATATATAAGCTCTTCTTTCTTACTGAAACCCTGTTCCTCCATGTCTTTAACTATCTGAACAATGCTGTAGTTACTAGGCATATCTAGGATGTTATCCATCTCATTAGTCCTTTGAAGATTACCATTTATTGTGGTGTCTCTCTAGTTATAAACTAAATCATACTTCATTACTCCACACTGAAACTTTCTTAACTTTCATTATAATTTTAATTTTTTATCTGTGATTCCCCCTGCATTAGTCTCTGATCAAATAAAAAATTACCAGACAAGCAAAGAAATAGGAAAATGGACCCATAATGGTGATAGAAATCAATCAGTTGAAATTGACCCAAATATGACAAATAGAATTGGTAAACAAGGATGTTAATTATTATTAAAATGAATATCATTAGTTCAAGAAATTTAACAACTCAGATAAAATGAAAAATTCCTTAAATGACGCAAACTACCAAATCTCAAGAAGAAAGATAAATTGAATTTCTAGTTAAAAAAATTTACTAAGAATGCTGGGAGTATAACTTACTGTTAAAACACTTGCATAGCATGTGTGAGGCCCTGGGTTTGACTCTCAGTAATGTAAAACAACAAAAACAAAAACAAACCTTCACTAAGAATCAGAATACTGTCATGTTTTATACTGAAAATTTGCTAACATAATTTTAGGCATTTTCACAATCAAATGTAACTGTGAGATGATGGATATATTAATTTGCTTGACTGCAATAATCATTTCACTATGTATATGTATACCAAAATACCTTAAATATTTACAATAAAAATAGTATGGCTAATATTATTAGCCTTAAATAGAAGCATGTTTGCACATGCCTATAGTTTACACTTAAAGGAGTGAAGCAATCTTGTTGAGACAGAGAATATAATCATCCCTTAGTATCTATGGGATTTTGGTACTAGGACCCCTGCAGATACCAAAATCCCTGAATTCTAAAGTCCTTTACATAAAATTGTGTGGTATTTACATGTAGTATTTACATTTAATTGTGTAGTATTTAATATGCACATTTACTGCTATACTTTAACCATCTCTAGATTACTTACAATACCTAATACAAAATAAATGGTATGTAAAAAGTTGTTATACTGTATTATTTAGGGAATAATGATAAGAAAAAAAGATTGTACATGTTCAGTACAGATGTGATTTTGTTTTTTTAATGAATATTTTCAATCCAGTTAGTTAAATCCATGGATGTGAAATCCACAGACATAGATATCCAACTGTGTTTGATGAAAAGTTTTTTTTTTAAGCAAAAAGAAATCCAAAATTATACTCCTTCTTTCCAAGAAATCATTATCTCTTCAAGAGGTATTAACTTTTTTTCTTACAGAAATGAACATTATATAATTTCCAGCATGTTGAAAAATGCCTTTTAAGTACAGATTTACAAACGTTCAGAGTTAGAAATGCTCTCAAGACCCATTTCTTCCTCCTTGGAAAAAAACAAAACAAAACAACACCATAATACCATCTTCACTCTAAGAGGGAACCAATCATTTGTACCTAGTCACAGTTACCCCTCTGAAATTCCATGGTCTTTGTAGACTCAGTGATTTTCTGTAAAATGTTAGATGTTTAAATAAATATATATTAAAATATAATGCATTTACTTAAAAATGCCTATTCTAATGAAGAAAAATTAGTGAATTTTACCTACTAGTTAGTTATTTAAAGCAGAGAAGACAGATTAGGAATAGAGTGCACACACAGTAGATCCACTTAAGAACATTTTACCATCTTATGTTACTCTCTTGGAGCTTGCAAAACTCATATAGCACTCAGCTCAGGTAGACACTCTATGCTAAATATCTTTCATTTGTCCAGGTTTGCTTTACTGTTCTTTACTCTGCTTCTTGCTCTGAGACTGGCCTATAGGGTCCACAGCAGGTGTCCAGTTGGATTTCACAAATGTGGAGAATCAGAGGAAACAAGGGAAAGGAGAAAAGTGAAATACACAAATTTTTCTGCTCTCCCTGGAGGCAATTTCTCCTCCTCTTGTTCCTCCTCCTCCTGTTCCTCCTCCTCCTCCTGTTCCTCCTCCTTCTCCTTCTGTTCCTCCTCCTCCTCGTCCTCCTCCTCCTCCTCCTCTTCTTCCTCTTCCTCCTTAAAAGGCTATTTATCTGGCAGCCATCTACAGAATTCCCTTTCAATCTTTGTTTTTCTTTCTCTCCATATCACTCCTTCTGTCTCCGTTACTCCCTCTTTCTCTCTGCCATGCCTTGATGATACAGGTCTATTGATTATGCATTCCTGGAGTCCTATGTCACTAGCTCAGAGGAGTCATGTAATTCTGTAATTGCATGTACAACTGCAGATAATCTCATGATGCGAAGACGGTTGTCTCATGGCTTCTCAAAGTACCTGTTTTGACTCTATCATTTTTCTTGCCGAACTTCTATCATCCATCCCATAATGGCATTTCCTTTTATGGAGATCTTAAAGGCAAATCTATGAATGTGTTAAAAAGACAGTAAAGGCAGGGCTTTAAAGTTGTTGAAGGCTTGCCCAACTCACATTCACCATTTTTTGTTTCTTTTTCTTTCTGGTATTCATAGAGACGAGCAATTTAACACCTAGAGAGCTGCTTCCCAGAGTTTCCTATAGTGAACAGCATCTGGCCAATGGCCAAAGGGGATAGGAAGCTGCATAAAATGCTATGGATCACCTACTGTAACAGGTTCCCTTTCATGGAACAGGAGTCTCTTTCATGCTTTGAATATAAAACTAGCTTCTCAACCACTGGCAGCTTATTTTAAAACTGATATGATTTTTTCCCTTCTTTTCCCTCTTCCCCTCCTCATCTATGGGGAAAGCAAGATCAACATTCTTTCTGTTGTAGGCTGAGTTTTCTGCACCTCTGCTCACTGTCCACCCAATAAAGAAACACTGAACCTAGAAACCGGAACAACAGTTCTTCCAAGGATATTAGCTAAGCATTAATTAGATCCGTTGGTGATGATACTTTGAAAACAGCCCTGGTACTTCCTTTTTTACAGCCTTCTGTTCCCCCTGATAGTTAGAATGGCAGCCTCTGGGCATGAGTCTATTGCCTTTCTCCTGTGCTAGCAAAGTAATAAAATTTCTTTTCCTCAAAATTTTGTTCTTGTTATTGGATCAGCATTAAGAAAAAGGACCAAGTTTTCATTATCATTACTACATAGGAAATTCTGGAAATCCATGAGTCCAAATTCATACTTTCACACTGGAGAAGCCTGACTCTTGAAGGGGCTGTTTGTTGAGGGATGCTAATGTGAACTGAACCAGAAAGTTTGTGGTATATTTTTACAGTTTGACAAAAAAAGAAGTAGGTGAAATGAGATTTATGGTTTGCATTTAAACTTGGCAGATTAAAAAAATGTCTTTATTATTGCTCACTACTGAAAATTAATGACATAAAGAGGTTGAAAAGGTAAAACAGCTGTATGGAAAAACAGAACAGGAAAGATGAAAACAACAGAGAAGTTTGTAGCATATTTTTGGAAAAACTATATAGTGAGATGAGGTAACAGTCTTAGAAGGTATAAAAGAGAAGAAATCCATGTGCTTTCAAAGGGTGATTATAGAGAGAAGCAAGACAATTAATGACTCCTGAACCTAGAACAGCTCAGGAGGTAGGGAGTCCAGTGATCTTACAATGCAAAAAGAGTAGTCAGACATCAATCAGAAGGATTGGGTAGAGATCTTTTAGATATTTTGGATTTCTTTCCTTACCCTGGAGAAATTACCCTACCAAACCTATAGGAAACCAGAAGTGAGACAGCCAGTTGAAAACAGATTCTGTGAAAGTCAGCATGTTGAGTGACAGTAAGTCAGGTTAGCTATTCAAAGAGTGGAGAATGCTGAAGATTGGAGAGATTGAGGCAAGTGAAATTCTAGAAAGTCATGATGCACTGCCTGCTCATCCTTCAGTGCACCCCTCAGGGGACAAGCAGCTCTCACATACCCAGAGATTCTAAGAACTTTTCAAAGCCTCACTCTTCAAAAAAATAAATTAAAATAAATAAATAAATAAATATATGATATATATTTTATATATATTTTTACTTATATCTGTGCACATGTATATATGTGTATATATATGTGAACATATGAAAATATAAAGGCATTCTCAAATATTGACTTTCCATGTACATATATATATTACACACACATACATATACACAAATATATGTGTGTACATACATATACATATATGTATATACATGTATGTATATCTGTGTGTGTGTGTGTGCGTGTGTGTGTGTGTAGGTAGGTAGATAGATAGGAAGTAGATATAGTTTGGGTTTTTTGTTTTTTTGGTTTTTTTTTTTTGGTACTACTGGAAATTGAACCCAAGGGCAATCAATCATGGTCTTGGTAAGTTTCCCAGGCTGGTTTCAAATTCAGCATCTTCCTGCCTCAACATCTTGAATAGCTGGGATTATATGTGTCCAGCACTGTGCCTTGGCTTTGCTCTTCAATGGCCTGTCAGTAGTCAATAGGCATTGATGGTAACCTCCAACATGAAAGTCACAGACAAGTACAAACAAATTCATTCAAAAAAAACCAAAAACACTTGGATGGAATGGAAACAACATGGAGCCCAAAGAGAAACATTAAGAGAGAAACAAAAGAACTCTGAGAAAAGAGAAGAGCTGCATCCATGAAGCAGGAACATAGGCCACTTTTGTTATTGTTAATGGAACAAATGGTGATAAAACAGCTCTTTAAAATTAACCCTAATAATTTACACGAAAATATCAATCAAAGTGGTAGAGGAAAATGTCTAGTTACCATGCCAGGAGGTAAATAATAAGACAGCAGAATGGATACGAGGATAATAAAGATAAGATTAGTAGATAATCAATTTGGGGGATCTAATATCCAGTTCACTAGAGTTCTACATATAGGGAATAAGGAGTAGAGATAGAGAATGTTAACAAAGGAAAAGTCAGTCAAGGCCTACTTCATAAGCATGTGCCTTGTTAGTTACACAGGGTCTTGCACTTATAAGGGTCTCACACTTAGTTTAGTGCTTTGCTGTCTCCATCTTGAACTTAATAATTTTGATAAAAAGACATTGAATATTTTAATTTTGCATTGAGTTCACTGGGCCCTGATTATTATGTAGAGAGTCCCAGGGCCTGCCTCACATTCTGTTCTCAAACTATCAAGCAAGTTTGAGGAAAATTTACTCTTATTTTTTAGGCCACAGGGAAATACGTTTACATATAACAGAGACATAAGAGAAAATATAATGCAAACAAATGGGAAAGGAAGTCCCAGAAAAATAGATGTGTGCCCCATTAGGAATTAGTTAGTCCAGATTGACACAGGAGTACAGAAGAAAGGAAGTGGATGGATCCTACAAGGGAAAGAATGGAATCTATGAACAATGGAACTAATAGAATGTTTGGGATTTCTTCTTTGGACAGATCACTAGAACATTCATAAACTTGTTTTATATACATATTTTTAAAATACAGGGCTGGAGTTATGGCTGAGCCGTAGAGCACTCACCTAGCATGTGTGAGGCCCTGGGTTCAAACCTCAGCACCACTGCGAAATTTCAGAAGAAAAAAAAAATTGTTGTACAAGATAGGAAACAGTTAAAGCACAATATTTGTCAATTGATTAATATTAATGAAGTGGTACTATTATAAACATTAATGACAACAACAAAATATAGGTGCAATATAACTCTTGAGAAGATTCAGGTAAGAATGTTGATGAAGTTAATAGGCAAATTATTTGTTCTACTATCATTTTTGAGTGTTTGTAAATAAAGTCTGAAGTTGATAAATCAAGATACACTAAAAGCAGATTATTTGGAAATAGAGTTCTCTCTTTCAAAGAAGGAACTAAAAGAACTAAACTATCAAGATTATTTACTCCTAGAGAACTGACTGCATTTTTTGATAAAAATAAAAGTATTTCAAATGACATAGTTCTCTATTAAGTTAAAATACCCATATGTTGCTCACAAGAAAAGTGACTTAATTTAGAAGTCAGGTTCTTTAAATGGTAGTTTTGGAATCATTATCCATGACAAATTTAAGTGATTAAAAAATAACAGGGCCTCAAAATACATATTGAATTGGAAGTGAACAGAAATTTTCTAAAGGGTTCAAAGCATTCCAATCTTGAGTTAACGGTAACATTAAACTCTAGCTGTTCTAGGGGTATTTTAGACACATGGTGAATGAAGTCAAGAAAAGAAAATTAGATTTAACATAATTAAATACAAACCTGTTCATTATATATGCCAGGCTCATGTACTGAATTGACTGAAAACATGCACATGTTTGAAGTTTGAGTTAGTCATAAAATGCAAACCTATCTTAAGTGAAAAAGAGAAAGGGAAATAGGTGGAAACCCTATACAGTATGAGAGTGGCATGAATTACCATGGCTGAAATCACCACATTTTCTTTTGCAAAATTTTTTAAAAAAGGGAAAGTATAGCATTTTGAGTTCTTTTAGGAAAGTCAAATATGAATATGATCTAGAACGACTGAAAGTGAGTGAGCAGGAGGTTGGGTAGGCAGATAGGAACTCCTGAAATAATGAGGGGCTGATAAACTGCAGTCTATTGCTGTTAGGGCTGAGCACGAAGATCTTAGCATTGGTTCCACCAAAATGAAAAGGGGTGTTTAACAGTGGTGCCTTTTGTCCATTCAAGCTGCTATAACAAAATCCCATCTACTAGGTAGCTTATAAAAAAACAAGAAATTTCTTTCTCACAGCTCTGAAGTTTCAGAGACTGGGAAAATCTTGATCAATGTGTTGGCAGATTCAGCACCAGCAAGAGCCCACTTCCTCATTTTCTCACTGTCAACTCCTGTGACAGAAGGAGCAAATGAGCTTCAGCAGGCCTTTTATTTCAGAACTACTCACACCCCAAAGGCCCCACCTCTAGATACTATCCCCTGGTGCGGGAAAGGAGTTAGGATTTCAGCATCCAAATCTTAGTGGGAGACAAACATAGCAAGTGGTTTGGGACATTTAGTTAATGCAGAACCATGTACCAATGGGCTTCAAAAATACACTAGCAGAAATAGAAAATCATATAAAAATAGATTTTTAGAGAATTACGCATACAAAAAAATAAAACTATGGAAAGAAAAGTCAACATGGAATTTTTCCAATTAAAATAGATTACACAACATTAAAAAAAAGTAATAAAGAGAAATATCTCCCCCACCGATACTATCAGAGAGCAGAGAAGTTTTTCAGATACTCTTGATACTCATTGAGAGGAAAATTGAGTTGATTAAAGAAGAGAGTCTTGAATGCCCAGTCCTGCTGTGGGGATGCAATTTGTGGCATAATAAGCAGTCAAACTGAGTTCAAATGAATTGACTGAGAACATAGTATTTATTGGGAAGGCTGTTTTTTATATTAAGAGAAGTATTTTAACCTTCTGATTTAGATGATCCCTCCACCACATATCACACACATGTATGTTTAAGAAACCACTAAAATTGAATGACAAAAAACTTGGGTTGCATTTTATAGAAGCCCCCCCCCTTTTTTTTACATTGACGGAAGCAGTTTTTAGAATGGCAACTGCATAGATATAAACTACTGAGTCATAAGCTTGGTATAACTTAACACTAGGAAACAAAAATAAATAAGACACTAACTAGGAAAACTAAACAACTCTGAATATGTAAAACTAAGAATTTAATTATTGAAATTGATGAATTGTATCATGGGATGATAAGACAACCAGGAACACAGTGAGGACTCCTCACAGAAATCACTACATGGAAGCTTTGTTTCCTCTCGGGTTTCAGATGCCCCTGGATGGGCCCACTGGTGTCTCTTTGTAGAAACTCCCAAAGCTCCTGGGATCTGGTGATTCTACATTTTCTTTGACCCACCAAAAGCTTCTGGTGGATAAGGATTTTGGTGTTTTATATGTCTGTCCCATTATATTCCAATTCTCAATTCTGTTCTGTAATACTCTGAATTTACCAATAATCAAGTTTTACATTTTTATGGTTACATATAGAATGTTCATTAAATAGACGAATAGTATATGAAGACTACAATCCTATTTCTGAAGTTAGTGGTGGTTGTTAGCCAAAGTTATTAATTACCTCCTTTTTTGTGGCATTATCTTTTCTGTGTCTATTGAAATCTACCCCCCTATCCCATTTACACCCACCAAATACCAATCAGTAATTTCTCTTTCATTCTGGAGAGCTCTGTCTTGGAACTCTATATCTTCTGGCTCAACTCTGGTTGGATTGCTCTCCAGATGTGCTACACAGTAGCCATCCCAAGGCCTCTCTTGAACAAATTTTATGAATCCCCTGTTTCTAGATCCTTTGACTTCCTCCTTTCTGAATTCTTCCCTGTCTTGCTGGAAAGAGCAAATTCTCCAGTAGTTTCTAAGAAAGTGTTCATGTGACATAATTCTTGAAGTTTCTGAATGCTAAAAATCTTTGGTTTTTTTCTTCCCAGTTGATTAATAATTTTGAAAGATATTTTTTTAAATTGAGAAGCATTTTCTCTCAAACTTTAAAAGCTTTGCTTCATTTCTTTTATTACGGATGACCCTACACTTGGTTCCTCTGCTCTTAGAGTTACCACTGTTCTTCCTTTTACATACCATATTTCTAAATTTTATTATAATAATCTATTCTCCATTGAATTACCTTTTTTGTCTTTGATTTTTTTTTTTTGGTTTATAAATTCTTGTTCTTCTACTGTAATTATAGAGGGTTTCAAGTTGAAAAAAATAGGAATATAAGATAATCCACTGCTTTTTTCAAAAGAAAAAAGCTTTTATTTCTCACTGCCCAACTAAATGAACAAAATGATGATAATAGGGTATCAAAAAGGTGAGACTTCTTTTTAATAACATACCTAAGTAACTTAACAAAACAGCAATTATGAAACAGGAAATTTAGTAGGCTGGCACAGTGGATATTACCCATTTAGTATTAAAAATATTGTGTTTTTCACAATTAGAAGATAATCTCTTTGTTTTTTCTGTGGTAGAGAGAATGATAAAAGAAATAAGAAATAAAGAACTATACAGCATAACTGAAAGTCTATGTAGGTAGAATTACATTTGATCTAGAAACTCTGAGTTTATTTGTATATAATTCTATCATTTTTGACTTCAGTACTTTCATTCACCTCCAAGGCTCTATAACTATAAAGACTTGGAGATATATTCTAAGGGAGTCCGTGAACTCTAAAATTCTTGAGTCATTTTTATTTGTTAATATTAGCATTAATTTTCTGTTTCAATCATTTACTTTACCATGTTTATTCAAAGGTGTGAAATTCTCTCAAGTTCTATAACACAGATATTGTTTTTTCTCCTGTAATTTGTTTTTAAATGTCCCATGTAAAAGAATCACACTGCTTTATCTTAGTGGTGTTTAAAAGGGCATTGCTTTAAAAAAGAAAAGAAAACTACTTAAAACAAGCTTGTGGAACAAATGGTCATACAACTTTAAATGATACCAATAAAATAACCAAGTAATCTCAAGAAGCCTATCTGAAGTTAAACACATGGACTAGAAGACTCAGTTTGAATGCTAATAATCAGCTGCTCCCTGAAAGAACCAGATGTTGAACAGATGCTGCTGCTCCTGCTGCTAAGAAAGAGAAAAATAACTATGCATACTCATTGTCCATTATACTCACCATGTGTTTCTAGAGCCAGAGAGAACTAAAGAAATCAGTTGTGTGACAAATATCAGTTGTCTAAAGAAATAAGGTTGTGAAAATGTTATTATTTTTTATAACTATCTCTCTCAGTGTCTGCTAATACCATTGTACATGCAGTCTGATTTAACAATTGAATACTGGGAAATTGAAAGGGAAAAATATATTTTTTAATACCATGAACAAATGGTCAATTCAGCTTTTAATACTACAGCCATAAGTTTTGAGCTTAATATGAAATTTTAGACAAAAAATGAAGATTAAAATACTAAAGAAAAGAAACCAAAATACTGATTTTTTTATTCTTTTAAGTTGACACATATATTGTGCATATTTATGGGTTATAGTGTGATAATTCAATACATGTATACAATGTGTAATGATCCAATCAGAGTAAATTTTTTATCATCTTAAAGTTTCTCCATTCTTCCCTTGCCCTCCCCACTTATGGATCAACATCCATTCATCAGAGAAACTATTCAGTGTTTGGTTTTTCTGGGATTGGCTTACTTCACTTAGCATGATATTCTCTGTCCATTTACCCGTAAATGCCATGATTTCATTTTTCTTTAAGCCTGAGTAATATCCTAGTGTGTGTGTGTGTGTGTGTGTGTGTGTGTGTATGTATCACAGTTTCTTTATCCATTCATCTATTAAACAGCATCTAGGCTGTTAACACAGTTTAGCTATTTTGAATTGAGCTGCTACAATCATTGAAGTGGCTGTGTGGCTTTTAAGTCCTTTGGGTATAGATCTTGGAGTGGGATAGCTGGGTCAAATGGTGTTTCCATTCCAAGGATTCTCCATACTGTTTTCCAAAGTGGTTGTACCATTTTGCAATCCCACCAGCAATGAATCAGTGTACCTTTTTCCCACACCCTCGCCAAAACTTATTGTTGCTTGATTTTTTGTTAATTGCCATTCTGACTGGAGTGAGATGAAATCTTAGAGTGGTTTTGATTTGCATTTCTCTAATTGCTAGAAATGTTAAATTTTTTTTTCATAAATGTGTTGACCACTTGTATATATTCTTCTATGAAGTGTCTGCTCATTTCCTTAGCCCATTTACTGATTGAATTATTTGGGTTTTGTTTGTTTGTTTGTTTGTTTTGGTGTTAAATTATTTGAGTTCTTTAAATATCCTGGAGATTAGTGCTCTATCTGATGTGAATGTGGTAAAATTTTTCTCCCATTCTATAGGCTCTCTCTTCATTAATTGTTTCTTTTGGTGAGAAGAAGCTTTTTAGTTTGAGTCCATCCCGTTTATTGATTATTGATTTTACTTGTTGTGTTTTAGCAATCTTGTTAAGGATGTCAGGTCCTAAGGTGACATGATGAAGATTTGGGCCTGCTTTTTTTTCTATTAGGTGCTGCACCTCTGGCCTAATTTCTAAGTCCTCAATCCACTTTGAGTTGAATTTTGTGTACAATAAAATATAGAGGTTTAATTTTATTTTGCTGCATATGAATTCCCAGTTTTCCCAGCACCATTTGTTGAAGAGGTTATACTTTCTCCAATGTATATTTTTGGCATCTTTGTCTAATATGAGATAACTGTATTTATGTGGGTTTGTCTCTGTCTCCTCTATTCTGTACCGTTGGTCTACATGTCTATTTTGGTGCCAGTGCTATACTGATTTTGTTACAATAGCTCTGTAGTATAGTTTAAGGTCTGGTATTGTGATGCCTCCTGCTTCACTTTTCTTGCTAAGGATTGTTTTGGCTATTCTGGGTCTCTTATTTTTCCAAATAAATTTCTATGAGGAATGCCATTGGGATTTTTTTTTTGAATTGCATTAGATCTATATCTTTTGGTAGTATGGCCATTTTGACAATATTAATTTTGCCTATCCAAGAGCAAGAGAGATCTTTCCATTTTGTAAAGTCTTCTTTAATTTCTTCTCTAGTATTCTGTAGTTTTTCTTTGTATTTTTTTTTTTTTTTTGCCTCTTTTGAGATCATCATGTAATTCTTTAAGTCTAATTTGAGCTTTTTGATGTTTATAGACAGTTGACCCAATATATGAACATTTAGTCTGTGCATGTTTGTGGAAGAAGAAATCTTTTAGTCCTAAACATCATTGGTAGTGTAGCTCATTCAACAAACTATTAAAGCTTATTTAATAGTCACAAAACTCAAATAAATATTACCAATTTTGAAATATGGACATTTAGGCTTATAGTTTTCACTAATCTGTCTATATCCACACACTTGAATCACAGAAAAGGCATATTTGATGCAATTCTGTATTTCTCAAAATTCCATGCTCTTTCCTTTTATATCAAGATGGAAATAAGAGTAAGATCATTATAAATATTGATCAATGTCAATAAGTAATAGGGAAGAAATATTTCTAGGTTGGGGGTATACCTCTCTGGTAAAGTATATGCAAAGACTGGGTTCAATCCTCAGCACCACAGGAAAAAAAATTCTTTCCCAAATCCTTGAAGTTTAAACTTAGGGATGACAAAATCATTTGTAAAGACTGGGAAATCTAATAGCAAAATTTTTTTAAAAAAATAACACACTGAAAAACTGTCAAGTGTCCACATATGTACAGCCAGGTAAGTTCTACCCTTAACTGGTAAATGGTCACCTATATAGTATGATTATAGTAATTCTAATGGATTTTTTTTCAACCATCAAATCTTTCCAAGAATAGCAACAAACTTTTTGCACTGTTATCCCTTTGAGGAGTCTACTTTATCCATATGAGCACATGGTTGTAATATGAAGGATACTTGGGTTTCTCACACACACGCCAACACACACACACACACACACACACAACACATGTGTTGTAACTGTGGTGGCCTCCATTAAATGCCATATGATACAAACTCTTAGATTTGAAAGTGAAAAACACTTAGAGGCTATGCTTGGGCTTCTATTATTATTTCTAAAGTGTGTGTGTGTGTGTATGTGTGTGTGTGTTTGTGCATGCACATGTTTTAAATCTTTTCAACTAAACTCAGAAAAAAAATAATGAATGATCATTAATTTAACAGGGAAAGACATAATCTAAAGGTTTTCTGGAAGGAAAGAAGATATATTCATTTAGAAGGAAATAAATCATTCTTAGGAACTTGGGTCTTGACCCCAATCAAAAGATACAAAGAAACATTGCTATAACTTGACATTTTTTGACAAAAATATAAAGATTATAAAGTGAAAGCACAGGCAAGGGAAAGTGCCTTTGATTAAATTAGTGGTTAGCTAGGATGCCATAGCAACAAACCTACATTTGTGAAAAGCATCATGGCTCTTAAAAGATTGTACTTTATCAAACTCCATTTTAATATCTTGTTCTAAGGGTGGTACAAATCTTCAGTGACACCTGAGACCTAGTGCCACTAGGATTATTGGGGCATTAGAATTTCAAAGAGATGAATGTCTGACAGTAACAGTTACTACGATTAAGTATGGTATTAGCTTTTCATTTCTGTGAACAAAATATCTGACAAGAACAACTTAGAGGAGGAAAAGTTTACTTAGGTTTATGGTTTCAGAGGTCCTAGTCCATAGAAGACAAAGTCCACTGCTCTGGGCCCAAGTTGAGGCTGAACATTATGGTGAGAGCATTGTTGAGGATCACTGCTCCATTCACAGTAGTCATGAAGCAGGGAGTGGGAGTGGGAGAGGGAGAGGGAGAGAGAGAGAGGGAGAGGCAGAGGAAGAAAGAAAATGAGAAAATGGCTGCAGGGAAGATGAACCTTCTCCAGCCTTGCTCACCTGTCTACAGGTACCTCCCTGTCAGTTCATTCTAATTAGAATGAAATGATTAGGTTACAGCTCTTCTAACAATCATTTCACTTCTGAACATCCCTGCATTAACACAGGAGCTTTGGAGGGATGCTTCACATCCAAACCATAACATATCCTGCTTTTCTTTGGTTCAAGTGAATTTGGTGTCAAGTTTTAAGCAGCCAGTGTCCTGATAGCCCTACCCTGGCCTATTTCAGGAATGAATTTGGGAGAACAAGAGGCAGTAAGGTAAGGAAAGGGTTTATACTGAAGAACAAAAGAAAATGCTGGCAAGAAGGGTTGAGGCCTCATTGTGATTTAAATTCTAGTTGGAGAAATCAGGGCCTTAATCATACATGAAAGATTTTAGGAAATAGCCATGATTAAAATAGTTTGGGGTAAATTGACTTGGCTTAATTCTTAGCTAGAGAGAATCTTAAATACAAGGTAATGTTTAGAGTTATAAGTAAACAGGTGCATTCATGGATTTTACGGACTGATGCATCACAAAGAGTTTAATTAAATAGCTGATAATTAAAGTGCAAAATTGGCACATAAAGCCGAATGAGCAAGCACAAACTTTGAGAAGCCTTGGCTGATTCGATATTTTAACTATCTTTGCTACAAAGCATATAAAATATATTTTGGAAGGAAATAAACTGAAATTCATTACAATGCTATTAATGAACAGATATATAAGAAATTGATGCTCCCTAAAGGGGACATGTTGGATAAAATGATGCAGAAGAAATAGATTTTTCCCATCTACCTAAGTCAAAAGAAAGTATAGGTGGGTGGTGATTTTGTTAAAATAGAGAAATTCCCTTTTTTCTAGATTCTTAATCTTTTCTTTATAGAAAACATTTGTCATCAATATATAAATGTATTGAATATTTTCCCATCCTGGAAATAAAAGAGCTAATAATAAGAGCTAATATTCACTACACATTCACAGAGTGTGAGAAATTCTACATATGCTCTATAGTAACTTCTTTAATCTCATATTGATCTTATATGGTAATTTTCATCTTTGTTGTTTGATGAGGAATCTGACTCCATAAGGTTTGGTAAACTTCTCCAAGGTCACAAAACTAGTGTTTTCTTAGATTGGTAGCCATGCAGTATTAACTACTGTACTAGTTACCAAACTATTCTGACTCTCTTAACTATCAATTTTGAACTTCTTTGCTTTCTATTCACAGCAGCTTCCCTGGAAACATCCATATCTCATTTTTCCCAGGGTGTGCCCTCCATCCCCTGTAGCTAGGCTTGCCTGTGCTAGCATGACGTCTAAGTGTCTTCCTTGGTCTTCATGTTTCTCAAAGCTCTATAGCATATTCAACTTCTGAACACTCTTCAAAATATTCTCCTTTCTTGTTTTCTCTGGCATCCTCTTATCTTTGCTGTGGTTTTTCCCCCTTCTTTCCCTTTGTTAAATGTCCTTGTAGTGTAATAGGGTTAGTGGAATATAATCCTCTATTCCAAACCATTTCCTACTTCAGTGTTAGCCAAGACCATGTGAGTTGGGTCGGCCAATGGAAAGTTAGCACCTTGAAATAAATAGCATCACAGAATGCATTTACATAGTTTGACTTGGCCTCTTGAGCTCCTATGACCCAGGATGATAAAAACATACCCCAAGTAGTAGCTGGATGAGGACCATGAAGATACATTTGGAGCAGTCTTGGATCTAAATTTCAGCTTACAGACATACCCAGCTGATCTTAGCTGAGTTCAGCAAAGAAACAGCAAACTTGTAGATCATGAGAAAACATCAAGTATTCACTGTTGTGAAGCACTGGGAGCTTACAAGTTCAGTACCACCACCTATTAGTAGACAGATTTCGGCAAGTGCCCTACATTGCCTTAGGATTTTCATTTTTAACGTTGGAAAAGTAATATCATCTTCTCTACTGGGCTATTAGAAAATTAAACAGTTCATACTAAGTGCTTAGCACAATGACATAGTATAAACCCATTTATCACTTTTTATTGATATTTTCCTTATCTCTAATTTTAAGTATGCTACTAGAAAGCTGCTTTGGGAGGGCACTTAGAGATTTCAAAATCAACACCTCTAAGCGAGGTTATCAGATTTTTCTCCTTCTATGGCACCTAGTATTGCAAATGACAACTCATTCCACACAGCTCACAAAAGAGGAAATTAAGGCTCTTCTTTGACTTCTTCCTTACACCCCGTGACCAACTGCAATCATGTTTTTATTTTCAATTTTATCTCCAAAATATGTCACCCACCTTCCACCACCATTCATCTGTCCTTAGCACTAACAGCTTCATTTGCTTAGTTTTCTTCATGACTCCCTATGTTGATGAAGTAATGCCAGCTGCTATGAGATAAGACCCCCAATTCAGTAACTTAACACATGGGTTAACTAAGTTCTCAAGTCCAAGTGTGAGTTTTTGGTTAGTGACTGATTCAGGACCTGTGCTCCTTCTGTCATACAGTGCTATTTTTGGTACACAGCTTCCATGACCACCATGTTTACTCACATTAAGCCCATGGAGTGGGAACAAGTGTGGAAGGTTATAGTTGGAAGGCTTTAGGGTTGGGAGTTGGAAGTGGTGCTCATAACTTCCGCTTATATTCCATTGAAGAGAAATCAGTCAAATGGTCACTTGGAACTTTCATGGGGGTTGTGAACAGCAATCCTACTGGAAGTAGTAGGTATGATGAACAACAGGCTGTATATGCCCCAGTTCCCTTACTAGCCTCCATGCATTCAGTCTTGTCCTATAATCTAATTCTTGGCAGGAGGCAGAGGTTTGTGTGCATGTGTACATGTGTGTTCTAATCACACACTGCATCATTTCTCTCCTGTTTAAATCCTCCAATGTCTTCTAGTAGAATATTGACTAAAACTCAAATCTCTCATCTTGACTTGATGGTCTTACCACTGCTTTATCTTTCTGAACTTGTCTCATTCAGTTTTCTTTATCATGCATTGTGGTCTACTCACAGTGACTTTCTTACTGTTCCTTGACCATCTAGAACAAATTACTCCTCTAGGGCCTCTCTATCAGCTCTTCTGTCTTCCTAGGACACTATTCCACAATATATGTGGCTGGTAGCTTCCTCCCACTGAGACCTCAGTTTAAATGAAACTTCTCCTGCAAATCTTTCTTTGACAACCCAGTCTAAAATAGTCATGCAGTGATTTTTCTACCACATCTATCTATTTTAGTGTTTAGTGAAACTTAAGAAAATTTGATACATTTCTATTATTATCTATCTATCTATCTATCTATCTATCTATCTATCTATCCTTCTATTTATTCTTCCACAAGCAGAGAAAGAACCTTGCATTAAGGCTTTATTACTAAAAATACTAGCACTGTTTGGCATACGGCTGGTGTTCAGTGAGGTATGGTTCATTAATAACATTTGTTGACCTTTCTATACACAAAGCTGAACACACTTTCATCATCAACTCTACTGAGCTAAAAAAGACAAACATGTTTGCCTTTTACATTAACATTACCAGAGCTAATTGTGGCTGAAAGTCAGATTTACTAAAAATATTGACCATATTATGCCTAAAGAACTATATAGATGACCAATTTAATGGTAACCTCTTCAATTTCTACTAAGCCTGAAAATCTAAATGCAATGTCTGGGGATAGAGAATACACTATTTTTCCCTCTACTTAATCAGAAACTTGGATTCCCCCAAGCCAAGGAAATTTTATATTTACATACAATGAAAAGACTGAATTTTTCAGATAGGAACAAAATATCTTTTTTAATTTTTGAATTGAATTATGCTTCTTATTTATATTGAAAATTTTTATTATAAAGATAGAATAAATTTGTTACATGGTATTTAAAAGAACAAAGTTTAAAAACCCCAATATTAGAAGGAAAGCTTAATTTTTGATATCTAAAACAAATAATTTCTTAATATTTAATAATTATTTTAAAATATAATTTTTGTTTGATTCATCTGCAAATATGGAACTAAAGCTTTTATTTTGTTCCTTTCAAATACAATTTTTGTTGTAACAAAATCAGCATTAGTAGTTGCTGACAACTTTCTTTGTGTCAGTCACTTTGCATGCAGGCTTTATAAGGACCATAGTAGCTTAGGAAGCAGGGGCCTAAAGAGGTCAAGCTGAATTCCAAAATCAGAGAGCTATCAAGGGTAACCACATACACAATGCAAATGCAGTTCACAAATCACAATTTAATAACTATGCCCTGGAAAGTTGGTTTAAAAACAATGTAACCAATATGCTTTATCTATTAACAGTTATTCTCTTAAGATTGAATGCTATTATTTTAGGAAGGCATGCTTCTATGTTTGTTATATAGTAATCCTGAATGGTGTGAAATCATAGTAGATTCTGGCAAATCTAAACAGGATCACTTTGATGGCCAACGAATCAATACATGTCCCCAAAACTATCCATATTCTTAGTTTCAACATGTGGGAAACACAGAAAAGACAGTAAAACTAGCTTGCAGGAAACTTGAACTCTAAAACAGCACTGATCTAGTACTACTGCTAGACCTATGATGCTTAAGAAGCTTCTAAATTTGTTTTCCATGGATCACTGTGCTTGCTTCCTTCTCTGACTTTATGTCTGCCCCTGCCATCTATTCCTACTCAAGTGCAATAGATAGATGCTGCCTTCATGGTTCTAAAATCAATGGCTTTCAGAATTTCAGATTTGAAGTTTTGTTTTAAAAGTAATTTAGTTTAAGATCTTTCTTTCAGCCTATGACTCATATCAGTTCAAAGAGGCCTGCCAAGAGGGGCAGTCAGGACTAGAACTCTAGCCTCCTGACCCTGGATTTGGGCTCATTTGCAATAGTTGACTTCCTCACCTTACTTCTTCTGGTTGTCCCAGACTCCTTAGGATTCGGTGCATCTTTAGAATCCAAGTAATCCCTCCCCAAAATCCAAATAATCCAAATCCAAGTATTCCCACCCCATTACAAAGCCAATATTTACCTGTCTGATTACTCTAATTCTCAGTACTCTCTGTTTGCTTAGACATTAGAAAATTTCACAAATAAATCATAATAGTTTTCTTAATGGAAGCTACAGTCTGACCTCTTTTTCTCCCTTCTCTTAGCAAAAGTTTTGTTTATTTAAAAACATGTCTTCCAAGCCTTTAATGAGTGGGGTTTGGGGCAATATAATTTCAAGCAAGTTATTTGAGGCAGGTATTTCTCAGAGTCCTCAGATTGCTTGGGAGATAGAGCCAGTGTCACATAAGACACAGAGGAAGAGAAGCAGTGATAACATAACAACTAGAGCAAGTGGAATAACATGTGTATAAATATTTAAACGAGGAACAGACATCACTCCCTGTGTTTTAATATTGTACCTCCTCTTTAATCACAAACACTTCTTTGTTTAGCTTTCCCTTCTGGTTTGAAGAAAAAGCAGGTTTCATGAGGGGCCAATTTACATTTAACAGAAGAAAGCATTTTATATAGTTATTCTTTTTCAAATATAGCAGTTTGCTCAACTTCTTTACTGGACTCCAGGTTTTTATTATTGGCTTTTGTCTAATAACAGCAAATGTATGTATTTTGTCCTAAAATTTTCATTTTCTATTTTGATTCAATCCTTACCTTTAATCCACAAATTAACTTTTGATGTGTTAAATCAATGTAAACACAATTAGTGATTATCTTTAATAGTTATAGAAACAAAGAACAATATCTAGAAATATGATATGACTTGAATTGGACTCATTTATGCATGCTATGAACTAGGCATAGCTCATACTGACACAAACCTTTTGTTCAGTTTTATATATTTTTATATATTTTTTTCCAAACAAATTTGTTAGAATTTGTATTTAGTTATCCTGATTACATTTTTCTTCCAATTTTGCTAGAAAAAAATTACACACTATTATAATATAAAAATTAAATAATTCATGTGTGCCATTAAATAACAAATTAAAGATTCTTTTACTCTAAAGCAATATGTTTAGTAATTAGGGCCATAAATAAATTAGCTCTGAAGAAAATTTTGTATTTTCTCTAATCTTTATATCCACTAAAGGTCAAGAATTATAAAATTTATTAATACCCAAACTTAATATGTGTAATTCATAGGCAAGTTTTTTAAAAAGTGAGTATTCAGCATTTTCAACATTCAAAATAATAAAATACAATGTTGAATCATCTCAAAATCCTTTGGTGGAAAGACTGAAAAATGTTGAAGTATTCACTAATTTTTCCAAAATGTAAGCTTGTTGTTTACTAACACTATCCAGGAATAAAAGGGAAGAAACAAGGATAGGGTTAGTGGTAACTTTGGTTAATCTTAAAACATGAACAAACTATGACAGATGAATCTCTATTCTGAATATAAAGAATCCAGAACACCTCTGTCTGCCTTGAGGAGCCTCATCATGTTCCACATACTGCTCTTTGAAACTATATCCCAAGCTTCTATGACACTCCAGCATGGTCCCTTCTTGTTATTTTCTTTCTCATCCTGCTGCTGAAATGTTAGTCTTTCCTAAGGTTCTATCCTTGCTTTTCATTTTAACCTATGTGTTTCCCCCAAATATATTGCCATCTATATGCTGATGACATGAATCTGTGTTTCCTGCCCTTACCCCTGAGGTTCCAAGCTGTGTTTAACTCTTTCTACCTAACCTCTCCAGAACATCAACCAGTGACCTCAACCTTTATCACTCCAAACAGAGCTCACTAACTTTCCCCTAAATCTGCTCTTTCCTTTTTACACTATATTGTATGTAATGGCACCACCAGTCACTCAGCATTACAAGCTAGAAGTGTGTTTATTATTTCTTATCTCAGTCATTAAGTGCCACTGATTCTCATCTTACATGTCTAACATTTCCTCTTCTATCCTATAGCCACAACTTTAGCCCTCATGCTGATCATCTCTTGCTTGGACAATTAATTCCATTTACCAACTATATTCTCTGTTGCAAATCCTCCCACTCTCTTGTGCTGCCTAGGTAATCCTACATTAACATTACCACTGAAGTGATCTTAATAAATCACATATTTAACCCAGGTACTCTTCAGGCTATCCATTGCTTTCTGAAATTATACAAGAAAATCTCCAAGCATACCTATACTTGAGGACTATAGAAAACTACTGGTCAGTTGTTATGGTTTGGATATGAGGTATCCCCCAAAAGCTCATGGGTGAAGCAATGCAAGAAGGTTCAGAGTCTTAACCCAGTTAGTGAATTAATAGTGATAGGGATTAACTGAGTGGTAACTGAAGTGGTAGAGTATGGCTTGAGGAGGTGAGGGAAAAGAGCTAATACAGAAATTGGTACTGTGAAGTAGAGTTGTTGCTGTGACTAACCTGACCATGTAATTCGGAAGCTTTTTGAGCTTTTTGGATTTGGTGGGAGGACTTTTGAGATGCTTAGCAGTGCCAGCTGGAACTGTTTGAGTGGAACTTAATGGCCGATTCTGAAAACAGCTAAGATCAGAATGGCAATAGGACCATGGATGAAGAAAGCTCAAGAGGGTTCAGAGGAGGACTCTATTGAAATTTGGACTAGAGACCATTTCTGTTATGTTCTGGCTGAGAAGTTGTCTGTATTGTACACATGTCCTGAGACTTTCTGTGAAGCTGATTTTAAAAGAAATGTACATTTTTTGTTGTGTGTATGTGGGGCTGCGGATTGAACCCAGAGCCTTTTGCATGCATGGCAAGCACTCTACCAACTCAGCTACATTCCCAGCCTAACTTCTTAATCTGGTGAAAGAAGTGTCTAGGCAGCAGAGCATTCAGGAGATGGCATGAATAATGCTGGCAGCTTTTAGCCAAATGTATTGTGATAATCAGGAGCAGAAAGCAGGGCAGAAAGATTTGAAAAACTTGGACTTGAAAGGTGGGAATAAAACTGGGGCTAAGGAAGTTTCAGTTGTTAAAGACATTACCACCACTAAAGAAATGCTAAAAACTTTGTTTAGTGACATTGAGAAAGACAAAGACTGTTTGAGGGCATCTCAGGAGCTGCTAAAACCATACCCATCTCAGGTTCAAGAGAGTAAAAGTAAAAATTCTCTTGAGAAGAGACCAGTGGGGCACCGGTCTTGTACAAGGGGGCCTAGGAAGTTTTTATTTTTATTTTTTAAATGTGCTTAGACACCTAGACACTCAGAGGCTTCTGTAGCTGGATCCCTGGAGGTTTGGCTACTGCTAGAGAAGGCAGCATGTGTCATGGTTGGTGTCAACCATGTGGTGCTGTTCTGCAGAAATGCAGGATGCTGTAGCTAAGGAGTCTTGGAAGCTTCTACCAAGATTTCAAGGGAAGGCCTTAGAGGCCAGGAAAACTGTAACAGGGTCAGAGTTCCTGTGGGCCCTCTCTGAGAAGTTGTGGGGATTTGAAAAGAAAGATGAAACTGCAGTGCAGATCTGGAGATTAAAAAATGCCAGTAAAGTGGGATATCATCGTAGGAAAGCTGCAGGGATTGAGCAGATTCAAGCCAACAGAAAGGCCACTTGGGCTGCAACCAACTAGGCCACAGGGGCTGAGCTACACAAACACTTTGGAGAGGACATCATGCCAGTTGCCGAACACAGAATTATAGAACTTGTTTGCCCAGCTAGATTTTGGTCTTGCTTTGGTCCCATCCTTTTTTTCTATTCCCCTATTTTTGGGAATGGAAATGTTTACTCTGTACCTTTATATATATATGGGATACTTGTAAATTGCTTTTAATTTTACAGGAGCTCACATTGTGATATTGACTTGAGCCTCAGAGAAGACTTTGGACTTGAACCTTGAGCAATCTCAGAACTGTTGAGATTATGGGGACTCTTGGAAATGGGCAAAATGTATTTTTTTTTATTGTGAGATGGTTGTGAGCTTTTGGGGTCTAGGGATGGAATATTATAGTTCAAATGTGAGGTGCCCCTAAAAGCTCACATGTGAGGAAATGCAAGAAGGTTTAGAAGAGAAATGATTGGGTTGTGATAGTCTTAACCCAATCAGTGAATGAATGGCTGTGTGTGAAAACTGAAGTGGTAGGGTGTGGCTGGAGGTGGTGAGTGAATCTAGGTAATACATCAGTCTTCAAGAATTTTCTCTTTTGTGTTCTTTCTTCCTGACTTACTGATGCATGGTTAATCACCTCCTCTTACAGGTATTGAATGTGCTGTGTATCTTTGTTCTTGTATTTATCACACTTGCTGCAATCCTATGTCTACATGAGTACAGGCCTTTTGAGCTCTTTGAGGACTCGGGTTGTAGCTATTTATCTCTGTGGTTAGCAGTCTTAAGATTTCAGCAGAAAAACAGAACAAAACATACCAATTCCCTCTGGGAACACGGAGTAATAATAGAATTTGTTTAATTTGGAATATAATTCAACAACCATTCAGAGCAAAAATTGCAATGGGTTTAAAATGGTTACCAGAAAGTGGGTTGCAATAGTATAAGCACAGAAGGACAGAGACCTATAAACACAGTGATGGGATCTGCAGAAAGATACTGCTGAGTTTTCAAGAAAACTATTACTTACCTCCTCATAGCATTTGAATTCTGACATTCAAAAGATTTTTTCTTAAAATTTCAATTACAGTTTTTAAAGCAATCTGAAGTACAAATTTATCTATTGTGTTCTCCTTCCCCTGAATATTTTTTGGAGTCACTGCTGGATGAACCAGATGCTCTGGAAATATGACTACTCCTTATGGCTTCTGAAATGACATATTTCTTGATTCTTTAAAAAATAAGATGAGTAGTACATATGATCTGTGACAATGTATCACTAATTTAGAAACAAATGCATTCACAGTGAAGGTAAAAGATTTTTTTTTTTTTTTGGTTTTGAAATGCTCAAATTATTGGCTGTGCTTTAAGTATATAAGTAGTTTCACAAGTGTTATCCTTTTAAACTTCTGAAAGACTAGAAGCTCTTTCTTTAATAATCTTACCATCAAATAAAATTGTATATATTGGGGGGAGATTTTTCTTTGGTTATTTGTGTTGATTGATATTTCATGCTTAAATGGTCAAAATTTAATCATCTGAGATCTTAGTGTCTATAGATCCAATAATCTTTGTGATATTTACAAAGAATTGTTCTACTACTTTTTCCTGTCTTATATTTTATTATTTATTTTTTGTGGTTCTGAGGATTGAATCCAGGGCCTACTTACTATATGCTAGGCAAACACTCTATCACTGAGTTACATTTCTAGCCCCAAATTTTTAATAAAACTAACATTTAAACATTTTTAAACTTCATTTCTGCTTAGGTTATCTGCATCACAAGATTTCTTTTTGAAACATATATTCCACAATAGCAAGAATATTCAATATTTAAAGTACATTCTTATTGTATATACAGAGCCTAGTCTCACTGATGAATATGTATTACTGAATAATACTATAAATGTGGTGTACAAATGATGAGTGTATGAATTGTACAACATGAATAAACATGTGGTAGATAAGCAAAAATTAGAGAGCTATTCTTCTGAGCGCATTAATAATTTTTCAAAATAACTTTAGCTGACAGAAAGAATGTTTCTAATTTAATTTTAGCTTTTCATCAGAATGCAACACTAATGTTTTCATAAAATGCTTATGCTTTTAAACATAATAGCATTAACAAGTTATGTGAATAGAATTTCGTAATTCAAAAAGTACTTTCATACGTATTATCTCAATTAAGTATGAAAATACCCTTGAGGAATATGTGTGCTAGATGGATATTTACAATGCTGCTCAAAAATTCTGTTTCACAGGAAAGTCTAAAATCCTGTCTATAGGATGTTCTTTAGGAAGTCATACTTATTATCACATGACCCTGTTCCTTTAGTACCAACTAACTGGGCAAAAAGCAAGCACTGATCCAAGGGGCAGGTGGTTTACAGAGTATCAAGCACTATAGGATATAACCTGACACAAAAAGTTCACCTGAGACCAATGGATTCTGTCTCCTAAACACATTTAAATTGGGAAATAGCAAGAAGCAAGAAATTAATAGTAGCAGGTCTTTTGAGAGAAGAGCCATGAAGTATTATGGTCATAAGAATCATGACAAATCAAAGAAGACTGTTATCCCATGAGAGAGAAGGTAGTACCTATAGCAATCCCAGTTTCCTTCAGGTAACAGCAGGTAAATTGCAGTCTGTTTTGTGTTTTATTTTTTGTTTGTTTGTTTGTTTTGGAAACCAAATGATACCAACAATAAATAAATAAATAAAACATTAAGTAAAAGTATATTGCCTTGATTTGAGCTTTGATGTTGTTTTTAAGCTTATGCTTAGACCCTTTAGGCTACTCTGCACCAGTTCCATGATATGGAGTTCTATTGTCTTCCATTTAGTCTCGATACATCTCTGTAAGGGCTAATTTGGGGTGTTTGGTTGACTGGATTGAGAGATGCCTAGAGTTAGTGAAGCATACTTCTGGTTGCATTTGTGAGGGTGTTTCTAGAGAAATTTATGTGGATGTCAGTGAAATAAGTAGGGAAGACCCTCTCTGAATGTGAGCGGCATCATCTGACAGACTGAGGGCAATGCATTGGAAAAAAGTCAGAGAAAAGGGAAATTAAATCTTCAGTTCTTGCTGTTGTCTTTGGATCTCACATTTAAGGTTCTTCAACCTTTAGATGCAAACTTGTATCAGTGGATCAGTAGGGGAGTATTATGCCTTTGGCCATCATTCTGATGCTGCAACATTGATGTCTGCTTCTTAGGCTTCTGGTTTCTGGGATTGATCATCTACTGGCTCTCCTGTTTTTCTATCCCGAAGACATCCTCTGTAGAACTTTTCAGTCTCTCTGATGCTGTGAGTCAATCTAATAAGTACATTACCCTCTTATAATTTCATATTCAGAGGTGGAGTTCAGAGGTAGGTTTTTAGGAAATGATTGGATGGTCCTGTTTTTTGGAGAGCACTAACATAAACCCCCGCAAGGTCATATAGGGCATTGAGGGCAATATCAAGGCATATATGTTCTCACTTATCAATTAGGGTTCAATGAAGAAAGAAAGATATTTTAGTTTTGCAAATATTTGGATGTCTAAGTCTCTCTCTCTCTCTCTCTCTCTCTCTCTCTCTCTCTCTCTCTGTGTGTGTGTGTGTGTGTGTGTTTTCTGCAGAAACCCTAGATGTAGGTAGATGAATCATATATGGATGTAGATATGGATCTCTTTTCCCTGCAGATATAGCAGTGAATGGTCCATGACCTCTTGCCCAAGAGAAATGAGACCAATTGATGATGAGGACACTGATCTTCAAGTAAGGAACAGCAGGAAAAAACTGTCTTTGGAAGATCTAAAGCCTAACCTCACAGTCAGTGGGTGTGTATGATGGTTACTTTTGTGTGTCAACTTGACATGGGTACCCATATTAACCATTATTTCTGGGTATTTCTGTGAAGGTGTTTCTGGCTGAGAAAAGCATTTGAATCTGTGAACTCATTAAAGTAGATTGCCTGCCACAATGTGTGGATTCATGGATTAATGAAGGGCCTGAGTAGAACAAAAAAGCAGAGGAAACAGAAATTTGTTTCCTGCCTTATGCTTGAGTTGGACACCAGTCTTCACTGGCTCTAGGCCTGGAATTTACACCAAATCCACCAGCTCTGAGGACTCGAATCACACCTCTGGCTTTTGTGAGTCTCCATTTTACAGGCAGAAGATTTGGGGACTTCTCAGCCTTCTTAATCATTTGAGCCAATTCCTCATAATAAATATTCATCTATAAATGTATATCCTATTGGTTCTGTTTATCCAGAGAACCCTAATACAGTATGTTATGATTTATATTTTCCTACTGCATTGGCTAACAACAAGGTAACTTTTTACAGTCCTGAGGGTTATGAAATCTATTAGTTATTGCACAAAGCTTCTACTGTCTTTCCTTTGTTTTGATTTTTTGCATTAGTGGAAAAAACGATCTTACTCACTCTCCTTATTTTCCCTTCCTCCCATCCATGAGACCATCATCTTTTCTTATTAAACTCTATTTCCTGAGCTCAACAGAGAAAAGATAAAATCTATTTTAAAAATATCTTTATCTTTGGGCAAGCAACAAAGAGAGATTTTAATCATTAAATTAGACTAGGATTCATTTTTTTAAAAATATGATGCTTGTTATGGTTTGGATCTGGAATATCCTCCAAAAGGCTCTTGTGTTGAAAGTATTTCCCCCAATTCATCATGGTTCAGAGGTGAGGCTTCTCAGCAATTTTTGTATCATGAGGGCTCGAACATCATCAGTGGATTAATCTATTGGATGAATTAACCCATTGATAGTTGGATGGACTACTGGGATGTGGGACATAGTTGGAGAAAGTAGGCCTCTGGAGATATGCCCTGAGAAGGTTTATCTTCTTTGCAGATAGTGCACACGTGTGTGCATGGATGCATGCATGGATACACACACACACACACACACACACACACACACACACACACACATACTGGCTGCCACAAGCTGAGCAGCTTTCCTCCCAACACCCTTCAGTGTTATGTTTGTCTTTCTAGGACACAGAGCAATGGAGCTGCTGACCATGGACTGAATTCTCTGAAATATAAGCCAAAATAAATCTTTTCTCCACTAAGTTGTTCTTTTCTGATATTTTGGTCACAGTGATGAAAAACTTTGTGCACACCACTTTTAAGTAAAAACTAACATTCTTTAAGGAAAAATGTGAAAATAAGAGTCTAGTATAGCACCACTACAACAAGAGCCAGAAAACCTGTGCTCTTATGTACATTCTCCCACATACAGATTGTGTGATGCTAGGCAAGTCACTTACAAAAGATGCTAACAATGCCTTGCCTCTGTCTATTCAGACGTTACCATTTTAGTCCATATCTTCCCCATTTCCAACATCCAGCACGCAAATCTCTTTACCCTGGGATACATAGAGTCCACTCTCCCTGAGTCAGTTTTCCATAATTCCAATGCCATTTTTTTAAAGAAATAGAGAAAGAAACCCATTTCATTATATAGAATCACAAAAGTCCCCAAGTAATCAAGGTAACCAAACAAAAAAACAAAGCTGGAAGCGTCATCCTACCTGATTTCAAACTATATATTATGAAGATACAGTAAATAAACAGGATGATACTAGAATAGCAATGAACATATTGATAATGGAAAAGAATGAAGAGCTAAGAAATGACCTATACATTTATGGTCAATTGATGTTTGACAAAAGTGCTAAGAACACATAGTAGGAAAAGGCAGTATTTTCAATAAATGGTGCTGGGACAAATGTATATCCACATGAATGAAACTTGGCCCTTATATTATACCATGTGAAAAATCAATATGAAAGGGATTTCAGAGTTAAACACAAGACCTGAAACTCTTAATCCACTCTAAAGATATAGGGGAAAACTATACAACATTGACTCAGGCAATGATTTTTTTGAATATGACTCTAAAAGCTCAGACAATAAAAATAAAAATAGACAAATGAGACTTGATCAAACTAAAAGAGGTTCTATATAGCAAAGAATATTAGAGAGCAAAGAGAAAATATTTGCAAGCCATACATCTGATAAATGGTTAATATCCAAAATATGTAGGGAAATCAAAACACTTCAAGCAAGAAAACAAATAACCTAATTTAAAAGTAGGTAAATAACCTGAATGAACATTTTTTTTTTAGAAAAGACCTATAAATAACAATAGATAAATGGGAACAAAGTTAAAAAAAATCCTAATCATTAGAGAAATTCAAATTAAAACAATAAGATAACACTTCACATGCGTTAGAATGGCTACTGTGGAAAGAACAAAAGATAACAAATACTGATGAGGGTAAGGAGAAAAGGAAACACATGTGTACTGTTGGTGGGAATGGGAATTAGCATAGCCATTGTGAAAAACAGTATAGAGATTCCTCAAAAAACTGAACTGAATTATTTTGAACATTTGGTATTAAGGCATTGACAATTGTATTGAAAATGCAATTTGAAACATAATTTGCAGTTGGGAACTTATTCTTCTTTTCACATGGCAGGCCTTGTTGGCAATACTATTCTGTACAAGTTTAGTAATTATACACTGAATGAGAACAAAATTACATCCAGCTTAGAGCACTCAGGAGGAAATATCGCATGTAACATATACAATACTCAGAAGAATGAAAAGGTTGTTCTTTGAAGCCTACTGTTAAAATTAAGTCAATTATGTAAGCAATGTAAGAGAAATTACTTTTACTTTATTAAAGATGGATGTAGTTTATGCAAATCATCGCTTTTAAATTGCTGAAAGTATACTAAATATTGAAGTGCCAAATAAAATACATTGATATAAATCTCTAATAAGGAGATTTTAATGTAATTTCAAGTCATTGAGAAATTTTAAACATGTATCTCTTCATTAAATGCAGCTGCAAATTAACCCATCCCTATGTGGATCATCTTTTCTCCCCTTTCTGAGATAGGCAGATTCTTTAAAGGGTTAAAATAAACAGAAAAAAATCTAGAAATTAACAGAAATGGCTACAGAATAAATGAATAAATTATAATAAAAAGTGAGATTTGTTCAAAACTTGTAAATAATAATAATGATGTAAATGTGGTTAACTGCTGGTGAGAAGGTGGGAAAACATGGTATTTGGAATTATTGTCCCAACCCTCCAAAATGTGCACTTTTATCCGATGTGTGGGTTTTGTTTTTTTACAAACACAGCAGCATTTACATCATTAAAGTATTAAAGGTGTGTGAAACAACATAAATAATTTCTTATACTTATTGGAAGCAAAATGTATGTTTTTTCCCATAGTTGTAAAATGCATTATGTATCCATAAAATTCTACTAACATTGATTAAAATTCAGATTAGTGGTACAACTTATCCACAAAGTATGTATACATGCTAGGAAAGCTTCCATGTTTGTTTTTTCTTTTTAAACTGAAATAGTATTTCCTATATTTTTGTTTCTTATTTTTATAATTTATCATATTTTCTAGCTAAATAATTATTTGTAAATTTATAAAATAGTCACTAGCTTTGCTTTTAGAAAAACTAGTGACAATGTGGTTCACATAGGACAAAAACAGAGGGTTTGCAATCAACCTAATAAAAGCTTCAAGAACTCCAAGTTCTCTTTTCATTTAAAAAGTGAGGTGAGTTTCTATGTTTAAGAGATACAATTGCTGTTAATTCTGAAAGGAGAGAGGCCTCTATTAACTACCCTTATTGTACATAATCATGTATTTCACTTCAAATGTTAAAAAATTAAGTATAGAAAAATCAGTCCACTATGTTTATATTGAGCTTTGTTTGCCCTAGAATAGAGAATAACATTGAACATACCAGTACTCTAATTACAAAACAAAGAGTAATCACAATGAAAGATAATTTATTGCCCTTTTATCTAACCAAAACTTTAAAACATTTCCATTTCTAGTAATTAAATATGGGCTCTGGAAAAATGATAAAAAACAAACAAACAAACAACAACAACAACAAAATTCTAAAACAAGTATATACCCCAGCTACTAGGAAAAAGTTAGAGGGCCAGGTTTCTCCGTGATTAAATCAGTTATCTTCTAAGACTATGAAGCATTTACTGTATCTATGTTGCATGGACTCTAGTCAGAAAATATCCAAGATGAGAAAGAACAAGTCTATTCAATTTGAATATCAAATAAGTCATTTCAGTCAAAAATCTCACTGGAAAAATGAGCAGGTCTTTGAAGAAAGAAGAGGGTAAATTGATGAAGAAAAACTCATTTTGCAGGCATATGTAAAAATATGCACAAAAATACAATTGGAGGAGTATATCAAAACAACAATTTTAAGAGTGTTTCTGACATAAAGATATGGAGAAGTGAAATAAGTGCTTGTGATTGATGTGAATAACTCAACAATGGTGGAAAAGTTTCCCTGGAACTCAATAAAATAGTTAAAATTGGATTCAAAGGCACTGAGAAGGTAATTTAAAAACAGAGGGAAAGAATGCCAATGTAATGAAGAACAGAAAATTGGGTTTGGGAATGACACACAGCCCTAAGGTAAGAGGTAGAGTTGAGTAACTGAGGCAGGCTACATTCAACACACTAATAAGAGGGAAATATGGATAAGGCAAAAACGAAATCTGCAGAAATGAGAAACAAATCATGACTTAATTTTATTTTTTTGAAATAATAGTCTATCATTCTATACTTCAATATTATTTGTACACATTATTATTATTTTTATTAGCACAAATGGTAACTCCATATTCTTAGCTATAACAAAACAGAATTGCAGAGAATTTCTCTAAGAAATCCTGCCGTTTCCTTTCTTTATAGTTAATAACTTATTCATACTTCTCCTTCAAGAGGGAAGAAACCTTTTTAGAAGGTATAGAGGGACAGCAACATTCAAGAGGTATGAAAAAAATGAGTTTTATAGGGTAAGTCAGCAAAAAGAAAAAAAAATGCTTTGCAATTATAGAAAAAATTTAAATTATTAAAAAATTTTCAAATTATTTTCAAATTATTAAAAAAGGTATCATATATTCATCATATATTCATCTTATAAACCTTGAAAGACAGCTTTAAAAAATTATCCTGTTCTATCCTCAGAATACCTTTGAGTAGCAAGTAATCCTCTCTTTCAGACCTTGTTAAGACCAATTTTGCCCTAGAAAGATAATATAAACTCCTTAATCTTGGCATTCAATGTCTGCCTTTACTTTCTTTTACATTCTCTGGCAAATTTTATCAGCTTCCTATAGCCAAACTAGATTGCTCACTACTCCATGGATGCACCTATCACTTTATACCTCCACACCTATGGCAGAGACATTGTTATGTGCTCACAAACTCATTTTTTTTTAAACTGAGAACTTAGCTTTAAGTTATGTGTTCAGGTGGTTTTACAGGTAAGTGAGGGCATGTGACCATGTTACAGCCAAGGTGCAGGTGGAAATGATACACACAATTTCTGTACCTGGCCTCCCAAATCTCCTTGCAAGTGCACTGCTTCCTTTTCTTTCTTCCTCTTTATTCTAGATCACATACAGATGAGACAGTGGAGGATCCTGAGGAGAACAGCCTTTGGGACCTGGTATCCTTATTATCTCTGGAAAAATTACCTCTTAAATATTGAAGTAGACTTCCATGTGAGCAAGAAATACACCATTACTACAGTAAGTCACTAAGACTTAGGGAAATTTTAATGCTGTCCCATAACCCCAAGTTTTACTTTCACTCTTCTCTTCACAGAGGTACAAAATAATTCTATTTTCTGACCAAGTTCAAGTGAACCTGTTCCAAGAAAACATCTGTGACCTCTTTAGCATTGATTCCTCTATTATTTATCAGTTTGTTTCCTGTTTAGTGGGTGCAAATCTATTCTTTAAAAGTTAGGTTTATTGTTATATAATGTACATAGCAAAAATATTCACTCTTAAATGTAGAGATCAGTAAGTTTTGACAAAGACACAAAACCATCACTACAATAATACAGAATATTTCCATTACCCCTTAAAGTTGCATTATTGTCCTTTTCCATCAGTTCCCTCCCTACTTCTGTTGTATGAAGTGTTTTCTGTCCTTGTAGTTTTATTTTTATAAAATGTCATGCAAATGGAAACATATCATCTATAGTCTTTTGTGACTGACTTATTTCACTGAGCATTTAATACATATCATATAAATCATATGCATTTGTGTGTGTGTGTGTGTGTGTGTGTGTGGTGCTGGGAATTGAACCCAGGGTCTTGTGCATGCGAGGCAGACACTCTACCAACTGAGCTATATCCCTAGCCCCAAGTCAAATGCATTTATATCATTTTATCACTTATGTCATTTAAGACATATATATTTAATTCTTATATCATTGCATGTATGAGATTCTTACTGATGGACACTATTGCATTGTATCCTTTAAAACATTAACACCAAAGTTTACAAAGGCCAAAATTAAAAGGCCTTTATATGCATGCGGTCTGTCAAAGATTTTTGTTAATAATGTTGAGAATACTATTACTATGAATATGTTTTTCAGTATTCATTCTTCAGGAAGTTTTTTTTATCCCCTACTTTGTGACAAGTACTAGAGCTACAATAGTAGCAAGATCTACACAGACCTTATTTCTTGGAATTTACCTCTTGAAAACTAAGAGAAAAACATTAGTCAATAAATTAAAAGTAAAATGCATATTAGTTAAATTCTATAGCAAAAGAGAAAAGAAGCAATGTCTGATTATGCATTCCAAGAATCCACACCAAAAGTTTATTTTCTAACATGTTTTGGTTAAAAAGGGGGAGCCTCTATGGATTTCTTGGGAGCAGGATGTGGGGGAATGGGGATTTTATAATAAGGGGGGCAGCTTGCATCTGGCTCAGGTTAGAGTCCTCATGCCCAGTTTTAGTCACTAATTGTATTAGAGAGAAGGATCACATAGCTGGGATATCTATTTTCATGAGGGACTTTATGGGACCCTAAGGCACAACCAGGAAGATTTAGTGCTCAGGTGTTAAGTATGGCAAGGTAGTGGAGAGGAGTTTTCAACAGAAGTTTCAAGAACTGCTATGTGGTTCAAGGAGAGATCTGGGAAGTTTGGTGTACATTTTACACTTCATGGGTTGGCAGCCTTGGGAGCATGAAAGAATACTTCCTGGCAAACACATCATTATTCCCACTGGGGATGTTGGCAAGGGGAGCCTGGCAAAGCTGTGCACACAAATAACTTCAAAGCAGTAACAATTTGAGCTCAAAGAAATCTGGGTGTTTTCCAGCAGTAACTTAGTGCATCTCTGGGTGTAGGTGGAGAACCTATGCTAGGCAGGTGCATCTAAGAGTACAGGACTTTATTCACAGGTTCTCAAATATGAACAGCCATTGAATTATCTTAATTCATCTACATGCCCAATAGGATAACAGAAAACTATCACATAAAAATGAGGTAATATGTGGTTAAATACTGAAACAGTATAATATATTATAAAATTATAGTGCATTATTCATACTGATGAATTTATAAAGTATTACAAAGAAGTATCATGTATTTTTTATCATTTCATTAAGTAAATATTATATAAGCAAACAGGACATATTATTTCCATTTTACAGAGGAAGGACTGAGATTCAAAGGGGATGAGTGATTTTGTTAAGACCACATGTTTAGTACGTCACCCAGATAAGTCTAGGTGCTTTGATTTCTAAACTTCAGGTCTTTCCATCCTACTAAGTCCATCACATTAAGAATCAATTTTTAAGCCTATTATATTAATAGTTAACAATATTTGTAAAAAGACTGGTGAAGTCTTCAATTTTAGAATTGAAGAAAAGATATTCAGAGAATGAGGAAAGAGTCCATTTAAATTTTTTATTCATTTTTCTAAGTTGTATTACAACCTATTGTTATTTTATAATTTTATTTCTAATGGGTATTGTATGGACCACACACTCAGAATATAGTAAAACATTTAAAAATGATCTTAAATGGATACTATTAATTATTGAAAATCAAAGACAAAACCAGGGATATTTATCTCATTTCTGACATATGCTGGCTTAGAATTATGTTTAAAAAATCTGACAAAATGCTGTTAGAATTCAACACTCATCAAAAATAGTGAAAAATTGCTGATATCCTTTTACAAGACTTTAAGGATGGACATGTTTTCATTGTTCTTCCTTTGACAAGCCTGTGTTTAGGTTTGAAAGATTCATGTTGTGGTTTCTTCTTGCTTCCAAATAATAAATTTCTGGTTTGGAATTTAGACAAGTTTAGTTATGCAATGCATCTTAATACTCACAATTCAACATATTTCCATTCTAACCAGATGTTCGTACTCTCATGCATTTATACCTTATGACACTCATAGTAATATGTGGCTCCAGGGTTGTTTTAAATATTTATGCTTAAATTTTTTAAAAAGCAGATGTTCTTTGAACATTTCTCACAAGTTTTTTTTGTACAGTAAGAGTATTGTTTGATAAAACCACATTCACTGAACTATAAGACCTTGTGAAAAGTTTCTTTCTTTCCCCTCACAATGCCACCATTATGCACCTTAAACACTATTAATTCATAAGCCATTACCTGAATAAACACATATTAAATGCTTACTAGGCACCAAGTTCTGTGCCTGTTGTGGCTGATTGTAAAATAAAAGGTACGGTTCTCAAGGTTCTCATTCTCACAGACTGTACACACACAGACCAGTGCTCTGACAATCACCATATGGGATAACAAAGGAAAGCACAGATTGCTTTGGAAAAACAAAGAAAAACAGTATGGATCTATCCACCTAAATGAGGTGGTGAGTTTCCTGAGGGTGTCTTTGGGAGTTATTCTTAAAATAAGAACTAAAGCTACATAGGAGTTAGTCAAATGAGGAATGGAAAGGCAGGCATCCAGAGCTTGTCCAAAGGCCTGGAGGCATGCAAGAGAAAGAAGTCTTCAGTAAACTGCAAATCATTACAAGAAAACAGTTATTATGCCCCCCTGTGGAAGATGTAGCAGTTGATGATGATAGAAAGCAAGCAGAGGCCATATGCACTATCGAGAAGTTTGGAATTTATTCAGAGGACTGTTAGGGAGCCAGCTACTGGTTTAAATCATGGAATGCTACTCCTGAACTATTGGAGTGTTTTAGTCTGTTTTGCATTGATATGATAAAAACTCCCCCCAAAAAACAACTGAAAAGAAGAAAAGTTTATGTGGGCTCAGTTTTGGAGGTCTCAGTCTATAGATGGCTAGCTCTTGCTCTGGACCTAAGGTGAGGGAGCAAATCATGGGGGAAATGCCCAGTGATAGAAAAGTTTCTTAGCTCATGGTGGTGTCAGTAAGCAGGGTGATGGGTGAGGAGGCAGAAGGGGCCATGGGCAAGATGTATTCTTCCAGGGCATACCCCAAGTGACCCACCATCTCTAGCCATGCCCCACCTGCCCACAATTAACATGAAGTCTATTCAAACTAGGATGGACTGACTAGGTTACAACATTCATAATCTAATCATTTTAGCTCTGAATATTTCTGCATTAACAGGAACTTTTGAGAGGAAACTTTAAGTCCAAACCATAACATACAATATGGTGGCAGGAAAACCCAAAAGAGATGAGGCACTAAGACAGAGAAGCTTTGAGGCTTATTTTGTTATTCAAGTGAGGAACATGAGAAAGCAGTGAGTGTGGACTTAATGACTGATACTGTGGTAGGAAAAGAGGGAAGTGCCTGGGCTTGGAAGAGAGCAGCTATGAGAAAGGGAGGGGCAGATTGAGCTGAAATAAATAGCAGGTTCAATTCTCTCACCCCCAAATTGTGGCGCCTATAAAGCATCTAGGCAAATTGCCCAGTAGAAAGTAGGGCACTTTGTTCTGTCACTCAAGAAAGAGACCTGAGATGGAGACAGAGACTTGGCATTCATCAGAAGATAGAATAGATGAGGTCTGGGATCAAGCCCACATCTGCACTCCTGCTGACTGTTCATAAGTGATTCCAAAGCAGGTTCACAAATCACACATAAACTAATGAAGAGTAGTTAAAACTGTGGATGTAAATAAATGTCTCCAGGAGATTCTATATTGAGACAAGGATGGGGAACTAAAGAGGGAACCATTAAAGTGACAATACTGACATTACAGGCAAAGAGGAGATGAACTTTGTAAGGAGGGAATCTGAAAAGGAATGGGCAGAAGGAAGCTGAGGGACAAACCATCAAACAAGGACACATTGGAACACCAGCACTCCTGAAGATTAGGTCCAGCAAGAACATCTTGGAAAACTGATTAAATGTGACAATCAAGGGGACTGGGGACCTTGATGAGAAGAATTTGGTGGGACAGATGGGAATCAAAGCCAGTTGCAGAAGGCGGAGGTTTGAGTGGGCCATGGGAAGTGGAGGGAATGCGGATGAGAAGTCTTACTTTTAAGAGGGCCAGTGTGGGAAATAGATGGGGCCCTAAGAACACTGGGGGTGGGTTTCTTTTAGTTTTAAATTGATTTTGAGTATGTTTATATGATTCAAGGTAGGAAAAAAAACAGAGATGGGGAGACAGAAAGATAAGAAGAGCAGAATGAGAGAGAGAGACAGAAATGGGGGAGAAAATGAGTTACTATTTGGCAAGTATATATGCCTGGCACTTTAAATACTATCATATTTATTTTGTTCTATTTTAATGTAAAAATATGATTAACCTCATCACCAGCCCTATTTTGTATTTTATTTAGAGACAGGGTCTCCCTAAATTGCTCAGCACCTCACTTTTGCTGAAGCTGGCTTTGAACTCACGATCCTCCTGCCTCAGCCTCCCCAGCTGCTGCAATTACAGGTATGCACCACTAGACCCAGGGGGATCCATAGTTTTTGGCTATCACACTCATTTTTTTAAAAAAATCATACCAGTTTTTCACATTCTTAATACATTTTACTGCCTTTCACAAATATTAAAATCACACTTCCTCTGTTCCAACAGATCTAACATATCCCTTCAGAATGGGTCACTATAATCTGTGTATTCTGTCTAGCCAAGAGTTCCAAACTTTGTAATGTTTTCTTATAAATCACATCATAGTTTTTATTTCCAAATATAAAATTACAATACCCACTGATGTTATTTAAACTCCTCATACTCCAAGGCGCCCGTCTTGTCCCCTACTGAAAAACCACCATTTTATTCTCTGGCCTACGTCTGTCCTAATACTGTTTCATGTGGAGAAAAGATCCCTGCCATTTGCCATTTTCTGTGTCTGCTGTTTCAAAAGACTGATGTTATGTCCATCAATCCTTATAATCAAGAAGCAGTTTTCACAGAAAGCCCTGGCAGGAAATTCTGTTAGTAACCTGCCTTGGAATGAAACGCTGCAATGGTAACGGCTGGATTCACACTCTGCCTGCAGCACTTCACCTTGGTGTCCATGTGACAACCGTGGAATGAAAGAAATTCACCCACAGACTCAGGCTGCCTCCAGGCCTCACTACCTGAGAGACTCAGGGAGAAAACAATCTTTGTACAACTTAATGATGCTCTGCGGTTTCTAAAATTGCGGAGGACATTAGTGGTCCTTGGGTTTCTCCAGAGCAGCCTCGACTCTATTCTTTAATATACAAGATCTTCCATATTCCCCTATTTTTTTTAATCACCTTTAAGAAGATTCTACTCAGCCCACATTATTTCAATATGTCTTAGAATTCTCAGCATGAATTACTCATTACTTATTTTCTTAGTCATTCTTCCTATGTTTACATTAGTGTGTTGAGAGTTGCCTTTGAAAATGGATATTTTCTTTTCATTCCATTGACCCCCTCTCTTATTTTACCCTTTATGCCTTTGTGGCCTGAAAGTGCAAGGTTTTTTCTCATCACATATTGATTTTCCTACTTTGATGATTTTTGTTTTGTGAAATCATGTGATATGTTTATTACATCAAGACAAAAATGTTTCTTTTCGGTTTCCTTAGATCTCAAAATTGCAACAGAATTATATGAAGTTATAATAAAAACTGATAATACCTAAGCTTTAAATAACCTAAATATATTCTGTCAGATCTTTATTGGTATTATTAAATAAGCATTATTAACTATGACATTGATGATGAATGGTCTAGTGATCAAAAGAGATTTTTTTAAAAAAAATTCTAAAATGCATTAAGCCAAAATCCTTTTTTTTTTTCTTTTCTTTTTCTGGAATGAAGTTAAGCAGCAAAATTAAAATTTCCACTATGGCCCAGCCCTTAATTTTATATCTTGAATCTATACATATTTAACAATAATTTTATCTTTATTTATTCCTATATTCTTACTTTGCTTAAATAATTAGTACAATATGCACTAAACAGGTGATACCATTGTATAAACTTCATTTACTCCCATGACAACCTTCAGGATAATTTTCACAAACAAATTTATTCTCAAAGGGACAGCAGGATGAGAAGTATATTGGAACCTCCTTTTTTTTTTCCTCTTAGCTGAGTCATCTTTATCTGTACAGCTGTTCTTTAGAAGCTGCCAGAATGACTTTAGCTCCTGCTGGCAAGCACAGTAACTTACCAGGGAGCACAGAAAGGTGCACCTCCAAAAATTGGCCTGAAAAAGCATATAAAAATGATGCACATTGTTTATCATCTAGTGGGATTGTTTTCTAATGTTAAACAATAAAATCCTGAGTATTTATTCAGTCTCTACAGGATTCTGGGCAGTATTCTGCTTTCAACTTTCTTTCTTATTGAGAATACCATATAAACTGCCTGTGGTCTGTGTTTTTCTCAGCAGACTTACCTGCTGGTTGCTCTCGGATCACCTATACTCAGTGATTTCACTCAAGACCCATTTTATAGGTCAAATATTGTTTGACAGCAGATCTTCATAGTTTTTAATAGCAAATTTGCTATTTCTGACTATAACTCTTATCTCTAGGAGATCTAATCTTCAAGGCATACCCTGCTCCAAAAATATCCCACATGTTAACTATTCCAAATCTATTTTTGCCCTCTTTCACTAGTAGGCATACAATCTGTAATCATTAATTAAGTTATTTGTCAATTTATCTTAATATTTCCACATTTAATCTTTTGCAAGAGGTTTTAATAAAGTGCTTAAGGAAAATAAATCTAATTTTAATTAAAAGCAAAAAAAAATTGTGTTTAGGCCAAATGACTGCTAATGACTTGAGCATGATCATTTATTTATGGCAGGTAGATGTTCTGCCTTTTGAATGAGATATAAAACTAAGATAATCATTAAAAACAGAAGTAATGGCATTTCCCAGAAAGAACATTTTCTAGTGCCCTCTGACTGAATTCCAGTTCATGAAATCACAGCCAGGATTTCTGAGCTTTCCTCTGGTTCCAATTGGCATACTTCTCCACTTCTTGCTTATTTCTCTGTGAAGGGACATGGTGTCCCACATTTAATGGTTCACAAGCTCTCCCCAAGGCAATATGTTAGAGCATGCCTGAAGATTTTAGTTACAAATCAACATGTAGCTATAAAAATTATTTTTCCCAAATATTCTCTCTCTCTTTCATGCACACATATACATAATCTCTCTAAGAAAGCTAACTTATATGTTATGCTTTAATTAATTTATACACAGTACTTCGTTCTTTATAAGTGCTAGGCACTGTATTAATAATGGGTTTCAGGGCTGGGGATGTAGCTCATTGGTAGAGCATTTGCCCAGCATGTGTGAAGCCCTTGGTTCAATTCCCAGCACTGAAAAAATGAGTTTTAATAATTAATGAAACAAAAAGAAAAATGTGGCCAATACCCTACTATATGGATGTAAGAAGAGAGAAAGAAACCATAAAGAAAGAAGACTCTATTATTTCAATAAAAAGTAAAATGATTTTTAGAAATTTTAACTCTTGATAGGAAATCTATTTTTTAAAAAATTATAAAATGAGATGTTATACTTAATAATGGATTTTCAAATTATTCCTCTAGGAATTGATTATGGAAGGATTCTTTGATTTGCCCTCAGAAAGCTCCTGAAACTAGGAATCCTATAAGCCTAACATTGTCCCTTCTATCTTCAATAGATTTCTCCAAACTTATAGAGTTTATTTCTTCTAGCTTCCAGGTAAGATTTTATTTAAAGAGAGTTTCACAGCTAAGAACTGATTATAAACCTTGACTAAGCTAGATATTATTTTAAGTTCTCTTCCAGCTTCACCATTCAAGGATTGAAGAATATCATGTTTACCCTGGCTTTGTAACTTTAAGGTAATTATCTTTAGAGAAGTCTGGGTTTCTGTCACTAATTTTTGGAATAGGAGCTCCAAAGTGCTGTCATTAATTTTTGGAATGACGCTCCAAAGTCACATTGTACTTTTAAGTTCCTGCTTTGTTACTTGGGAAAATTAGCTTTTCTTCTTAAAACTCAGGCTTCTCTTTTTTAATTAAAGAAAACAAAACTGAATCCTAATTACAAGTTTTTAATTCAAAATTGTATACAAATTTCTTAGTATGGTGCTAGGCACATAGGAAGTCATGGAATCAATATCAGACTTCTCCAGTTCCTGAATATTAGTAGTTGAATTAATTTCTCCTCAGGAAGAGCATGTGTTACCCAAATACAACATTATACAATTCACCAACAGGTCTAATTTTTTATCCTGATGGACCTTTCAGTTCAGATACTCAGAAGACTTTACAAAGTACAGTGTATTATTTGTGGAATAGACTAGTGCACAAGTGAAACAATAGATTTTCTTTATTTTACAACAGAAATAAAAAAGAGATACACTAAATGCCTTCTCAGAAATCATTAATTTGCTGGGCTATAGTCTTAGAAATAAAATCAGAAACTTTGTTCTATGGAAATAATATCATAACTATATATTTCAGTAGACTTTTAAATTACATTTACCTTCTTCAAAAAGAGTTTTTGCTGAAGTTTAATCACCCACAATATCCCAAGTGGAATATGCAGTTATGTGATATAGTCTATATTTTTTAAGACTCATGGGAAGTTATCTTTTCTGATTATTATAGAATACAATAAATGTTATTTAACCTTATGAGTTTTAACAAATAAATCTAAAACATATGGCTATATAAAAGCCTTCAGACTTATAAACAAGTTAAAGCAGTGGAAAATGATCACATTTCAAGGATATATGAGATTTAATTTATATTAAAAGGCAGCAAATACACATGATTTCTCTCTTATTTGTGCCTAATTTCAAATACTCACTTTTTTTCAGTGCTAGTTAATATATCTTAAGATTTTATGGAAGCAAAAAACAAAGCCAATAAATTCACATTTTTCCTCCCCAAGTGGGAGGTTAGCTATTTCTCTCAGTAAGAAAGACGGATTCATTCAGAAAAGTTGGAAAGTGACATCTTTTAAGAGAGAATTTAGTAATTAAAATAATGAACATTTTTTTCTATGAGAGAAGATAAGATACTATTATTACTAATACTAATTACTAATACTAATATTATTAAGGATAGAGCCAGGCCAAAATAAAAGTTGTACAGGTGGACTATAACGTCACTATCCCCTGCCTTAATGTCTAGCAGCTAGATACAAAGATTTCTTTCCACTCAGGGAAAGGATGAGAGAATTCTTTGAAAGACTTAAGGACCTGTCAGAGCAGCACTGGAAAAACCCATCTCTAGCATGAACACTGCTTGCAGGGTCTTTGGAAAGATGAGTCCTACTGTCAGCAGTGAACAGGGGCAGGAATCCCTTGTGGACCACAAGGAGGATTGCAAGTGTAGCATCTCAGGAGCTCTAAGTGGGCCTCTGCAGTGCCAACTTCTGCCATTAGTGTGAAGCTGTGCCAACTGCCAGGGGCTTCCCCCAGGAGTCCTCCAACCTGACAGAGCAATTCAACTGTCTTTGTGCAGCAGCACCCTCCTGGGCATAGCTACCAACCAAGCAGTTCAGTGATAATTGCACAGGTTTCTGGAGCAGGGAGCAGGTTTTTCATTTATAGCATAGATTTTCAAATGTGGGCTCGGGAATCAATCAGAGACTGAGCACAACTGCTATGTTAGACATTGCTCTTAAGACACCGTGGAACAGCGGAAGACAGACCCATAAACATCAGTGGTGCTATTAATTTTTACTATTTCCTAGGCTGCTGATGGGAAAAAAATACTCATTAATTTTATATGCTTTATTTCATTTGATCCTCAATATATTATTGTAAGGAAGATAGGACAAAAATATCATTTCAGTTTTATTGAATTTAGGAACTAACATTAAAGTTTCTATGACTCAGAAGTTAGGGAACAGCGAGTAGAATCTCTCCAACCATAATTCCCACACCAGGATCTTGACTCTATCACATTAATCCACTAAAGCTTCCGCTTTGGGATCACACATGTAAGTTAATCAATATATATAACTTTAGGCTTATTTTAAAATTCTAATTATGTTAAATATGAAAATGAAATGCATAAGATTATTTTCATGGTGAAATTTAAGGGATTCCAAAATATAGTAACTTACTTGTCATAATTACCTGTATATGAGAAAACTAAAAACAGATGGAAATCAGAGACCTCCCATGTAATCTTAAAAATTTAGACTTTCGATCCAATGCCAACCATTTCATACTTTCTACCTAAGGCCAAGAATATTCTATTTTAGAAGTCTAATTTGTTACTGTCATTGCTTCTCATTTTAAGTTTACATTTTGCCCCAAATTAAAAAAATAAAAACCAGAATCACTATTTTATGGAGGCCTGTTGGAGCAAGATGCTCACCCCACATCCATACTCCTTTGTGACATCTCTTGGTACTTGGTCATGAGGAGTACTTTGCCCTATCCATCCTCTACCTGGTGTACAGTTGACAGCCTTCAACATAAGACAAAGTCAGTTGAGATTAGTCATTCAGGAAAAAGTAAAAAAGAAAGAAAGTAAATCAGTGGTTCAGTCTTGGGCAACAGGTTCAGTAAATATTTAAATGTTTATTATGTGCCAGTTGCTTTCACAGAGGTTATTACAACAAACTCTGAGGTAGGTACTAACCCTCCTGCAGCTCAGAATACTCAATGACTTCCTCAGGGTCATGGACATTGTTGCTAGGATTTGATCCAAGATTTGGAGGTCAGTATGGCTGGAGCAGAAGTTTGTTTGTTTGTCTGTTCTTTAAATACTCCAAATTTTGAAAGTAAAGAGATGAGGAAGAATCAGGAAAGTTCATTGAAATGGAGTAGCCAATGAGAGGAGGATAGAGCCAAGTGAAGAAATTATTTCAAGAAAGGAGTAGTAGTCACCCCCTAAATGCTGCAAAAGGTTCCCATATGCAGACTGAGGTATGACCTCAGCATGAGGCTACAGAAGACTGATAATAGCTGCTTAGTGCAAATGTGGGGGCAAAGTCTGATTCCAGTGGGTATGAGAAGAGTAAATAGAGAAAACATGTGCAGAGAACACATTGGGATTTTGCCATAAACAATAAAGAAGAATGTGGAACAAAGAAAGAGAGGCAGAGAGAAGTGCATAAGGATCACTGAATCCTTCAGAATCACAGTAACACTGAATAACTGAGTTGGGTTGCGGCTCATAATCCGTAGCACCAACTGGTACCCTGGGATCTAGGAAAGACTTCTGAAGTCTCAAGAACTATTAAAATTGTAAGCAACTTCTTTTCTTTGTGTAAATAAGGGCTTTTATCCTGGGGAATGAATCCACAGCTTTCATCAGATTCTCAAAATGGTCTAAAATGGTCATAAACTTTACCACTAAAACAAAACAAAACAAAAAAACTATGCATAGTAAAACTAAAACAATATTTACTAAAACAGTAATTCAAATGTAGTCCATTTCTAGGGCTGTCGCTGTCCCTTTTCCCACCCTCTCATTCCAGCCATAGTGGTCTCTTAGCCATAGTTTCAATCTGCCGAAATCTCGATTCTTTTTTTTTTTTTTTTATTGGATCTGGATTCTTGAAGACCAATGCATTTACTGTTCTTTTGTCTGAAAATTTTTCTGACCCTCTATCCAGTCTCTCAATGTCTTCAGCTTTCTGTTGAAAAAGTTCCTTATCAAACAGGACTTAGTACTTCCTAAGTGTATTAGCAATTCTACTCCTTCAGGGCCCCCACCCCCTCACTCCAGGTCACTTTTCTTCATTCTACTCATCCCCACAGGGCATCTTGTCTTTCCATTCATTTGCCTGATTAACACTTTTTTTTTTTTTTTAGAATTACTAGACCTTGCACTGAAATTTCTATAAAAGGAGGAATTTTGCTATTTCCTTTTCTTTCTCTATTTTTTTTCTTCTCTGTTTTTTTTTTTTCTGCTTTGCTTTCATGGTACTTAAAATCGAGTCTGATATATAGTGCCTGCTTAAAAAACATTAGTTGCTTATTGAATCTCAAATTGTCATCAGTTATTTTTTGGGTAATAGCACTGACAAATTTATCAAAATGCAAATGTTTTCAGAAGGGCTAGGAACATACTTCTTTCTCCTCTATCTTATTCTGTTTCTCCCCATTCTCAATCTCCTTGTTCTTTGACCCTTAAATGTTAAATGCACTTAACTGTCCCTAGTTGAGAGCCCTCTTACAGTTCTGTTTACCCTGACTGCAGCCCTCACTCTGTGCCAGGCCACTTGACAGTTACTCTCTTCTTCCTCCACCTCCTGTCCTCCTCACCTCTGTACCCACTACTATCCCACTTCCATGGCTGCAGTTCTAGAAAGGGTCTCTCAAAAGGTCAGTGATTACCTCATTGCCAAACATAGTGATGTGGTTTTAGTCCTCAAAATATAAAAAGCTGTGCTTGGCCTTGCTGGCTAGCTTCTTGGCTTCTCTCTCACATCACTCTCTTGGTTCTGCTCCTAGCACTTTCTTTTTATTTATTTATTTATTTATTTATTTATTTATTTATTTTTATTGTTGGCTGTTCAAAACATTACATAGTTCTTGATATATCATCTTTCACACTTTGCTTCAAGTGGGTTATGAACTCCCATTTTTAGCCCATATATAGATTGCAGAATCACATCAATTACACATCCATTGATTTACATATTGCCATACTAGTG